>NC_071992.2:139328257-139631287 GCF_028885655.2 Pongo abelii | reverse complement strand
CTTGAACCCGGGGGGTGGAGGTTGCAGTGAGCTGAGATTGCACTACTTCACTCCAGCCTGGGTGAAAGAGAGAAACTCCATCTAAAAAACAAAAAAACAGAAAATTACAAGTGTTGGTGCAGGTATGGAGAAACTGGAAATCTTGTGCACTGTTGGTGGGATTGTAAAATGATACAGTCACTGAAAAACAGTATGGCAGTTCCTCATATGATCCAGCAGTTCCACTTCTAGGTATACATTGAAAAGAATTGAAAGCAGGACCTTGAAGAGATGTTTGTATATCTACGTTCATAGCAGCATTAGTCACAATAGCTAAAATGTAGAAGCAACCCAAGTGTTTATCCATAGATGAACGGATAAGCAAAATGTGGTGTGTGTGTGTACGTATATATATATATGTGTGAATATTAAAAAGAAGGAAATCCTGACGTACGCTACAATATGGACAAACTTTGGGGCCATTTTGCTAAGTTAAATGAGCCAATCACAAAAAGACACATCCTACATGATTTCACTTATAGGAGGTATCTGGAGTGGTCAGTCATAGAGACGGAAAGTAGAATAGTGGTGGCCAAGGGCTAGAGAGAGGGTAGAATGAAGAGTTGTTGTTTAACGAGTGTAGAGTTTTCGTTTTACAAGATGAAGAGAGTTATGAAGATGGATGATGGTGATGTTTGCACAACATTATGAATGTATTTAATACCACTGAGCTGTACACCTAAATGTAGCTAAGATCACAATTTTTTTGTTATTTGTATTTTACCACAGTAAAAAATAAGTGGAAAAAAAACAATATATGCTGCATCCTGTAGGACACCACCCCAAATTCAATGTTGTCTCCCCCCAGTGCCATAACAGTCTTCACAGGCCAGTTCACTGTTCTGTCAAGCCAGCTGCTTCTAGGTGGTAGGCTACATGGTAAGACAAATGAGTTCTGGGAGGTAAGCTTATTGCCTACATTGTTTGCCATAAAAGCATCTCCTGATCAGAGATGAAGTTGTATGGAATACCCCAAAGATGGTTAAGGAAAACTATATGTTCACAGATGGTGGTACTGGTGGAAGCACTATGGTAAGGAATCATAAATCAATATTCAGATATGTTCTGATACTTTATTTTCTGGTGTTTCCATTGCTGTGAGAACAAAGTGCTTCCTCTTCCACTTCCCACCAGGTAGCCAGCCGTTCTCCCTGGGTAATAGTGCCATATTGGGGCCTCAGTATTGATCTTGCTCTTAGCTGTTTTGGTACTACTCAGCAGAGGTAGTAAGTGGGTCAGCCTTGATGAGGACAAGACCATTTTGTCGAGTGCTTGCATAGCCTTAATTCCTACTGCCATGATCACTTTGTAAAAACTTTTCAGTGAGCATTGGGATGGCTAGGGAAAGAAGCTAACATCTACAGGATGAGGTCGTCTTGTCAACTGATCAATGAGAGGCTTTCTGGTTTGAATACTCTTTGATAGACATTTAATAATTCACACACTCTACATACCTATTTACTTTTTCCAAAACTTCATGCCACCAATTTTCCAATTTCATTCCCTTTAAGTCCTTGACCAGTCAGCCAACCCATTATCCACTTCTCATAGTCCAGTGCAGATCAATACCTCAGGCTCTCTCTCCTTTTACTTGATATGGATTACTAGATATACCAAAGTTCTTGCCTGCTGGGATAATTTCCCTTAACTATCGTCTTTCAAGGTTACCCCTAAGTGGGATTTGTAGCACAGTAGTCATCCACTTTTGGGGTTGGTGCCTGCATACTGTATAGATCCAACTATGAATCAGATCAACACTTTTTTTCTTCATTAATATACATATATGTATGTGTGCATGTGTGTGTATATATATATAAGTTCTTCATTAATTGATATGTATATATGGTATATGGTATTTTGTACATGGTATGAAGTATGTTTTAAAGAATACATATATAATTGACAATACTTATATAATTGGCATACAATAAACTGCATTTATTTAAGTACACAACTGATAAAATTACAAATAAAGTTGCTACAAACATTTATGTACAATAGTCTTAGAGGTGGCTGGATAGTAGGTATATGTTTAACTTTTAAGAAACTGGTAAACTGTTTTCCAAAATGGTACCATTTTACATTCCCACAATAATTCTATTTCCTCCATATCCCGGCCAATACTTGGAATGGTCAGATATTTCTTGTTTTTTTTAGTCATTCTTCTAGGTATTTAGTAGTATCTCATGATTTTAATTTGCATTTCCCTAGTGATTAATGACATTAAGCATCTTTTCACATGCTTATTTGCCATCCATATATCTTCTTGGTGACATGTCCAAATCTTTTGCCCATCTTACATTTCATTGTTTATTTTCTTATTACTAAGAATTATAAGGCCAGGCACAGTGGCTCATGCTTGTAATCCCAGCACTTTGGGAAGCCGAGGCGGGCAGATCACTGGAGGTCAGGAGTTCGAGATCAGCCTGGTCAACATGGCGAAACCCTGTCTCTACTAAAAATACAAAAATTAGCCATGCGTGGTGGCACACACTTGTAATCCCAGCTACTCAGAAGGCTGAGGCAGAAGAATCGCTTGAACCTGGGAGGCAGAGGTTGTGGTGAACTGAGATGGTGCCACTGCACTCCAGCCTGGGCGACAGAGCAAGACTCTGTCTTAAATAAATAAATAAATAAATAAATAAAATAAAAGAATCATGTTCATAACTCCTAAGAGTTTTGATGAACCTTAAATTCATCTGATTAGTTTTTTAAAAAGAGTTCTTTATATACTCTAGATACAAGTCCTTTACAGGCTTTGCAAATATTTTCTCCCACTCTGTGGCTTGACTTCTCAAACACTTACTAAGTATTTCAAAAGCAGAAATTTTAAATTTTGATAAAGTTTAAATATTTCACTTTTTTCTTTTATAAATTAGAGTTTTGACATTTTATCTAATAAATATTTATTTCCCTTAATATCCCAACAATTTTCTCCTGTATTTTCTTCCAGAAGTTTTTTTTCTTCCAGAAGTTTTATAATTTAAAGTTTTACATTTAGAACTGTGATCCATTCTGAGTTAATTTTTGTTTACAATATGAAGTATGTTTTGAAGAATATCCATATGCAGCACTTTGGGAGGCCGAGGATCACTTGAGGCTAGAAATTCGAGACCAGCCTGGCCAACATGGCAAAACCCTGTCTCTACTAAAAATACAAAAAATTAATTGGGCGTGTTGGCAGACACCTGTAATCCCAGCTACTTGGGAGGCTGTGGCAGGAGAATCGCTTGAACCCGGGAGGCAGAGGTTGCAGTGAGCCGAGATCGCACCACTGCATTCCAGCCTGCATGACACAGCGTGACTCTGTCTCAAAAAACAAAAAAAGAAAAATCCATGTGGAAAGAAGAACTATCCTTTTCCCACTGAATTGCCATTGTACCTTTGTCAAAAATTAGTTGTCTCTATATGTATGGTTTCATATCTGGGCTCTATTCTGTTCCATTGATCTACTTGATTACTATACTCCATACTATACTATACTATACTATACTATACTATACTATACTATACTATACTATACTATACTATACTATACTATACTCCATACTCTTGATTGCTATAGCTTTATAATAAGTCTTAAAATCAGATAGTTTTAATTCTCCCTCTGTGTTCTTCTTTTTCAAAGTTGTTTTGGCTGCTCTAGGTCTTTAAAATTTCTATATGAATTACAGAATCAACTTGTCAATTCCGCCACCCCCCCCAAAAAAGCCCTACTAAAATTTTGACTGAAATTGCATTGACTCTAGATCAAATTTAGGGGAAAATTGACATTTTAACAAGTTTGAATCTTTCGATCCATAAATACAGTGTATCTTTCCATTTACGTAGATATTCTTTGATTTCTCTCAGCAATGTTTTATAGTTTTCCTTGTACAGATTTTGCACATTTTTGTCAGATTTATTCCTAAGTATTTTATATTTTTGAATCCTATTGTAAATGATACTGTATTGTAATGTTATTTTATTATTATTATTTTTTTGAGATGAAGTCTCGCTCTGTCGCCCAGGCTGGAGTGCGGTAGTGCCACCTCAGCTCACTGCAACCTCCGCCTCCCGGGTTCAAGAGATTCTCCTGTCTCAGCATCCTGAGTAGCTGGGATTACAGGCGCAAGCCACCACACCCGGCTAATTTTTGTATTTGTAGTAGAGATGGAGTTTCACCATGTTGGTCAGGCTGGTCTTGAACTCCCAACCTCGTGATCCACCCGCCTCAGCCTCCCAAAGTGCTGGGATTAAGGTGTGAGCCACCGCACCCGGCCTCTGTATTATAATTTTAATTTCCAATAGTTTGTTGCTAATATGTAGAAACACAATTTTTTTCCTTTTTTTTTAAACTTATTTTAGGTTCAGGGTTACATGTGCAGGTTTGTTATACAGGTAAACTTGTGTCATGAAGGTTTGTTGTACAGATTATTTCATCACACAGTTACTAAGCCTAGTACTCAATACTAGTTACTGGAATCAGAAAAAATACAGTTATTTTCTGATCTTAAAGGATTAGAAAAAATACATTCCTTTCTCCCAACCTCCACCCTCAAGTAGACCCCAGTGTCTGTTGTCTCCCTCTTTGTGTCCATGAGTTCTTATCATTTAGCTCCCACTTGTAAGTGAAAACATGCAGTATTTGGTTTCTGTTTCTGTGTTAGTTTGCTAAGGACAATGGCCTCCAGCTCCATTCATGTTCCCACAAAAGACATGATCTCATTCTTTTTTATGGCTGCACAGTATTCCATGGTGTATACATACCATATTTTCTTTACCCAGTCTGTCATTGATGGGCATTTAGGTTGATTCCATGTTTTTGCTATTATGAATAGTGCTGCAATGAATATTTGCATACATGTATCTTTATGATAAAATGATTTATATTCCTTTGGGCATATACGCAGTAATGGGATTGCTGAGTCAAATGGTAGTTCCATTTTTAGTTCTTTGAGGAATCGCCACACTGCTTTCCACAGTGGTTGAACTAATTTAAACTCCCATCAACAGTGTATAAGCATTCCCTTCTCTCCACAACCTCACCAGTGTCTGTTATTTTTTTACTCTCTTTAATAATTGCCATTTTCACTGGTGTGAGATGGTATCTCATTGTGGTTTTGATTTGCATTTCTCTAATGATCAGTGATATTGAACTTTTTTTCATACACTTGTTGGTCACATGTATGTCTTCTTTTGAAAAGTGTCTGTTCACGTCCTTTGCCCACTTTTTAATGGAGTTGTTTGGTTTTAGCTTGTAAATTTGTTCAAGTTCCTTATAGATGCTGGATATTAGACTTTTGTCAGATGCATAGTTTGCAAATATTTTCTTCCATTCTGTAGGTTGTCTGTTTACTCTTTTGCTAGTTTCTTTTGCTGTGCAGAAGCTCTTTTACCTTAGATCACATTTGTCAATTTTTGCTTTTGTTGCAATTGCTTTTGAAGTTTTCGTTATGAAATCTTTGCCCGTTCCAATGTCCAGAATGGTATTGTCTAGGTTGTCTTCCACTAGCCACTACGCCCAGCCGAAAGCAGAATCTTGAAGAGATATTTGTACACCCATGTTCATAGCAGCATTATTCACAATAGCTAAAATGTGGAAGCAACCCAGGTGTCCATCCATGGATGAATGAATAAGAAAAATGTGATATATACATACAAAGGAATATTATTCAGCATTAAAAATAAGGAAATTCTGACATATGCTACAGTATGAATGAACCTTGAGGCCATTTTGCTAAGTTAAATGCACCAATCACAAAAAGACAAATCCTCTATGAGTTCACCTATAGGAGGTATCTAGAGTAGTCAAAGTCATAGAGACAGAAAGTAGAATGGTGGTTGCCAGGGGCTGGTTGCTGGGGAGTTATTGAATGATACAGAGTTTCAGTTTTGCAAGATGCCAAAGTTCTGGAGATTGGTTGCACAACTACATGAATATACTTAACATTACTGAACTGAACACTTAAAAATGGCTAAGATGGCAAATTTTATGTTATGTGTATTTTACCATAATTAAAAAACAGAAATAAAAGACATACAGATTGGAAAGGAAAAAGTAAAATTGTCTTAATTAATATATATATAGCATGATC
This sequence comes from Pongo abelii, assembly GCF_028885655.2. Lineage (NCBI taxonomy): Eukaryota > Metazoa > Chordata > Mammalia > Primates > Hominidae > Pongo > Pongo abelii. Next base: position 139,625,171 of record NC_071992.2, on the reverse strand, counting down.
ATCTGTGTAGAAAATGGAATCTACAAAAAAAAAAAAGGAAACTTCTAGTACTAATAGTTGAGTTTAGCAAGGTTGTAAGATATAAGTTTAACATAAGAAAATTGTCTTTCTGACTTAAATGTAAAATCCAAAACTATAAAACCCTGGAAGGGCTGGGCACAGTGGCTCATGCCTGTAATCCCAGCACTTTGGGAGGCTGAGGCGGTTGGATCACCTGAGGTCAGGAGTTCAAGACCAGCCTGGCCAACATAGTGAAACCCTGTCTCTACTAAAAATAAAATACAAAAAAATTAGCCAGGTGTGGTGGTGCATGCCTGTAGTCTCAGCTACTTGGGAGGCTGAGGGAGGAGAATTGCTTGAACCCAGGAGGTGGAGGTTGCAGTGAGTTGAGATTGCGCCACTGCACTCCAGCCTGGGTGACAGAGCAAGACTCCATCTCAAAAAAAAAAAAAAAAAAAAAAAAAAAGAAAGAAAGATCTTGCTTCCAGGCCAGGCATAGTGGCTCATGCCTGTAATCCCAGCACTTTGGGAGGCCAAGGCAGGCAGGTCACTTAAGATCAGGAGTTCAAGAGCAGCCTGGCTAACATGGCAAAACCCTGCCTCTACTAAAAATACAAAAAAAAAAAAAAAAAAAAGCCAGGCATGGTGGCACATGCCTATAATCCTAGCTATTTGGGAGGCTGTGGCATGAGAATCACTTGAACCCAGGAGGCGGAGGTTGCAGTAAGCTGAGATCGCGCCACTGCACTCCATCCTGGGCGACAGAGTGAGACTCCATCAAAACAAACAAACAAAAAATGCCAGGCGTGGTGGCTCATGCCTGAAATCCCAGCACTTTGGGAGGGCAAGGTGGGCAGATCATTTGAGTTCAGAAGTTTGAGACCAGCCTGGCTGACATAGTGAACTCTCGTCTCTACTAAAAAATACAAAATTAGCCAGGCATGGTGGCGCACACCTGTAATCTCAGCTATTCAGGAGGCTGAGGCAGGGAGAATTGCCTGAACGCAGGAGGTGAAGGTTGCGGTGAGCCGAAATCATGCCACTGCACTCCAGCCTGGGTGACAGAGCAAGACACCATCCGAAAAACAAAAAAATAAAAAATCCTGCTTTCAATTTATTTTATTTTATTTATTATTATTATTATTTTGAGACAGGGTCTCACTCCATCACCTAGGCTGGAATACAGTGGTATGACTACGGCTCACTACAGCCTTGACCTCCCCGGGCTGAGGAGATCCTCCCACCTCAGCCTCCAGAGTAGGTGAGACCACAAGTGCATGCTACCACACCTGGCTAATTTTTGTATTTTTTGTAGAGTCGGTGTTTTGCCATGTTGCCCAGGCTGGTCTGGAACTCCTGGGCTCAAGCAATCCGCCCTCCTGAACCTCCCAAAGTGCTGAACTAACAGGCATGATCCACTGTGTCCGGCCCTGCTTTCAATTCTTTTGAGTATATACCTAGAAGTGAAATTGATGGATCAAATAATAATGCTATTTTTAATTTTTTGAAGAACTGCCATACTGTTTTTCATAGCAGCTATATCATTTTACATTCACAACAGTGTACAAGCGTTTGAATATATGACTAACCCAGTCCCAGAATCCTATTTTGAGAAGTTTCTTTGTTTTTTGTTTTGTTTTAACCTAGGTCTGGTGTCAATTACTGTATCAATCAGTGTCTTAGCATGCAATAGTACCTGTGAAGAGCATTTATTTACAAATGTGTGGGTGCATGGTGCTAGTTACTACCCCTAAGCCCAAAGGAACAAGGGCGGGGAATAGTTACTGAAACCTGGAACGAGAAAGAGTCATGTAGACTCTGCTACCTTGAGGGAAACAGTAACCATCAGATAAGGGATATGGCCACCTCACAGCAACCTCACAGAGGGAATTGGAATAAATGCCCTAACCTCACTCTCCCTCTTCTCCTGTTGTTGCTCTCCAGTAGCTAACCCAACCAGAAGCAATGGTGTATGGGATCCTGTTGATGCAGTCCATACAAGTCAGACATCTTAGTGGAGAGCAGGATGAAGAAGGGCGGAAAGCAGACCTGGAGGGACAAACAGAAAGTATCCAACATGCTGTATACCTAGAGTCATAAGGCATGTGAATGTCCACCTTTAGGAAGTGATGTCAAACTGTTTTCAAAATGGCCACAGAACTTCCACTCCACTTGCAGTGTACAAGAGACTTTGTGAATGCATATCTCCTCCTCCAAAACTTGACAATGTCAAACTTTGTAACATTTGTCTATTAAATGGGTGTAAAATGGCATCTTAATGTGGCCTTGGTTTCCATTGGCCCAGTCATCAATGATTTTATACATATTTATGGTCCATAAGTAATTCCTCTCAGTAAAATACTTGTTTATATCTATATCATACCACTATCTCTGCTTATTCTAGGAATCTATAAGCTTCTTGAGAATAAATACTGTGTCTTTGTATTTCTAGTGATAAAAGTATACAATAAATACTTGTTAAATAATTGAATTAATGCTAGAGGCAAATGCTAGAACCAACGTTTCACTCAACAGAAAACTGGTGGAGTTATGATTGCCTGGAAGTAATGATGGAAAGAAAGAACAAGTATTTTAAGTTCTTCTCCTTGAAGTGGATCTTCCTCAGAAGATGGGGAGGTTGTCATATGAGAATAAGGTGAGGAAGGAAATGAAAGAGGTTTTGAATTCATTTTATATGAAGGAGAATTTCTCACCTTGGAGTAGGAGTGCTATAGATTTCAAAGCAAAATGTAGGAGAATGGTTTTTGCTTTTTAAAATTTTTGGTCAGGGAGAAGAGCATGATTGGAATAGGGCACAGCAAGTTGCAAAAACACTTCTTCAAACTAGTCTACGGGGATCATTGACAGCCATGTGACCGAATCAATGTGCACTTTTTTAGTCTTTTTTTATATTCTGTCACTTAGCATTATTCCATGAAATACAGCATACAGCTTTCTTGAAACAAATTTTTTCTTCTGCCTGCTTTCTTATGCTGACTCTACACTCATGTGGTTTTTCCTCCAGATTCTATGGCTGTTCTTTTGTTCTTAAACATTTTGTCTTTTTTTTTTTTTTTTTTTTAATTGAGGTAAGTCTCCCTCTGTGACCCAGGCCGGAGTGCAGTGGCACAATCTTGGCTCACTGCAACCTCCGCCTCCCGGATTCAAGCAATTCTCCTGCCTCAGCCTCTCGAATAGCTGGGATTACAGGCGCCTGCCACCACACCCGGCTAATTTTTGTATTTTTAGTAGAGATGGGGTTTCACTATGTTGGCCAGGCTGGTCTTGAACTCCTGGCCTCAGGTAATCCGCCCGCCCCAGCCTCTCAAAGTGCTGGGATTACAGGTGTGAGACACCGCGCCCAGCCTTTTTGCCTTTTTGATGGCATCCTCCTCTACCTTTAGCTTCATGTTGTTCTGCAGAGTTGGTGTGGGGTTCTGTTCTCTTACCAGTCGACACTGTTTTCCCAGGTGGTGTTTTCTACTCTCAAGGCTTTAAATACCATCTGTATATCAACTGCTCCCAAATTTCTATCTCTAGGCCATATCATTTTTCTGAACTACAAGCCCATGTATCTTGATCTTCCCCTGAAACCTACTGCTCCTCCAAAGTTCCTTGTATCAATAAATTCCACTACCATCCATCTAAATGCTGAAACCAGAAACAAAGCTTCTCTCTCCCTTTTTTTTTGGAGATGGAGTTTTGCTCTTGTTGCCCAAGCTGGAGTGCAATGGCACAATCTCAGCTCACTGCAACCTCTGCCTCCCAGGTTCAAGCGATTCTCCTGCCTCAGCCTCTTGAGTAGCTGGGATTACAGGCACCTGCCACCACGCCAGGCTAATTTTTTTGTATTTTTAATAGAAATGGAGTTTCACCATGTTAGCCAGGCTGGTCTCGAACTTCTGACCTCAGGTGATCCACCTACCTTGGCCTCCCAAAGTGCTGGGATTACAGGCGTGAGCCACCGTGCCCGGCCTACAACTTGTCCTTTTTAAAGTTCTTTTTCTTACCTCTGGGCTTTTTCATATGCTGTTCCTTTTGTCTAGAATGCTCTTTCCTTCTCCTGTACCTATCTAACCTCTATTCCTTATCCTTCATTTATCAGCATAGAAGTCACTGTCTTAGAGAAGTTTTTCTCACCCCTTGAATCTAAACAAGACTTCGTATTTTAACCTCTCATTTAATGTACAATATTCCCATATTACATATTTCATGATTTTTAACTAGGTATTTTTTTAAAGGTATCAAAGTGGCCCTTATTCATTTAATTTTCCTTTTAACTTTTATAAATGCTATCACAAATTCTAAAGAATCTAGACTTGAGTGAAAATTTTTTATTATGAAGATATAGATCTAAGAACAGAAGGATAACTATATGCTAGCTTATATATAGTACCTTGTAAAAATAATGATACATTTAAAAAATAGTAGAAAATAAAAATCTCAGCTGGGCACAGTGGCTCACGTCTGTAATCCCAGCACTTTGGAAGGCCAAGGCAGGTGGATCACCTGAGGTCGGGAGTTCAAGACCGGCCTGATCAACATGGGGAAACCACATCTCTACTAAAAATACAAAAATTAGCTGGGTGTTGTGGTGCATGCTACTCAGGAGGCTGAGGCAGGAGAATCGCTTGAACCTGGGAGGCGGAGGTTGTGGTGAGCTGAGATCGTGCCATTGCACTCCAGCCTGGGCAACAAGAGTGAAACTGGGTCTCAAAAAAAAAAAAAAATCTGAAAACTTATCTGACATCTGAAAATGGTAAGTAACTTCCTCTGCATCTTAGTTCTGATCACTTCTGCAAAAGAATCAAGCATATTTGGGTGAAGAGAGTATTTAATTATTCTATTTTTATTAATAATATAGTGTGCCCTTCAGAAATTGGTGTAGTCTTTTTTTTTTTTTCTTTTTTTAAGACTGAGTGTTGCTCTGTCCCCCAGAGTGGAGTGTATTGGTGCAGTCTCGGCTCACCACAACTTCCTCCTCCCGGGTTCAAGCGATTCTCCTGCCTCAGCCTCCTGAGTAGCTGGGATTACAGGCGTCTGCCACCATGCTCAGCTAATTTTTGTATTTTTAGTAGAGACGGGTTTCAGTTGGTCAGGCTGGTCTTGAACTCCTGACCTCGTGATCTGCCCACCTCGACCTCCCAAAGTGCTGGGATTACAGGCGTGAGCCACCGCGCCCAGCCAGAACCTGGTGTAGTCTTTAAGAATCATCTGAAGTTTCTGGCTCAGCATAATGTTCCCTCTGGCCTTCAGTCGGCCAGTAACAGATGCCTTCTGAGGGTCAAGCTTGCCTAGAACTACCTCCATGAAATCTTCATCTGAAAGTATGCATCAGCAAAACCTTTTCCAGGTTTTGATACACTTTTCCAGAACCACTTTTCAGGTTACTTAGCTGCAATATTTCCACCTTTAGTAATATGCCACTCAAATACAGCATTTACTTTCTTTGCCATCTCACACCCAACATCCTTAAAAGGCAGTGACCTTTTTCCTCAAATATAAGGGTATTCTGAAGTTCCTCACCTTCAGAGGGTGTCTTAGCTGAAATATCAGATGTTGGCATAAGATTCACATATGCATTTGAAATGACAGTGTCTCTAGGTCTTTGGACCGTGGTTTGAAAGTGAATTCTGTTTCCTTCCTTCCACATCTCAGTTTGCAGAGTTTGCCCTGGATATACTGGTTTTGCAAAACAAGTCTTAATCACTTTGAATCTTGACACATTACAAAACATGCCTGGCAAAAAATCTAAATGTACATAATCCATGTACACATAATCCACGTACACATGGCAAAACATGCTAGGCTAGCAAAGTTAGGATCAACGTGTAACAGATTCCAGTTTCTGCTGAGGCAGTACAAAGCAGCCTGATTAAGAGAGATGGTATCTGTAAGTATAGCATCAGGTGGTCTATTAGGTATGGCTACAGCCACCTTGACTTTCAGGTCCATTTTCTACCAAAGCCTCCAGAGCCAATGAGAAAGAGAGAGGACTGATTATAGCACATAAATTCCTTCTTAGAATAAGAATAGACATCCATAAGAATTACTACACCAGATCCTTTATCTAGGACATCAGCAACAACTGTTTCACATTTTCATTTTCCTGCTCTAGGAAGTGGTTTATATAACTGCAAGTATCGTTCCCCATAAAGAACCTTTGCAAAGTTCCTTGAAATCCCAGGAACTTCTGCTAATTCTCCACCCATTATAGATTTCTGACTTATGATAACTCCAAAGGTAGGCAAACAGAAGAAATCAGAGCTTCTTTCATGAACAAATTTAAAATCTTTTGGATCCTTGATTGATGCTCCCACTCCAAGGGCATACATAATAGCTTCCAGTTCTGTATAAGCAGAAGAAAATGGAGGGAGTTTATGGCCAATAGCTCCAGCAAATCCTGATGTTGCTGTAGATGTTGCATGACTGATATGATTTGTTGAAACTCCTCCTTCTGAATCTATTTTACTTAGAACTACAATGATACTGCCAGTTGATTTTTGGATACTCTGAGGCTTGCTGGCATTCTCAAAGTCACATGTCTTCTTCCAGTTAGCCTTCACTGCTTCAGGAGTCATTGGCTGATTTTTTCTTACAACCACTCCAAGGGTCCGGTCCCAGAATAATTTTCCAATCCATCCTGCTCCAACCTCAAACAAGCCCCCATTCTCCTCACAACTCTCTTAGCAAAGCTGAAGGACCAGCGATGCTACATAATCTGGCTTTAGGGCTTCCACAAAATCTTCAGGCATAATTGAGTCAACCCTGATTCAGCATTAGGAGAAATAGTGTTACAATGAATGTTGCTTTTCCTGCCTTCAACTGCAATAGAATTTGCAAGGACCAGAAGACCCAACTTCGCAGCACTATAATTTGCCTGGCCAAAGCTGCCATATATTCCTGAAGCTGATGAAGTGATAATGATCCTTCCATATTTCTGCTTCTTCATGTGATCCCATGCTTTCCAGGGTCACTTGGAATGAGCCCCGCAATTGAACTCTGTGGATGATATCCCAGTCTTCATCACTTATCCTAGCAAAAGAATGGTCCCTTAGAATTCCAGCACTGTTGACCACAACATCTATTCTAAAAGCATCCAGTGCTGTCTTTACAACCTTCTCTCCTGTTTTCACTGAATCATAGTTGGCCCACTTTTCCACCTTTGTCTTTTATTTCTTCAACAACCTTATCAGCGACTAAGGAGCCTTTACCAACTCCCTCTTAAATAATTCGCAACAATTAGTGCTCCTTTTTCTAGGAACGCCAGGGCATAGACTGGGTGCAGTCCTCCCCTACACCAGTGACCAGTATCACCAGCTGTTGAAACTCAGTGGTGAGACCATGAGTCCAGCCTGCAGTGACACATACTTTGACTAGGTTTTTTTTTTGTTTTTTTTTTTTGAGATGAAGTCTCGCTCTTGTCCCCCAGGCTGGAGTGCAATGGCACGATCTCAGCTCACTGCAACCTCTGCCTCCTGGGTTCAAGTGATGCTCCTGCCTCAGCCTCTGGAGTAGCTGGGATTACAGGTGCCTGCCACTACGCCTGGCTAATTTTTGTATTTTTAGTAGAGACGGGGTTTCACATGTTGGCCAGGCTGATCTCGAACTCCTGACCTCAGGTGATCCACCCACCTCAGCCTCCCAAAGTGCTGGGATTACAGGCGTGAGCCACTGTGCCTGGCGACTAGGTATTTTTTAATGCTTATTTATTTAATATTTGTCTCACTATGAGATCATAGGCTTTTTAAGGTCAGGAACTAAGTTTGTTTTGTTTTGTTTTATGATTATAGATCTAGCACCTACCACAATCAATTCACAGTTGGCACTAAATAGGTATCAGTTGACTTAATTGCTGGATAAATAGATAAGAAGAGGATTAAGAAAGCAGAATAGAAAGATATGAGTTTACTAAGAAATGGAGGCACATATAGCTACAGTGAAGGGAAGCCCATACTTCAGAAAAGGAGAGAAGGATCTTGCTAATAATAGCTTATTTTTAAAAAGATACAAGATCATCTTGATTATATTTTTAGAAGCTGCTTCTGTTAGATTTATCTCATTCCAAGGCCATGAAAGAACAAATATTCAGTTTGATTTGCTTACAGTTAATTGCTTACATATTGGGCACCTTCATGAGATTGAAATCCATTTACTTATGACTGTATATCCTAAGCTTTGCATAGTCAGTCAGCAAAATAACTGCAGAAAGGACCGAAAGGTTGTGGGAGTTTTGTTTTGTTTTTTACTAGCTCTGGGAACAAGTATAAAATACCAAGAAATATTATATTTATATAAAAATATTGATAAAAGAAGAGAGCATCCAAAAGTTAATTAAATTATTAGGTTAAAAACAGATGGGGCTGGGCGCAGTGGCTCACACCTGTAATCCCAGCACGTTGGGAGGCTGAGGCAGGCCGATCACCTGAGGTCAGGAGTTCAAGACCAGCCTGGCCAACATGATGTAACCCTGTCACTACTAAAAATACAAAAATTAGCTAGGCGTGGTGGTGCATGCCTGTAATTCCAGCTACTCAGGAGTTTGAACCTGGGAGGTGGAAGTTTCAGTGAGCTGACATCGCACCACTGCACTCCAGCCTGGGCCCAGGGTGAGACCCTGTCTCAAATAAAATAAAATAAAATAAAAACAGATGGGTTTTTGCTGGACACTGTGGCTCATGCCTGTAATCCTAGCTCTTTGGGAGGCTGAGGCGGTAGGATCGCTTGAGGCCATGATTTTGAGACCAGTCTGGGCAACACAGCAAGACCCCATCTCTACAAAAATAATAATAATAATAATAATAATAATAATAATTCACCAGGTGTAGTGGCACATGCCTGTAGTCCCAGCTACTTGGGAGGCTGAGGTAGGAGGATCACTTGAGCCCAGGAGTTTGAGACTTCAGTGAGTCATGATTGCCTTACCACGCTTCAGCCTAAAATACAGCTCTAAAAAAATAACAAAAATAAAAAACAGATGGGTTTTATTGGTTAAGATTCTTTGGTTGTAAGCAACAGAAATCCTCTTTCTAACTTTAACAAAAAGGCACATTTTTGAAAGGATGTAAATTACCTCATGGATGTTTAGAACAACCAAAGGTCAATGAGAGGGAACTAGTCCTGCTTCAAGCCCTTGGCTGAAGTTCCTAAAATAGTTGCCATTAATGTGACCCGACAAAGACAAAGCCACCCAGGCTCAGTGATTCTCTGTTCTAGACTTCATAGTACCCTCCTGGTTCCAAAGAATTGGATTGGTCCTGATGTCCACCCTAGTTCCTGCCAGAGACCAATGTCACATAATTTAGACATTATTAGGGGAAACCCATATCATAAGAAAGTGTGACCCTGGCAGGCAACCCGGGAGTTGTCTACCACAAAAGTTTAACAGACAAAATTTGCTGACTTACTCTCTCATGTCCATTTGAGCCAATTATTTGATACATATGGTGAACACTCACCTTGTGTGCAGTTTATACACAGTATCTCATTCATACTTACAATGGCCATAAAAGGCCTAGTAGGTAGGTTCTAGTATTATTTTTATTTTACAAATAAAGAAACAGACGCTGATACTGATTAAGTCATTCACTCACCATCACACATAAGTGGCAGAAGCAGGACTTAAATGAGGTCTCTGTGACTCAAAACCCATGCTCTTAACCACCTTCCTTGAACAGACACTGTATGGCTTTGGCACTCAGCATTCCAGTATGTGCCAGTGGCAACTCCTGCAAATGTTTGTAACCCTCCACCTGAGGGTTTTCTCATGACTCACGCTGGAGGTGGTCTGGAAGTGACAAAGAGTTAACACCCCTGTGAGTAGCTTCTGGCTAGACATAGATGGGAGTTGGTAAATAATACCCCTGTTCCCTTGGCCCTTTGGTGGGATATCTCTGAGGTGTGTTCTACACTTTATCTCTAGGTTCTCCATTAGAGTTGAGCACTAGGTCCCACAGCAGCAACCTGCTTGAAACTGTACCGTTGCTAGCTTCCTTCCCTTCCCTTTCTTACATCCCCACTCCCCTACTCATTCTTCTTGGCATCACCTCCCAAATGAACCACTTGCCCTCATATCCTTTACTCAGGGTCCGTTTTAGGGGCAGCCCAACCTAAGACACCCACTCTCTTTAAAAAATAAAAGTAGGAAAAATTAAATACTCCAACAATAACTTTTTAAAGGTTTCGCAGCTACTAAACCTCACAAACCAGCATTAATATCCTCAATATGTTATTGTGACAGCATTACAATTTTATTTTCAAATTTCTTCCCATTTTAAAGACTGTTTTATTTATGGCAATTTTAAGTTGTGCTTCTAAGAGGGAAAATCTGGAAGTTTTGTGTTTAGGCTATGTAATTTTAGTGTGCAAAGGTTGGAAATGAAATCACTACATTTGAGCCATCAACCCTGCCAACATCCAAGCTCTGGCTGGGAGTCAGAGAACAGCACTTAACATGCAGCGAGAGGGCTCCTGAAATACTTCTACCTTCACAGCACATGCTGAATCAAAATGAATTAAATGCCCAAAAGATATGGAACTAAAACATCTAATAGATCAAAGGGAGCCAGACATGAGTACTCTGGACATACAGACATTGTGAGCTACAAGTATTGATTTAAAGGACCATTGTGAAACTTCAACTGGCTTGAAGATTGACTTGTGAGGAAAAAGGGGGGCTCGATGCAAGAGATAATGTATTCATGAAATAATTTGGAAACTGATTACGTGTGATGAATCCTAATTATAGCTATTTACCCTGGTGAATATTTAGGAAAATCGGGATCTTAAAAAAAGACACAAGCTTTTGCTTTAATTATTTAGGAAGAAAAATAAGTTACCCCCAATTTTATGCTCTGTAATTTTTTTTTTCATTCAGTTTACATGTCTTATATTTAGGACCACTACATATGTCTCTTTTCTGTTTCTTCCTTAAATTTTTCTTAAGTCTTTTTTCCCATCCCACTAGGGAGAAAATGTAAATTACCATCAACCAAACGAATTCCCTGGTTTCTTCTGAACCTTCACCTCACAGCTGTTGCATGAAATATAATCACTAAAATACTAGCTAAATGAAAATGTCTATCCAAAAAGACATTTAAAAAATATTCTTAGACCAAATAACCTTGCAGGAGAATAGGCAGAGACAACTACACATTTTCTTTCATCTAAAAATAGCCAGTTTGGAAAACACTGAAATGCTAATAGTGGCTAGGAAGGGAGAAACATAAATGGATTCTCATCTCTATTTTTTAATGTTTCTGTAGTGAATATATTCCTTTGTTCATACAAATGTTTTATACAAATTTAAAAATTGTTTTTAAGCCAAAATTCTTATTTTGTTATAAAACCTGAAATATCTTAAAGGCGGGCCAAAAAAGATCAGAAAAAAAACCTTGTGGTTGTAAACTGAAAAATTTAAAAATATAAAATAAATTTAAATATAAAATACAAATAAGTATAAATAATAAAATTTAAATATAAAATATAAAAAATCTTATATTTTTATATTGTCCCTCAACTGTCTTTGGGTGAGTATTTTTCAAGAAAGTTGTTAAAAGTCTACAAATCTATCTGTATGATCAGAAAGGTGTTTAACCTTTGGGTATATGTGTAACATAAGCACAGCAATATATTATCTTGTTAGCTGTAAATTGCATACTTGCAGTTTCATAGCTGGATGCATAAGCTATGAAACAGGAGTGAAATAAATGTGTGAGTAGACTACAAATTGAGAAATTAACTTAGTGAGAAGTCCAAGCTAATCAGTCTATTTTTTTAATATTCCAAAAGCATATGTAGTAACACCTAGGTCTATATTTTCAATTTTTAACATTCATAACTAAAATGAGATCAAGGTAGCTAAAATATATTACAATTGACAAGACCCAACACTAATTTAAGTTATGATTAGGGATTTTTTTTTTTTTTTTTTTTTTTTTTTGAGACAGGGTCTTGGTCTGTCACCCAGGCTGGAGTGCAATGGCGTGATCACTGCTCACTGCAGCCTTGACATCCCAGACTCAAGTCTTCCTCTCACCTCAGCCTCTCAAGCAGCTGGGACTACAGGCATGTGCCATGGGGCCTGGCTAGTTTTTTAATTTTTAGTGGAGACAAGGTCTTACTTCAAGACCCAGGCTGGTCTTGAACTCCTGAACTCAAGCAACCCTCTAGCCTCAGCTTCCCCAAGTGTTGGGATTACAGGCATGAGCCACTGAGTCCAGTTGGGATATTTTAATTATAGTCATGAGGGCAGAGACTGTGTCTGTTTTGTTCCATAAATATGTGCTAAATTTATGTATATATAAACATATAAGCTATATTAAAGATCTACTGTGTGCAAGGCATTAGGAAAGATACAAATATGAATGCAATATGGTCCCTGCCCCCAAAGAGCTTATAATACAATAAAATATATCAAGTTGTGTCTAAATCTAATGTAAACATCCAAACTGCATCATACCTCACCAAAGAGTTTAGGTTTGCCTTGACTTTTACTCTTTTTTTTTTTTTTTTTTTTTTTTTTTTTGCAACGGAGTCTCACTCTGTCGCCCAGGCTGGAGTGCAGCAGTCCTGGCTCACCGCAACCTCTGCCTCCTGGGTTCAAGAGAGTCTCCTGCCTCAGCTTCCCAAGTAGCTGGGATTACAGGCGCACATCACCATACCCGGCTAATTTTTGTATTTTTTGTAGAGACGGGGTTTTGCCATGTTGGCCAGGCTGGTCTCGAACTCCTCATCTCAGGTGATCTGCCTGCCTCGGCCTCCCAAACTGCTGGGATTACAGGTGTCTGCCACCGCGCCCAACCTGCCTTGACTTTCTTAATCATCCAAGGCACAGAAGGATGGACTGTAGGCTTTACTGTGTGGTGGAAAAGGAGGGCCTGTGGAGTCAAACATGCGTTTCAATCTTCTTGAATAGGTTCTCCAAAAAAGATGCCTTTTGGTAAGGTAACATGGAAGAAACATTTACTGCTCACCAAAATACCTATTTGCTCTACCACATTTCCTATAACTAGCCACATTTCTTGTATATGGCCAAAAAGAGGAAGCAGCCTGGGTCCCTGAGTCACCACTTAGAAGTGAATCGCCCTAGAGAATCACTGAGGGCCCAAAGAAGCCTCAATGACTGAAAAGTTATGTTAAGACTGGGTATTTGGGGTTTGTTACAGCAGCATAGCCTAGTCTGTTCGGACAAATAGAGATAACGTGTTCACATGATGGTTGTTGACCTTCTGATGGAAAAATCTCCAGCCCTACCAGCATCCTGCAACCCAATATTTGAACTTCTGCCTCCACAATTTGTGGAACTTGAGCAAATAAATCTTACGCCCCAATTTTCTTATCTACAAAATGGGGGATGTAGTATTAATACTCATAGGATTGCTCTGAAAATTACATTAGATTATATAGAAAAGTACTGAGCTCAGAACCTGGCAGGTAGAGGTTCTTCATATGAGTTGGTTACCTCCCTTCCCCCTTGAATGAGGCCAGTGGTTCTCATAACTGACTGCATTTTGGAATCATCTGGGAAGCTTTTTAAACACAAAACAAAACGGCGCCTGTATCTCACCATAAACTGAATAAATCAGAATCTTCGGGGGGTAGAGCTGGGATGTAGATTTTTTTTCTTTCTTTGAATAGACCAATAAAAAATAGATGTTTTTAGAAAACACCAGGTGATTCTACCGTCTAGCTGAAAACCATTGCCTTCGGCAATGTGTAAACAAAATGCTATTTGATTAAACATAAGATAAACTCGCCATAATATAAAAAGCCTTCAAAAAGTAGCCAGTATGACCACCCTTTTCATAGACTTGGAACTTTAAAAAATTACAGACCACAGAGAGTCAGTAAGTAGTTACTGAATATTCTTAGGGACTGAAAGACATTCCGAAATGCAGAACTGTGGATAAGCCCAGGAAAGAACAGGCTGAGATACTACTTGCATTTTGTAGTTTATAGTGATGACTGTTTTCCTCCTACTATGGGCTGAATTGTGACTCCCTCAGAATTCATATGTTAAAGCCCTTAACCCCAGTGCCTTAGAACGTGACCAAGGTTGGACATAGGGTCTTTGCAGAGGTCATTTAAAATGATGTCAGGAGGGTAGATCCTAATCCTGTGTACTGGTGTCCTTATAAGACGAGCAAATTTGAACACCAACATATATAGAGGGAAGATCACGTGGAGACGCAGGGAGATGGCCATCTGCAAGTCAAGGAGACAGGCATGGAAAAGATCCTTCCCTGACAGCCCTCAGAAGAAACCCCAACCCTGGCTAGGCGCAGTGGTTCACGCCTGTATTCCCAGAACTTTGGGAAGCCGAGGCGGGCAGATCACAAGGTCAGGTGATTGAGACCATTCTGGCTAACACAGTGAAACCCCGTCTCTACTAAAAATACAAAAATTAGCCGGGCGTAGTGGTGGGCACCTGTAGTCCCAGCTACTCGGGAGGCTGAGGCAGGAGAATGGTGTGAACCCGGGAGGCGGAGCTTGCAGTGAGCCAAGATTGCACCACTGCACTCCAGCCTGGGTGACAGAGCCAGACTTTGTCTCAAAAAAAAAAAAAAAAAAGAAATGTACAGAGAGGAGATGGATTTTATAAGATCCTTGAAATTGAGTCCTTTCACTATTTGATGGAAAGGTAAACTCAAATTGTAGAGAAGGCGACATATGTCCAGAAGATGTAAAGCATTGTCTTTGCTGGCTCACAGCCATCTTCTGAAGGAACCGTCCTTGCTTACAGCCTCTGCTGCTCAAGTAAAGCTGCTCTTTCCCCACAAGACTGGCTTCCCCTCCTAACCTGGCAGATTGCACTAAGCTGACCTTTTAAGAAGAAATGTGTTGGACCAATCAGGTTCTCTCTTTAGATTTGGGAATTGAGGCATTAACTCTAAGGAACAGAGCTCAGCAGTCATGTTGGACTCCTTGGCTGAGGCTACTTGGCCAGGCCATGTTCTCGAGGAGACTTAAAAGGAGTCAAGAGGCCAGGCGCAGTGGCTCATGACTGTAATCCCAGCACTTTGGGAGGCCGAGGCAGACGGATCACATGAGGTCAGGAGTTCGAGACCAGCCTGACCAACATGGAGAAACCCCATCTCTACTAAAAATACAAAATTAGCAGGGTATGGTGGCCCATGCCTATAATTCCAGCTACTCAGGAGGCTGAGGCAGGAGAATCGCTTGAACCCGGGAGGCGGACATTGCCGTGAGCCGAGATTGCGCCACTGCATTCCAGCCTGGGCAAAAAGAGTGAAACTGTCTCAAAAAAAAAAAAAAATTTAAAAAAAGGGCATCAAGAGAGGAGAGGATGGAGTAGACCTGCAGGGTCAAAGAGTAGCTTTCGTTCCTGGATTGAGCTAGCTTAAGAGAGTTTCTGTACCTCACAACCAGAACTATGTTGACTGGAACTGTACGAAATCAAGAGTAAGAAAATCAGGGCCAACATCCTTCCCTGAGGAGCCACATAAATCAGCCTGGTCTCTCTTCCATGCAAATTCATAGACTTTCAGGCTGGAAAGACCATAGAGAGCATCATCAGGCTGATATTTTCTGGGAAGTTAAGGTAAGCCAGGCACTTTTCATGAACTATTAACCCTTTGATATAGGACACAACAATTGTAATGTTATCTTCATTTTACGGATGAGTGAAAACATAGACAGGTTAAGAAACCTGCCTTCAGTCACATAGTGTGGTAACTCAACGACAGAAATGGCCACAATTATTTGCCGTTCCTGTAACCTCATCCTTTGCAATGTGACTTTGCAGCTGCTTTCAAGAGGTGGGATCGAGCCGAAAATGGCAGTGCACGCCTGTAGTCCTAGCTACTCGGGAGGTTGAGGCAGTAGGATGCCTTGAGCCCAGGAGTTCAAGGCTGCAGTGAGCTATGATTGTGCCACTGCACTTCAGCCTGGGCAACAGCAAGACCCTGTCTCTCTCTCTAAAAAAAAAAAAGAGGTGGAATCAGGGCTGGCTCTGTGATTGGCTTTGGCCAGCAAAATGTGGCAGAAATGACAGTTATGTCAGCTCTGAGCCTAGGCTTCAAGAGATCTTAAAGGCCGCTTCTGGTTTTCTTGGAACACTGTGGCTGCTTGTGAATGAGTCTAGGCTACTCTACTGGAAGATGAGACAAAGAGGCCCAGTTCCTGCTATGATCAACAGCCAGCCATCCACTGAAGGTGTGGCTGAAGCTGTCCTACGTAAGCCAGCCCCTGGACATATGAATGCAGCTGTCCTAGACCAGGCAGCCCCCAGACAGCCCACCTGCTGACCACAGATGCCAGAGCAAGTCCAGCCGAGATCAGCCAAAACTGCTCCAGTTCAGAACCATCCAGATTAGCAGACTCAACAAGCTGACCCACAGACCTCTGAGGTAAATAATTGCTTCATTTTTTAAGCCACTAAATTGTGGTGGGTTTGTACTTCTTGATACAGTTAGCAAGTGGCAGAGAATCTGGGATTTGACAGTGACCATCTGACTTCAATGACAGTGAATGCTCTCAAATCCAGTGCACACTGTAGTTTGGCTAATGCAATGCCTTCTTTCTTAGAAGCAGTGTGTCTAACATCTTTATTAGGATTTAGGACTGGTCAGGATGGATTCAAAATCCAGTTTACTTATCCTGGGTAGGTTAATCTCTCCAAACTTTAGTTTCCTCATATGTTAACTGCAAACAATACCCACTATCTCACAGAGATACTAGGAGGGTATAATGGGATAACATATCTAAAGTGCTCAGAGTTTAATGAGCTGTAACCTTTCCTAGAATATGGAAAGTCTGCAATGGGTCCGAAAGTTCTTAACGACTGAAGGCATTTCCTTCCCAGTGTTGATGTCCATGTAACTGACAATTTTAGGAATGGTATTTCTTTTCAGAGTTTTTGTAGCTTGTAACCCTTAGTTATTTCTACAAGAAATTTTTCCTTAATTATAAGTGTTTGTTTAGACGAGTATTTCTCAAAGTCTGCAGCTGCATGTCAAATACAGATTCATGGCCTCATCCCAGACCCACTGAATTAGACTCTCCCAGAAGTGGGGTCTGAGAATCTATTTTTAAAGAAAGTTCTCCATAATTTTCATGAACGTTAAAGTTTAAGGACTGCTACTTAGACTTCTCCGCAAAGACTGAAACACAGTGAATTATTGCATTTTCTCACTCTAGCATTGCTTTCTAGTGGAGTGTTCCCTAGGGTTATTTGTATGCTACATTTTTATGTTAAAAAAATAGATACTGCCACTTTTTCCTTAGAAGTCATGCTGACATAGCCACTAAGGTTTTTTTGGTTGTTTGTTTGTTTTTTTGAGACAGAGTCTTGCTCTGTCACCCAGGCTGGAGTGCAGTGGTGCACTCTTGGTTCACTGCAGCCTCCGCCTCCCGGGTTCAAGCGATTCTCCTGCCTCAGCCTCCTGAGTAGCTGGGACTATAGGCACATGCCACCACGCTCGGCTAATTTTTGTATTTTTAGTACAGACAGGGTTTCACCATGTTGGCCAGGATGGTCTCGATCTCCTGACCTGTGATCCACCTGCCTCAGCCTCCCAAAGTGCTGGGATTACAGGTGTGAGGCACCCTGCCTGGCCAAGACACTAAGTTTTGGTGGATATAGAGTTACACACCAATGAATGAATCAACCCAGATGACACTATGATTAAAATATAAAGTGTATCAATGTGTTACTCTTTGAATGAATACTGGAAAATCAGTTTTCCTCTCTGTTTTTCTTGTTTTTCCTCTATAGTCCTGTAGTACTGTATATGGTCCTATGCTAGAAGTAGAGGGAAAGAGTGGAGTGGGAAGGAATTTTACAAGTACCAAGAATATTGACTTGTTTTTACTGTTGTTATTACCAATAACATTATTATTTTCACAGAGCAAGCACTAAGAGAAACAGGAAATGGCTTGACCCCTAAACTGTCTTAGAAAGTTTGTTCAGCCTGAACTAGTTTTAGTAGGAACATTTTTGTTCACCTTCTAATGTAGCCATTAGAGAAAATAGTGGGAGCACTTCACTAGGGCTAAATTCTTAAGTTCACCTAACTATAGTCAAAAGTTTAAAGTGTCTTAGTTTGATGTCTTTTTGGCTGGTCTATTTCATGGTATCATGTTTTTAAAAAGACTTTTTCACAAAAAGTGGAAAAAGGAAAAATAATAACAGAAGGGAACTACTACAAAAAGTGCTGTTGGAAGCCTATTCCTCTTCAGATGACACCAGAGCTTAGAACTTTTTATCCAAAGCTCTTCATTTCCTACCAATATTTTTTTTTCACTGTTCCAAAGGTGGAAGAGGCTCTGAATAGCAAAAGTGCTGTGCTTTTTAAAACCTGCTGAACAATTTCTATCTCTAAGAGTACTGAAGTTTTGCCATACCAGTTTGAGTATGACAAACTGCAAAACATATGCATAAAAAAATCTAGACTATTCTAATTGTGCCAATCCATGGTTAAAAAAAAAAAACTTCTGGAGCCACGCAGCTGTTAAAATCCATCATATTTACAATTTTTATAAATGAATTTATTTTAATAAAAACAAGTTACTCTGTGAGCCTGATCTCTAAGCAGATTTATGTGGGCTGGCACAATCTGCTATGCTAAACATATATTCATATTGCTTAAGTCTGCAACCAGTCTTTTTTTTTTGAGTGGTGATGATAATAGTCTTGCTTTGTAGAAGGATACCAAGTAATTGGCAGCAATTCAGCTTAGGACATTGTTCTCAGCACTGTGTTTTCTTGGACAGAATTGCCCTGTGGGCATGACCCTAAACTGGGAGAATTCTGGGCTGCTGACATTGGGCAGTGAACCAGGGAAACAGCTTATAGGGAGGAGGAGGTGACTCTATAAACTAGTGCTAAAGTAGAAGAGGAGGAGGAAGAATAAAGCGAGGGAGGAAGTGGGAGTAAAATGTGAAGTTACAGTCAACAGCTCCACATCCCTAAAGGGGTCTCTTCTCATCTTTCACTTGACACATCTTTATGCTCCTGTTTTTTGCTTGGCTACTTGATTGTAAGTTCCTGGAAGACAGGAATGTTGACTAACTCAGCTGTACATCTCCCACAGTGCCTGGCATATACTGGCACACACAAAACCTAGTCATCGGCCGGGTGTGGTGGCTCACACCAGTAATCCCAGCACTTTGGGAGGCCCAGGAGGACGGATACGAGGTTAGGAGTTCGCAACCAGCCTGACCAACATGGTGAAACCCCGTTTGTACTAAAAATACAAAAATTAGCCAGGCGTGGTGGCGCGCGCCTGTAATCCCAGCTACTCAAGAGGCTGAGGCAGAAGAATGACTTGAACCCGGGAGGCAGAGGTTGCAGTGAGCTGAAATCGCACCATTTCACTCTAGCCTGGGTGACAGAGCGAGACTCCATCTCAAAAACAACAACAACAAAAGAAAACTTGTCATTAACTGTGTAGACAAAAGAATGAATTTCTCTATTTGAAGCATCTCCAGACCTCTTCCTCGGTCTAAAGAGGTTCCCAGCGAGGGCAGTACTGCCCCTCAGGGGCATACTGAAATTTTGCCGGGGCAGTTTTTGTTTTGCATTTTATTGGTGGCAGAGTATTTACATTGTGAAAACTCTGTTATTTTAAAATTTTTCTTGATATTAGTACATAAAGCATTTTATTATGAACTACTTTCTCTTTTTTCACCTTTATTAGAACATTACATTGGTTTCTTGAAATTATTTGTAGAGACAGTTTGCATTAGGAATTTAACTCCAGAAGAGTAAAGCAGTGTTATATTTTTTGTTGTAAATACAGGGCATTGAATGTGGCAGGGTTGAATACCTTTGCTTATAAGATTAAGCCTTATCCTACACAAGTTTTAGGATTCCAGGATGAAACCTACAAATAAAAAGAATATTGTAGAACACTGATTTCAACAATCAGATTCCACAGCCAGGCGCGGTGGCTCACTCCTGTAATCCCAACACTTTGGGAGGCCGAGGCTGGCGGATCACTTGAGTTCAGGAGTTCGAGACCAGCCTCGCCAACATGGCGAACCCCTGTCTCTACCAAAAATACAAAAATTAGCCCGGCTTCAGGTGATGGGTCCCTGTAATCCCAACTACTTGGGAGGCTGAGGCAGGAGACTCGCTTGAACCCGGGAGGCGGAGGCTGCAGTGAGCAGAGATCGCGCTATTTCACTCCAGCCTGAGCGACAACGCGAGACTCCGTCTCAAAAAAAAAAATCAGACTTCCACTTGAAGCAACTGCATCTTTTAGGATTAATGTGGCTCAGCGTAGCTCTGCTGTGCTTTTAGGATTAATGTGGTTCAGCGGAGCTCTGCACAAAGGGTCCGCCACTGGGATGGGGGTGGGGAATGAACGTCAAGGGGCCCAGGAGCGCTCGAGCGTCCAAAGCCCGGGGTGTGGAGCGGCTGGAGGGTGAGTCGCCGCTCTCCGCTTTGGTTCTGTTCCTCGTTCTGACCGCGGTGCGGGGGAAAGGGAAAGTGAATGGGGAGGGGCGGCGACGCCGGGCAGTGTTTCCGAAACCCCCGGCCCTCGCTGGCCCCGCTGCGGGGCTGGTTCCCTGAAAGCCGACGGGATGTGAAGCCCTCGACTGGGAAAGAAGCCTCCGGAAGAGCAAGTGGCTGTTCGCAGGGAGGCGGGCAGCTGAGGGGCAGAGGGCGGCTCCGCCTTGCCCGGCGGTTCCGAGTGCGGCTGAACTGAACTTTCGGTGTCAGCGGGTAGAGCTGCGGCCCGCGGAGGAGCGGGGTCCGAAGCGAGGAGAGGTGGAGCTGCCGCTGCCAAGGGGCGCGGCGACTTCTGTCAGGGAGCGGGGCTCCCGGCCGGACTCGCAGCTGCCCCCGAGGGGCGGGGCTTCCGCCCAAAGGGGCGGGGCCTGGGTCGTGTCGTCCCAGGGGATGGGCGTGTGATGACAAGGGGCGTTTCAGTAGAAGCCAGCATGCTTACCTCTCACGATCCAGCAGTGACATTAGGAAGGCGGAGCGCAAGGAAGGCGGGGCTGCCTTCTGTGCTGACCCGAGAGAAGACCAGGCTTCAGTCGACAGCGGGCGGAGGGGTCGCAGGCAAAGGGCGGGGCCATTTCGAGCCCTGGGAAGGCGGGGCTTCTCCTGACAGGGGGCGGAGCTTCCGCAGCCTGGGGCGGGGCTTCTGTTGACAGGGGGGCGGGGCGGCTCCCTACCTCCCGCGGTGCGCCAATCCCCGGACTAGGGGCCGGGGTCGGACCCCAGTGGAGTATCAGGGTCTGGGCGTGGAGAGCTCGGCGCCGCACGGGGTGGGGGCGCGCGGGAGGGCCGCGCCTTGACCGGCTCTCTCCCTTCCCCCTCCGCCCCCGGACGGCCGCTGGGGCGCGCGCCTCTCCTCGCACCCCCACCCTGAGTCCCCACGCTCCGCGGGGCCACCGAGCTGCTGAGGCCCCTTTGCGGGCCCGCCGAGCGGTTCCGGGTTTAGGGTTCACAGGTCAGAGTTGACTCCCTGAAAAGTGCAGCCGGTTTGAAATGCAAGATGGCGGCGGCGTGGCGCTGAGAGGCGCGGCGGCCCCTGCAGGTAGTGGCGCGAGCCGGCTCCGCGACCAGCGGGCCCGGAGACTCTGGGCTGCGGGTGGGAACTGGAGCGCAGAGTCCGCGGCTGGCGCGGGAAAGGCGAGTAGCGCGGGGCCCGGCGGGAGGAGGGCAGCCTCACAGCAGAGACCCCTGGGGCTGAGCCCGCTCGCGGCGGCGGGTGGCGCGGTGGACCCGGCGTGGGGCGTCCGAGGGGGAGGGACGGGGCCTGCCTCGCGGCTGGGCAGTCGCCGCAGAGGGACAGACAGACCCACAGCCTCCCTCGCTCTTTTTGGGTGGCTCCGCCACCGAAAGAGCTTGGGGGCGGGGGGCTCTCTGGAGGGAAAATCTCAGCCCCCTGCCTTGGTGAGGACCCAGCAACTTAGGATTGTTGAGGGGAGTGGAGACTGCGTATTCCCAGCGGAGGGGGCCGCCGGAGGGAGCACCCCAGTAATGTTGGGAGTCCTAGAGGAGGTCAGGAGCGCTGTCCTCTGGGGGCGTGTGGCTGCCTCGTGGGGGACCCAGTCTCCCTGAGAGTAAGGAGAGATTCTCTTGCTGGAGCTGACTGAGGTTGGAGCCCCAGCAAACCCTTCAGGAGAAGTCTTTACCTCCAGTTCAAGGAAGGCTGTGCGCAGCCGTTTCGGGGCCAGGCCATGTCCCAACTTTGGGAAAGACTGGGAGTTGAATCCTTAAGAACCATATTACGATTGTGAGGAAGCCCTGGGATTTAGGGAGAAGTTAATTAAAGAGGATGGTAGGGGCGTAGGGGTGTAGGGGCTGACCCATGGGAATCCTCCAAGCCTTAGGGCCCACAGTGAACAATCTACTAATTCCTCAAGGGGTATAAAAGGCTGGGAAGGAGAGGTGTGAGAGGAACAAGGTCTAAGGGCAGGAAAGAAGAGCCCTGGCAGATGCCCTTTCCTTATATATTTACACCAAAGTTGGAGGTAAAGGGACTTGGCAATTATTTGTTTTAGTACCTTTCCTGTCCTCTCTCCTCCGTGGGTAACTGTAAGGAAAGAGCATAGCCCCTGAGAAGGAAAAGATTCCATTTGATATCCTTAGCTTAGGTTAGTGAAGGATCCAGCAGCTGGGAAGGCGTCAATGAGAGACAGCAGGCGGGGGAACTAGAACAGAGACTAGGGATGAGAAAAGAGGAATACAGGGAAGATATCGGACAGAGCAGGAATTCCACAGCCCTTTTCTGTCAACTCAGCCCAGCTATTAGAAAAAAAAAAAAAAATGCGAAGAGCTAATATTTGAGAGAAAAATGTAAAGGCTGAGAGAGAAGTCGTGATGTGATTAGGTTGGGATTCCATGTAACTTAAGCAGTTCTCTTGGAGGTTAATGTGATAGCAGAAAAAGGAAAATCACAAAATTGGAAAATATACAGCGGCTCACGGTTAGGGAGGAAGGAGCAGTTTCCCCCCAGGAACAGTGAATATTTGGTTTGGGGTGTGTGTGTGTGTTGTGTGTATACATATATAAGAGCACTTTAGATTTGCTGGTATTGGTCATTGTTTCTCAGTCTTTGTCTGAAAGCTTTAATTTGTGTTATATGGTGCTACATTAATTATCTTCGTTTCTGAAAAATTATTCTGAAAGAGTCATTTGTTTTTATGTCGGGAGCGAAGGTGAGCAGGAGTTGGTTTTAACAGGGAAATTGGCCGTAGTATACCCATCGATTATTTTAATTTCTAAAGTAGCAATTCTGACTCCTGATTTTAAGCAAAAGAAATGTGAGTGCTGCCAATGACAATAATGCGGTAACAGGACATAAAAGAAAAAGGGCTTTCATGAATATTTTTTTCCTTTTAGCTTTTCTCTCCTTTCCCAAAGCATTTTAGGGCTAAGCAGACTAATTTTATACAAAGTAAAATGTATAATCGTGGACCTTTTCGATATAAAATGATAGCATTTCAGTTATCAATGAATCTTTTTTGTTGAAGTACCTCTTCAGATGCCTTATTTAACAATCAGGATTAAAATGAGAAAGAGTAATACTTGGGTAACTGATGATAGTGATGATTCATAGAGATTTCTTGAACCATTCTTGTATTTTCGAAAGAACTTTAACGTCTTCAATGGAAATGTTTTAAAGATATAGTTCAAGTAGAAACTAGTTTAGAACTTTACATTTGGAACATTTTATGCATGTGTGCTGTTCTTTGGTTTCCTCAATGTTCATGTAGCTCCAGTTTTATATTCAATTCTGAACAGATTAGGCTGGGTGAACCAGAGAGGCATTAATGCCAGATGGTTTGAAAATATGCTAAAGCCGAAAACATAAATGTGCCTGTGCTAGTGAACACTCATTAGTAGATTTCTTTCCTTTATAGCTAAGCTTATTATTTCACTGGATTTGGGGGGTAGTTCATGCATGATGTAGCAATTATTTCACCTTTAATGATAATTGTAAGTTCTTTTTTTTCCAATAATTGGGGACAAAGTTTTACAGTTATTAGCAAAATTAATAGCGTAGGAGAGGTGGTTCATTTTGAAGATTTTTCTCCCTTTTGTATTATTATATTTTATATTAAGATGGAAAGGTTATGTTACAATGTATTATATTTCTTTCTTATGCTAATTAAGCATAAAATGTGATATTTGAGACTTAGTTTGCTGTAAATTGTAACTTAATACTTAAATGAAAATGCTTTTAAAATTATTAAAATGATCACAAATGTAGCTGAGGAAATAACCCTTTTATTTGTGTTGCAGCATTGTGGATTTGGGCCCAAAAGGCTTTACTTAAATTAACAGTGTTGAAAGTTCAGCACCTAGTTTTTAATCTAATATCATAGTCAATGCAATTATTCAGAGAGATTTTTGGAATTATCTATTGTACTGTTTATGGTGCTAGCCAGTAATACACATTTTTTAAACCATTGTAAATATTTATGTTGTGATAAGTACGTTTACTGTTAAGACTAAATTTTTTGAACTTAAAATCCTTTTAAATAATCCTACGTATTTTCAAAAGTAAGTTATATTTCTGTTTTTAAAACTGATACTATCTTTAGAATAAGAGCCAATGTTTCTATACTATTATTGATAAATTTTATTGTATCCTTGTTGCTCTGATATATTTGTAGTCATGAATAACCAGATTTGCATGACTGAAGTTGCTGACTTAGATTATTAATCAGATTATACATTTGAGTTTACATTTTGGAGATCTGCATTTTATACAGGATATTCTTAAAGTAAATATTAATATGTAAGTTTGTATGTAGTTGCCAGCTTTTGATCTTAAAAGATACTTAATCTTGGCATTTTATACAATCAGTTTCCAATTTAAGAGGTAAGACCGTATACCTTTGGTCTAAACAAATGTGATGATATACTTTGTAAAATAAGTATATATGAGCAGTTTAAGAATTATGTTTATTCAAGGGAGCCAACTGAATACATTTTTTTTTTTTTTGAGACAGGGTCTCATTCTGTGGCCCAGGCTGGAGTGCAGTGGCATGATCATGGCTCACTGCACCCTCAAACTCCTGTGCTCAAGCGATCATCTCTCCTCAGCCTCTCGAGTAGCTAGGACTACAGTCATGTGTCACCCACGCCCGGCTAATTTTTGTAGAGATAGGGTCTTGCTGTGTTGCCCCAGCTGGTCTCAAACTCCTGGCCTCAAGCAATCCTTCTGCCTTGGCCTCCCAAAATGCTGGGATTACAGGTGTGAGCCACTGCACTCAGCCAAATAAATCATTTTTAATGCAAGATTTTAATTTTCAGTTCTTAGTTTTAGATTTTTAAAAATAATATTATCAGAATTTATCTTAACAATTGAAATATCAAAGTCATAGCCATATCATATATTATTGTAAATAAAATAACTCTTTCATTAAATTTTGGTGATTTCCTATTTCTCAAGATTTCTAACTTCCTTTTTCCCCTTCTTAAGTCTTTTCCTTTTTTGTTTTTTAATGAGAAATGAAAGAAGATAGGAGGTTCTGATATTTCTGAGCACTAAACTAATAATTATGTTTTTCTTCTATCCTAAGTTTATTCTCTTTTACTATCAAATATTCTTAAAAAGAAGTTTGTTAAAACTTTGCTAGACATGGGCTATACTTGGGAGTGGGGCAGATCATGAGAACAATTTCTCCTCGTTACTATGATAAAATTACTTATATCAGATGTTTGCTAGTTCTATGAAATACCCTTTAAATATGTCATACAGTAATGATTCATTTTGAAGCTAAGGTCAGAAAAAGTTTGTGGGGGAGAGGTTAAATTTGATTGATTAATATCTGCCTTTTGAAGCCAACTTGTTCCAGCATGATTTAATATGCTCAGAGGTACAAAATGGCGAATAAATTTTGTTGGTTGGTTGTTACCCAGATTCTTAAAGTATTTTATCACTTGTCAACAGTTAGCAAATTTTAAACAGATTTCTTTGCTAACATTCATTGTGTTCTAAGTACCAAGAAATATTCCAGAAACTTTACAGGTGTTACCTATTTCAATCCTCACGACGAACCTATTAAGTAAATAGTATCCTATTAATATTACCAGTCCCATTTATAGATGACGGGGCCGAGGCACAGATAGGCTAAGCCATTTTTCTAAAGTCACACAGCTAGTAAGTGGCAGTGCTGGATTTGAACCCAGTCTGTTCCAAATTCCAAGCTCTCAGTCTTTTTTTGTAATCCATCCACTACCAGAACAGCTTGTTCTGTTTTATTATATAATGTACATAGCTGAGATGAGCTCTTTAATTTTTGGAATTCACTCATACTAAATTAAGAAAAATACTTTGAATTAGATAGAAATGTTCTAAAGTAATCCCAGTATCAGGAACTTAAATAACATCAGGCAACTAGGATTTTCATTCAAAAGCACTGATGAGCTCATTTTTGCTCCTCTGGTATCCTGGTGCCTTTACATGTCTTGGCAGCTCTTCTCAAGAGACTCATTCGGTAAAATATCTTGCAATTACTGTGTGATTTTAAGAATGGATTGAAATGGTTACCAGTTTCCTAAAGTATTAATAATTCATTTTGGAAAATAACCTTCCCTCTTTGGCAGCTGTTTCCTATCTTCTCTTCTAGTCCACATCCTGTAGATTGATGGCTAACGAGTGGCGGAACAAGGAGATACCAGGAAATGAAATTGTAGAGTCCCAGGCTACAGAGATAACAAGATGCTCCACTGGGCCTACCAGGAAAATGCTCTTTTGCTTTTCATGAAAATAGTGTACTTATTCAGCCTAAGTTTTAACTTAACCTAGAAGTATTTTACTAAAGGACTGGTGTATTTACATTATATCTTGATGTGAGAAGTTTCTTCATAAACTTGTATGTAATAGTAGCAGGAATCAAAAAATAAGGTTAATTGGGAAAATACTCTTCCTTAATATTTATTCATTATAGTTTACAGAGAATAGTGCTTAAAGAATACAACAAAAAGCCGGTTAGGGATCATGCCTGTAATCCCAGCACTTTGGGAGGCCAAGGCAGGCAGATCACTTGAGCTCAGGAGATAGAGACCATCCTGGCCAACATGGTGAAACCCTGTCTCTACTAAAAATACAAAAATTAGTTGGGCATGGTGGTGCGTGCCTGTAATCCCAGCTACTCGGGAGGCTGAGGCAGGAGAATCTCTTGAACCAGGGAGTCAGAGATTGCAGTGATTCGAGATTGCGCCACTGCACTCCAGCCTGGTGACACAGTGAGACTCTATCTCAAAAAAAAAAAAGAATACAACCAAAATGCTTTAACCCTTCAAAAGTGTTATTTATGACTGTTCTAGTAAGAGAAGCAATTGTAGCTTTATTAAACTTTTCTGATTGGTTTAACTGCTCTAGGTTATATACAACAACATATTTGGACAGTAATTGAATTTTCAGAGAATTATTTTCTATTTATTTGATTGCATGATATTAATGCTTCACAGTGCACTGATTGTAAAGCCATTTGGTAGTAGCTTTCAGGCAAAAACGACATGGCTAGACACCAGTCATTCTGTTAGATAACCCCATGTTTGTAGATCAAGTACTACTAGTTTGTTTAACTTGTTTTGGCTTGTGTTGTCAGCATTAATAATCCTCTCCATTCTGATTAACATAATAAATTAGGATACAAATATCACTAGGTTTATGTACTAACACATAAACATATACAACTACTCCCATTTCTTAGTTTAACTAAATTGTCTTCATAACCTTTGTATACTTATTTATTTATTTATTTATTTATTTTGAGTCAGAGTTTCGCTCTTGTTGCCTAGACTGGGGTGCAAGGGCGTGATCTCGGCTCACTGCAACCTCTGCCTCCCCGGTTCAAGCGATTCTCCTGCCTCAGCTTCCCGAGTAGCTGGGATTACAGGCATGCGGCACCACGCCCAACTAATTTTGTATTTTTATTAGAGATGGGGTTTCTCCTTGTTGGTCAAACTGGTCTCAAACTCCCAACCTCAGGTGATCCACCGGCCTCGGCCTCCCAAAGTGCTGGGATTACAGGTGTGAGCCACCGCACCCGGCCGGTATACTCATTTTAAAGAACTCCCAATTTCTGCATCTCAATTTTCACCCTAGAGACGGCATATATTCATGTTTTGAAATTTTATTGAAAATGGTCTAATAGTTATTTGGTTGTTCTATATGATATAAATAGAATTTTTTAATGTGTAGTTCTTGTGTTTCCTACCAATATTAGGATTGGTATTTAAATGGTTCTTTTAAAGTTTTGATGAGGGAATAAACTTTTTTTTTTCAAAATTACATTTATTTATTAAAAGCTAAGGCATTAAATTGTAAAAATTTCCTGACTAAGGCTAAATTATATCTAGAATAATAAAATACGACTTTTTTGTAGGAGAAGACAGACAGCTGCTTTGGACCTATTGGTAATGATGGCCTGAGCTAAACATCTAACTAGAAGGGATACCCTTCCATTTCAAAGAACAGAATGCTAAGGAAGCTGTGGCAAGTATGTGTTTCATTGTTTTGGTATGGTAAAACTCAGATACTGAATGTACTCACTTTAGATCCCATGATACTATATTTGTCTAAAGTTTTTAAAAGCTTTCCTCAAAAAGCAGCAGACATATGCTTAACACTTTTTTTTTAATATACTTTCACATTTTAAGAGCTGTAACTATAGGACTGCTTTAATTTCAAAGGAGATGGCATCACACTTCATAATAAATCTTGTATATTTATAATTGATTTTAAAATTAGTATTTGATGAAATCTGCTGTGTCAGGCACTATACCAAGTGCTGTGATAACAGAGGTAAACAAGACAAAATGTACCTTTGGTATGGGGAAATTGATCTAGAAATTTTGCTATGCTTTTGCCTATATCCAGAAAAATGCTTCAGGATGTACAAGAACAAATTCTGAAACTGTATTTTCAAAACGTAGGCTACTAATAATAGTTAATTATAAGAGTCAGGATATTAATTAAATACTCCTACTTATATTAACCATACCAAAACTTAAATGTTTGAATATTGATCCTTTTGTAGTTCATAAGTGTGATGATTGGATTTTCATGCTCATGTGTGAAATGTGCCTTTCTCAAACCTTGTTATGACACTGGCACATTACCTGTGTGACGTAAAAAGAATACATATATTTGAATATATTTGTACATAATTGCTTTTATATTTTATCTGATTAATTAATTGGCTTTTATAAGAAGCATTTGTCCAATTGTTATTTTAGATAATTCCAGAAAATAC
The DNA here is from genome assembly GCF_028885655.2 of Pongo abelii. Lineage (NCBI taxonomy): Eukaryota > Metazoa > Chordata > Mammalia > Primates > Hominidae > Pongo > Pongo abelii. The sequence continues at coordinate 139,595,972 of NC_071992.2, read as the reverse complement.
TAGGAAAGATTTGATAAACATTAATGTGGTAGTTTTCATTTTTAAAAAATGGATAACAGAGTTCTCATAAGTTGATATTACCAATACTGATTACTATTATCTGTCAAAGTATTTTGAAAAATCAAATCATTATATCCTCAGTGAAGTGGGTAACAGCTACCTTACCTTTATAAATAGGGAAGATAATGACCAGATGAATGGTTTTTCAGTCTTCAAAGATAATCTCACTTGGAACTGAGAATAGCATTCTTGTGTTAGACTGGCTGTAAAAGACTTAACACGCCTTGAGAAAAGTAGAGAAAAATTGTTTTCGGCAGAAAATGACTTTTCGATCACATTCACAAAATAAGAGATTTCATGATGCTGCTAGTTTATATATCACTTTCAATTATTACGTACCTACCTACCTACCTGCCAGCTGTGGGGAGAAAACTAGGATGTTAGTGTCCTAGGGAGAGACCTTTCAAAAAGGCATTTCACTCCTCGAATCTGTGGTCAGAGCTTGCCAGAAAAAAATCTGTCTGATTTGGATTCTTCTTTTAATCTTTAGTGTCATTAAGGTCTGCTTTCTCAGATGGAAAAAAACAGGTAGAGAGGATAGGGTTTCTTACCTTTCAGCCTTAATTAGCATTAGCAAAGGTATCCTCTGACATTTGATTATCTTTGACCACAATTTCTTAGATGCTTTCACTTTTATTATTTTTATTCCTGTTTGTATATTCACTTTAATACTTGATTTTCTATTGTCTTGAGACTATTTTTTACAGTTTCCTTGAGACTTATCTCTCAGGTCGTGATTCTAGGTTACCAGCAATCTTTAAAAACATTTGCTGTGGATATAAATTTGTGTTGTCAAATTCCTAATTTAATTTTTTAAGAACTTGATGTTTCTAAATGTTTTAACACTTTATTTTTATTTTTACCTTTTAACTTTGAAAATACCTTAATTGTGTAAAGTCAGCTTTATTTTTTTAACACGGTGGATACCTTTTGTTTTAATATGACCTAATTCTTTGTTCGTACTGTTTAGGCATTCCGTGATTTTTGTGGATTTGTAACTTTTGGTTTAATACAAACGTGTTAAAGTATTTTCAGCTGGCTAAACAGAACTCTTGACTCAGAGAGAGAGAAGTGAAACTAAATAGAATACAGAGTCCCAAACATTCTCGGTATATATACAAATGCAGATTCCAAGGGATTCTCAGTGTGTATATTTTTGCTACCTAAGAACAGTTTTATTTTTGATGCGACATCAAAATTAACATGATCCCTAAAAACTATAGTATCTTCTAAATGCTCTTTTTTTTTTTTTGAGACAGAGTTGTGCTCTTGTGGCCCAAGCTGGAGTACAATGGCGCAATCTCGGCTTACTGCAACCTTCTTCTCCCAGGTTCAAGCGATTCTCCTGCCTCAACCTCCCGAGTAGCTGGAATTATAAGTGCACGCCACGATGCCGGGCTAATTTTTGTATTTTTAGTAGAGACAGGGTTTCACCATGTTGGCCAGGCTGGTCTCAAACTCCTGACCTCAGGTGATCCACCCGCCTTGGCCTCCCAAAGTGCTGGGATTACATGTGTGAGCCACCTCACTCAGCCCTAAATGCTCTTATTTGACCCAGAATTGTTGTAAAAACAAAGTTTGTGGCCAGGCACAGTGGGTCATGCCTGTAATCCCAGCACTTTGGGAGGCTGAGGCGGGTGGATTACGATGTCAGGAGTTCAAGACCAGCCTGGACAAGATGGTGAAACCCTGTCTCTACTAAAAAAATACAAAAATTAGCCAGGCGTGGTGGCGGGCGCCTGTAATCCCAACTACTTGAGAGGCTGAGGCAGAGAATTGCTTGAACCTGGGAGGCGGAGGTTGCAGTGAGCCGAGATCGCCCCACTGCACTCCAGCCTGGGCGACAGAGTGAGACTCCGTCTCAAGAAAAAAAAGTTTGTTTTTATTCACATAAAATCTTACCAAATAACATGCTTTTGTGGCTAACCAGGCCAACATATTGTTATCTGTTAATCATTTAATTTGAAGTCCAAACAGCCAGAAAAACCAGAAGCTTGCAAATTCAGTGCAGTTGTGGCTCTGCTTAATTATAAAATATTTTAGACTTTTTTTTAGTAGTAGATAAGCATAGAATTTGACACAATCCACTAACTTCTTATAGTGTATTACATTGAGGACTTATTTTTATCTTTTTTAAAATGTAGTAGAATACGATTAAAGTATAGTTTTCTCATAAAACAGAGAAATAATGATTCTAAGTGCAAATTTGCATTTGCTGTCTTTATAATAGCTATACCCTTTTCTCCTGAATTTCACTGCCAAAATCATTCTTTGAATGTTTTATCTCCCTTGTTTTACTCTTAAGTAATTCACAAATTTAAATATACTCAATTCATATATAAAACTGATGTATTACAATTACATTTTAGATGTTAGTAAATGTTTATTCAATGTTCATTGCTGTACTTTAATAAATAGAATGTTTTAAATTCAAGGGTGTTTTAATATTCATGACTAAGGTAATTTTTATTAAGAATTTTACCATCGAAAGTAAGCTATAGTAAATCAAGCACAATTGTTTTTATAGCTTTTCTATAAATGAGTGTTTAATGAAGTAAAATGTATGTAATAATACATAGTATAGTTATATTTAAAGATTTTTTTTTTTTTGAGACGGAGTCTCCCTCTGTCGCCCAGGCTGGAGTGCAGTGGCGCGATCTCGGCTCACTGCAACCTCCGCCTCCTGGGTTCAAGTGATTCTCCTGCCTCAGTCTCCCAAGTAGCTGGGATTACAGGCACCCATCACCACACTTGGCTAATTTTTGTATTTTTTTAGTAGAGGCAGGGTTTTACCACGTTGACCAGGTTGGTCTCGAACTCCTGACCTCAATTGATCTGCCCACTTTGGCCTCCCAAAGTTCTGGGATTACAGATGTGAGCCACCATGCCTGGCCTAAAGATACTTTTTAGCAAACATTATTGGGGTCCTAATAAGTATTTTGTTGGGCCCTGGGAATATAGTGGATAGCTAAATAGATACTCTTTCTGATCATAAAGGAAGAACTTGAATAAGAACTCTCAAACTTTTTAGATTGTGATAAAACACATTTTGCTTTCATTAAATGCTTTTCTGTAGAGAACTGTTACTTGTAAAATTGTAAAAATTATAATTGTTTTGATGAGTTCAGAATCATAAGTTGATTGAAGGGTATCCTACCCTCAGGAGAAGATCCAGTATACAGATGGATCTACGAAAACTGGCTAGTCTAGATCTACACCCTGGAGATTGTGTTTGAGTGGTCTTGAGAGCTCTTAGAGCCAATCTGACTTCTCAGAGCTCCAACATATTGAGGGATTCTTGCTGCCCTGGAAAATCCTTTTTTTTTTTTTTTCTTTTTTTAACTTTGATATTTCCTTCCTTCCTTCTTCCAAGCCTCCCTTCCCCTCCACTCCTCTCTCCTCCCCTCCCCCCTTCTCTTCCTTCTGTTTCTTTCTTCCTTCCTTCCTACTTTCCTCTCTTCCTCCCTCCCTCCCTTCCTTTTCTTTTTTTTTGAAAACAAATTTGCATGTCATCCTTGCCCAAGGGCCATGCTAATCTTCTCCGCATGGTTCCAATTTTAGTATTTGTGCTGTGGAAGCCAGCACTGGAAAATCCTTTATGTAGCCATGTTTTTTGCCTTAATAATAGAAAATAAACTTTGTTTCCAGCTTGACCATAGAAATATTGGTCATAAATTGGCCATAGAAATATTTTAGTCTATTTGCAATTTTAGGGTCTTGAAGCTATTGTTTGTTGTACTTTATAATAAAGCAATGTGATAACAATATTAAGGAAAATTTGTAGGCTAGGCAGGGTAGCTCATGCCTGTAATCCCAACACAGGGAGGCAGAGGTGGGAGGATTACTTGAGCCCAAGAGTTCAAGACCAGCCTGGGCAACGTAACGGGACTCTGTTCTCCACAAAAAGGAAAAAAACAAAGCAAAAGAAAAAGAAAACTTGTGAATATCACACATAGAAATGTCACCCATAATCTCATGTGAAATTTTCATTTTTTACATACTCTCATCTCATCTTTGTTCACACGCATACATATTTCCTCACAGTTATTATAATTAATATGCAAATTTTCTGAGTTTTAAAAAATTTAATGTAAATGGGGAGTTTTTCCATATTCCTTAATTACTCTTAAGATTATCGTTTTTCCATATTCCTTAATTACTCTTAAGATTATCAATTTTAATGGCAGTATAGCAATTAATTAATTTGATCAGTTTTCTAAAAACACTTCCCCTACTGAAAAGTTAACTGAAAGCAGTTTTGAAAAGTAATTACATTTACAGTGCTGGATGCATTTACAGCATACTTTTTTTTATTGGCCGACTTAATTTTAATTGTGTTTTAATTGCAGAGTCACCTAGCTACTGAGTTGTGCAACTGACCTCTAACCTCTTTTTATAGGTAAATAGTGCAAGCTTCCCCAAATTGATTTTGAGCCCTATTTTTAGTTGACCTTCAAATAGAGGATGTGATGCCTTCAGCTAATAGTGATTTCTATACAGCAATTTTCCTGTTCCAGTCCCATTGCACTTTAATGACAAAGGGAGATGAATAGGAACGACATCCTAGAAATTCTTATTCTGTATTTTTACTTCTACTTTTTCATCCAATTTTTGTGCATTTTCAACTGATTAAGTTGCTAAAAAAAGTGAGAGAACTTATAATATTAAAAAATGGTTTTTTTTCTGGAAAGAATTTTTCAAGGACTGAAAATAGCATCAATTAGGCACCTACTTTGTATCAAAGTAAGTGAAGGAAGCATTTTTACTTCCTCTGATGTGGATACTACTATTTCTTTTTCCCCCAGGGAAGCCTTCTCTCCTTCTTTTCTAGAAGCCTCCTGCAGTGTACTCATATCTTTCTTACTGCACTGATCATAGTTATTCTAAGTAATTGTTTACTGCTTGCTTTCCTTGCTTCACTGCTGGTACCTGAGAAACCAGAGACTGCCTGTCTTGGTCACCATTGCATCATTACTGCCTTTCACGTGGTTGACATTCAACAAATTTGTTGAATTGAAGAATCTTGGTTTTATACATGAGAAAATTGAGGTTGAACTGAATAGTTTTTCCAGGCACCTAACTACTAATTGACAAAGGTGACTGCAAAACCTGTGGCTTTACCCTATCCACAATGACTTTATGAATTAATTACTCTGGGCCTGGGATTCTTCTTCCATAAAAATGAGGCAGTTGTACTAAGATTAAGATCCTTGTTTCCTCCAAACTTATGACTTTATAATAATAATTCCGAGGATACCTTTGTTTGCCCTTTGGTCTATTTTTAGACTATACACATTATGCAGAATTGAGCTTTTGGACCAAATCTTGAAACTCTTTTGAGACTTCTCAGTCTGTTTTTAGCAATATGTTAAATAACACACTGACCTTACTTTTGTTAGCAAAATCATGGGGGCCTGACAGTGGATTATAGCAAGCAAATAGTCTTTTTTTTGGGACGGAGTCTCTCTCTGTCACCCAGGCTGGAATGCAGTGGTGCGATCTTGGCTCACTGCATCCTCCACCTCCTGGATTCAAGTGATTCTCCTGCCTCAGCCTCCTGAGTAGCTGGGATTACAGGCACCCACCACCATGCCCAGCTAATTTTTGTATTTTTAGTAGAGTTGGGGTTTCACCATGTTGGCCAGGCTGGTCTCGAACTCCTGACCTCAAGTGATGCGCCCCCCCACCCCTCAGCCTCCCAAAGTGCTGGGGTTACAGGCATGAGCCACTGCACCTGTCCTCTCTAGATGAGTTTTCGAATTTCATGGCTGAGCAATGGCTCAATGAGAGGAGGATTTTTGATGAAACTGATATATTGTCTTGAGATATATATATATATATATATATATATATGTATTTTTTTTTTTTTTTTTTTTTGAGATGAGTGTTGTTATTTTGAGATGGAGTGTTGCTCTGTTGCCCAGGCTGGAGTGCAGTGGCTTGATCTCGGCTCACTGCAACCTCCACCTCCTGAGTTCAAGTGATTCTCCTGCCTCAGCCTTCCAAGGAGCGGGATTACAGGTGCACGCCACCACGCCCGGCTAACTTTTATATTTTTAGTGGAGACGGGATTTCACCACGTTGGCCAGGCTGGTCTCAAACTCCCGACCTCAAGTGATCCATCCTTCTCAGCCTCCCAAAGTGCTAGGATTACAGGCGCGCCCAGCCGATATGTTTAAGTTTAAGCCAAAGGCTTTTAAACACATCTCAGAACCCCTGAAAAGTGGAAGTGGGGATTGTACGATTCATGGAATTTGGTCAGAGATTAGTTTAGCCTCTGCCTCCTCCAACCAGATAGCTCCTCTTTTTTTCTTTCCTTTCTTTTTTTCTTTTTTTGAGACAGAGTCTCGCTCTGTCACCCAGGCTGGAGTGCAGTGGCTCGATCTTGGCTCACTGCAACCTCCGCCTCCCGAGTTCAAGTGATTCTCCTGCCTCAGCCTTCTGAGTAGGTGGGATTACAGGCGCCCGCCACCACGCCTGTACAGCTAACTTTTGTATTTTTAGTAGAGATGGGGTTTCACTGTTGGCTAGGATGGTTGATCTCCTGACCTTGTGATCCACTGGCCTTGGCCTCCCAAAGTGCTGGGATTACAGGCGTAAGCCACTGCGCCCAGCCGATGGCTTCTCTTTTATCTGTTTTGACCTGAGATTCCTCATAGCATTTTGTTTGAAGAAAGGGCTCCCCTGCTTAAAACAAAAAGTTTGAAAACCACCACTTTGAGGAAAAAGTTTCAGAAAGAAACCCTCTTGCCTTCCAACTATTATTATACCCCAATTAAATATAGTCTCTCTCAGATTCCAGGAAAGTAACAGTCACAAAATAGCTTACTCCTCTGCCTTTCAACAATTCCCTATACTGTTCAAAATACGAGTGCTGCTCATTTATTACTCTTCCACTTACTATTTTTTTTAGAAACAGTATCTTACCATGTTGCCCAGTCTTGAACTCGTAGACTCAAGGAATCTTCCTGCCTAAGCTTCCTGAATAGCTGGATTACAGATGTGTACCACCATGTCTGGACCACTTATTTAGAGCCATTTAAGGAATTCCCTGTTTCTAATGACAAAAAATGATCAAATATCTGTGTTGATACTTGAAAAAAAATAATGGCAACCCCTATTTTATTAAAAGATAACATTGGCTTAGTTTATAACATTTGGTTAAGAAATAGTTGTAAATATCAGTGATTTCTTTCTAATATCTTAGAAATCAAGAGTGTTTTAAAGAAAAAAAGAATGACACCTTTGAGAGTAGGGATCTGGATTATTAATACCACTATTATTTTTAAACTGATGCTCTTTATTTGGTAATATGGGAAATTAGGGAACAAAGGACATTTAGTCCAATTTTCCTTCTCCTACTTGGATGTGTAGTCTGTATTTGAACAATTCCGGTGAGGAGGATTTTACCATCCTTCAAAGTTAGGGTATTCTCTCTTGGGACTGCTCTCTTTCCTAAAAATGTCTCTCCATTTACTGACTAGATGTATTGTCTCATAGGGACCTAGTTTTGCTTAATAATTTTTGAAGCAAACTCTCTTCTCCTCCATTCAGCTAGGATGCCAGTAAATTAAAAATAGCTCTAATTTGTGGTGGAGAATAAATGAAATCACTTACCCATTTTATTCATTTTCATTTGGATTAGACTTTAGAAACGCAAACTTTACTTTAGCATAAAACTTTTTATTTTAAAAATTTTAGGTATAAAATCTATTTAAATATATTTGTATGATCCTAATTCATTTTTTCTTGATGATTTAAAGTTATTATTGTGAATTTCAGATACTGTTCTCTATGGTGATGCCTCCTGCAGGTCCTGTTGAGTTTTGTAGGACTATTTTCCTCTTCATTCTAGTCAATTTAATAAACATTGAGTGATTATCTCCCTGAATTCAGGCTTCTTGTATGCACTTGGGAATGCAGCATTAATGAGATGTCAGCCAAAATAGCTCAGCTGGGAGAGTATTAGGTTGAAGATACAAAGTTCCTTGGCTCAATCCAGAGTTTTGGGGACTTTGTTTTATCTCAAAAAAGCTGTGTCTCAGTCTCTTTGTGTTCCTATAAAGGAATACCCAGAGCTAGGTAATTTAGAAAGATAAAGGGTTTCTTTGGTTCACAGTTCTGCAGACTGTACAAGAAGCATGGCTCAAGCATCTGCTTCTGGTGATGGCCTCAGGCAGCTTCCACTCATGACAGAAGATGATGGGGAATGCATGTGGGCAGAGATCACATGGCAAGAAAGGAAGCAAAAGAGACAGTGGGGAGGTGCCAGGCTCTTCCTAACAACCAGCTCCTGCAGGAACTGGTAGAGCGAGAACTCACTCATTACCACATGCACAGCACCAAACTGTTCATGAGGGATCTGACCCCATGACCCAGACACCTCCTATTAGGCTCTGCCTCCAAGATTGGGGATCGAATTTCAACATGAGATTTGGAGGGATCAAACATCCAAATTATAGCAAGCTGTTATTAAAAATGAGACACAATATCTAGAGTAAGTAGACCACAGATATGGATGGGGGTGCAGGGACAGAAATGTAATATTACTCTGCCATGTACAGTATGGTAAGTACTAGACTAGAAAATAGGGGAGGAAATGGGACCAAATGAAAGGGAGAAGGTGATCTCTAGTAGGGGTCCCCAACCCCTGCGCCATGGACCAGTACCAATCCATGACCTGTTAGGAACTGGGCCACACAGCAAAAGGTGAGAGGTAGGCAAGCAAGCATTACCGCCTGAACTCTGCCTTCTGTTAGATGAGCGGCGGCATTAGATGCTCATAGGAGCACAACCCTATTGTGACTGCGCATGCGAGGGCTCTAGGTTGCACACTCCCTGTGGGAATCTAATGTCAGATCTGAGGTGGAACAGTTTCATCCCAAAACCATCTCATCCCCCCACCCTGTGGTACATGGAAAAATTGTCTTCCATGAAACCGGTCCCTGGTGCCAAAAAGGTTGAAGACTGCTGTCCTAGAGAGCACACAGAGAGATCAACACATCAAGTGTCCTAACCTAAGGAAGGGCCTGAGTAAGGGTCTGAAAGTGCATTGAATGTCTGTGGAATGGCAGTCATTTCTGGTGTACCTAAAGCATAAGGAAACAGGAGGAAGGAAAGTGAGGTTAAACTAGGTTGTGAAAGGGATTATATGTCCCGCAAGGAGTTTGAACTTTATTCCTTCAACATTAGGGACCTGTATCAGGAGACTGATGTGATTAGATATGCTTTATAACTTTTGGTAGCATTGTGGCAAGTGCTAAGAATAATGTTTCTGGTAGGCCAGGCACGGTGGCTCATGCCTGTAATCCCAGCACTTTTGGAGGCCAAAGTGGACAGATCACCTGAGGTCAGGAGTTCGAGTCCAGCCTGGCCAACGTGGTGAAACCCCATCTCTACTAAAACTACAAAAATTAGCCAGGCATGGTGGCAAGCGCCTGTAATCCCAGCTACTCAGGAGGCTAAGGTAAGAGAATCATTTGAACCCAGAGGTCACAGTGAGCCGAGATTGCGCCACTGCACTCCAGCCTGGGTGGCATAGTGAGACTCTGTCTTGAAAAAAAAAAAAAAAAAGAAGAATGTTTCTGAAACTTTGATCATTCATCCTCCATCTTTGCTATTTTTGCCATACTTGAAGCATGCTTTTGGCTGATGACATAGACCAGTAGGAAGAAGAGGACATAACTAATGAACTAATGGATTAAATTTCTTGTCTTTTTTTTTTTTTTGAGATGGAGTCTCACTCTGTTGCCCAGGCTGGAATGTAGTGGCATGATCTTGGCTTACAGCAATCTCTGCCTCCTGGGTTCAAGCGATTCTCCTACCTCAGCCTCTGGAGAAGCTGGGACTACAGGCACCTGCCACCACGCCTGGCTAATTTTTGTATTTTTAGTAGAGATGGAGTTTCACCATGTTGGCCAGGCTGAATTTCTTACACACTTAATGGCCATAATATTTTAGTATCTGTGAATGCTTTTTATAGTGTTAAAGTTCCTCCCTTGTTAACGTTTTCATTTCACATTAATAATAGTGTGCTTGCCAAAGCAGGCCCTTTCCCCCTTGTCTTCTAATATATAGCTGGCTAAAAAATTTAAATGAATAAGCTTGTGTCTGACCCAAGGTAAAGTACTTAACGTTCAGTGAGTTGGCTTGGAGAGATTTATTTTGATCTTTAGAGGGCATTTTTTTCTGATTCTTATCTTATTCTAGATCTTTATAACTGAGCTATCCAGCCACTTCATATAAGTGAACTATAACTATAATTTGTTTAAAAGATCATAGTTACTCATTTTAAAACATTTTTAAATTTATTTTAATGTAGGTGATTGGAGTTGTGCTTCAAAAATTTCAGAAATTCAGCAGTATTTTATCTGCCAACAATAAGTTCTTTACTTGATTGCACCATGAGAAAGCTGCTAATGAGACTTGTTGAGCACAAAAATGGACTTGAAGAACCAAAAGCCATTGTTTTCAAATGAAGAACACTGAACAGTTTTAAGCCTCGATGCTTTTTAATCACCACTGAGCTTTTCCTCATAACATCAGAATGGCAAGCAGGCGAAAATCAACAACACCTTGCATGGTCCTTGCCAGTGAACAAGATCCAGACCTTGAGTTGATATCAGATTTGGATGAAGGTCCTCCTGTGCTTACACCTGTAGAAAACACCAGAGCAGAGAGTATCTCAAGTGATGAAGAGGTTCATGAATCTGTGGACTCAGACAATCAGCAAAATAAAAAAGTTGAAGGTGGATATGAATGTAAATATTGTACTTTTCAAACTCCAGATCTAAATATGTTTACTTTTCATGTGGATTCGGAACATCCCAATGTAGTGCTAAATTCATCCTATGTTTGTGTCGAATGCAATTTTCTTACCAAAAGGTATGATGCACTTTCTGAGCATAATCTGAAATATCACCCAGGAGAAGAGAATTTTAAGTTGACTATGGTGAAACGTAATAACCAGACAATCTTTGAACAAACAATAAATGATCTGACTTTTGATGGTAGTTTTGTTAAAGAGGAGAATGCAGAGCAAGCAGAATCTACAGAAGTTTCTTCTTCGGGAATATCTATCAGTAAAACTCCTATCATGAAAATGATGAAAAATAAAGTGGAAAATAAACGGATTGCAGTTCATCATAACTCAGTTGAGGACGTTCCTGAAGAGAAAGAGAATGAAATCAAACCAGACCGTGAAGAAACTGTAGAAAATCCAAGTTCTTCAGCTTCTGAATCTAATACAAGTACTTCCATTGTAAACAGAATACATCCAAGTACTGCCAGCACGGTAGTGACACCAGCAGCAGTTCTTCCTGGATTGGCACAGGTGATAACTGCTGTGTCTGCTCAGCAGAATTCTAATTTGATTCCCAAAGTCTTAATCCCTGTTAATAGCATTCCCACCTACAATGCTGCATTGGATAACAATCCCCTTTTACTTAACACCTACAACAAATTCCCTTACCCAACAATGTCAGAAATTACAGTTCTTTCTGCTCAAGCAAAATATACAGAGGAACAGATCAAGATATGGTTTTCAGCCCAACGTTTAAAACATGGTGTTAGTTGGACTCCCGAGGAGGTAGAGGAGGCAAGAAGGAAACAATTCAATGGAACAGTGCATACTGTACCTCAGACCATAACTGTTATTCCTACACACATTTCCACAGGAAGTAATGGTTTACCATCTATTTTACAGACATGCCAAATAGTTGGTCAGCCTGGTCTGGTCCTTACTCAAGTGGCTGGAACAAACACCTTGCCAGTTACAGCACCTATAGCCTTGACAGTGGCAGGCGTTCCAAGTCAGAATAATGTACAGAAAAGTCAGGTACCTGCTGCTCAGCCTACTGCAGAAACAAAGCCAGCAACGGCAGCAGTTCCAACTTCTCAAAGTGTCAAACATGAAACTGCATTGGTAAACCCTGATTCATTTGGCATTAGGGCAAAAAAGACAAAAGAGCAACTGGCAGAATTAAAAGTTAGCTACCTTAAAAATCAGTTTCCCCATGATTCAGAAATTATCAGACTTATGAAAATAACAGGCCTGACAAAAGGAGAGATTAAAAAATGGTTTAGTGACACAAGGTACAACCAGAGAAATTCAAAGAGTAATCAGTGCTTACATCTCAACAATGATTCCTCTACCACCATTATTATAGACTCCAGTGATGAAACCACGGAATCCCCAACTGTTGGTACTGTACAGCCTAAGCAATCCTGGAATCCTTTTCCTGACTTTACTCCCCAAAAGTTTAAAGAGAAAACTGCAGAGCAGCTTCGTGTCCTTCAGGCAAGTTTTCTCAACAACTCTGTACTTACAGATGAAGAATTAAATAGGTTAAGGGCACAAACCAAACTTACCAGAAGAGAAATCGATGCTTGGTTTACAGAGAAGAAGAAATCAAAAGCTTTAAAGGAAGAGAAAATGGAAATAGATGAAAGTAATGCAGGTAGTTCCAAAGAAGAAGCTGGAGAAACTTCTCCTGGAGATGAATCTGGTGCACCTAAGTCAGGGAGTACAGGCAAGATATGTAAAAAAACACCTGAGCAGCTGCACATGCTTAAGAGTGCGTTTGTCCGGACACAGTGGCCATCACCAGAAGAATATGACAAGTTGGCCAAAGAAAGCGGGCTTGCTAGAACAGACATAGTTAGTTGGTTTGGGGACACCCGTTATGCTTGGAAGAATGGAAACTTGAAATGGTACTACTACTATCAGAGCGCCAATTCAAGTAGTATGAATGGTCTGTCTTCCCTTAGGAAAAGAGGGAGAGGGAGACCCAAAGGACGGGGAAGAGGAAGACCGCGTGGGCGACCTAGAGGAAGCAAAAGAATTAACAACTGGGACAGGGGACCATCACTCATAAAATTTAAAACTGGAACTGCAATACTTAAGGATTATTACCTGAAGCACAAGTTTCTCAATGAGCAAGACCTTGATGAACTTGTTAACAAATCACATATGGGCTATGAGCAGGTCAGAGAGTGGTTTGCAGAAAGACAGAGAAGATCAGAATTAGGTATAGAATTATTTGAGGAAAATGAGGAGGAAGATGAAGTTATTGATGACCAGGAAGAGGATGAAGAAGAAACAGATGATAGTGACACTTGGGAACCTCCACGACATGTGAAACGGAAGCTTTCTAAATCAGATGACTGAAATGTAAGTTAAGAAAATTTTTAATCTGCGTATATGTTCATCAACCACATACATTTTGAACAGTCACCTTGTTGTATCAGTCATCTTCATTTTTGATAGTTTTTTCTGAAGTAGTTTTTCTTTTCCCTAATAAGAAGACTAGGTACCACTAGTATAGCCAAGAGATAAATGATTATCATGTGTAGTTTTATTATTATTATGTAGAGTTTAATGTCTTAATTATTATTTTTCATATGAATTGGGGTTTTTTTACTTTGTTTTGAAGGAAAGTTACCCAATCTCTATGAAGGGAGACTGGCGGGCGGGTTGAGGGGATTCACAAACAAATACTAAAGGTAACTAAAATGTATTTTATTGCAATGCCCCCTTCACTAAAGCTTCATATTTTGCCTATTTAAGGAAATAATTCAAAAATGAAAACTAAAAAGAAGGGGAAAAGTACACCAAAGGAAAGACTTACCACAGGGTTGAGGATTGTGCAGTTTGAGGAAACTAGGTGAAAATGGATATCTTTTCTTCTTCATTGCCTTGCTCCCAAAACTTTACTAGATTTTTAACTAGAGTTTAAAATGCTTTATGTATTTATGAAATTACTCAGTATCTTTTTAGTAATTTATAAAATTACTCAATATCTTTTTCTGTTAAAAGTCAAAGGTCTGTTTTAGGCCATATATAAATTCATGTTTGCTTAGGTGGCATCTGTCTTTGAAAACTGTGATATAAATTATTTCTGTTTTAGAGATCAAAAGGCAAATAACAGATTTGATATAAACCCAATTGCTTAAAATATCTTTTCATTCTTTGGTATAAAACAAACCTGCTACCAGCACTAACATTGTATTTGATTTAAAGTATATCTCTGTAGTCTTAAAAATGCAAATAAATATGGCTTAAATTTGAAAGGTTTTGGCATGTTCCTTAAATCTTAGTTCTTTTATAAATTGGATTAATTAAAGTCATACTGTAGTTGCAAATCAGATACCTACTTTGGAGTTAGGAAATGAATTCTTAATACTTCTGGAATTTAATAACATAGTTTTATTCTTTGCTATTCTTTGTTTTGGAGTGTTCCGGGGTAAAAGTACACTGTTTTGAAAACAATGCAGTTGTCATGAAATGTTTGTGTATGTCTGTCAGTAGTCCAAATAGCATCTTGCTATCAGAAATGACTGCAGTGTTCTCAAACAGTAAGGAAGGAAATGAGACGTAGACCCTCATTATTATTTTACACATGAGCATGCTTACTTATTTCCTTGGCTTTTTGCATCAGTATCCCATCCCCTATTTTATGCTTTCTTATTCTGTGCAGTTTTTCCTTAATTCCCTTACATCTCCTCTCTGGTTTTATTTATTTTAACAATTATTTATAGAGAGCTTAATATGTGCCAGGCACTATTCTTACTGCTTAGCAATCCTTTTTCAGGTTTTCTCCTTGTTAATATTTTTTAAGGGACAACAGATGAAACTAAAAATGTACCTGTTTTAATAAGCAGTATAAATATCATTCCAGGTTATAGGATATAATGTAATCATTTTAGGTTATAAGAAGTTAAACAGTTTCATACAGCTTTATCCTGAAGTGCAGCCCTCCATTTCCTAATGTCAGAAATCTTCAGAGCAGGCTTTCTTCTGACCCAGATACATAAAATATTTTTAACAGGCATTTTTTTTATTGCTAAACACAAGAATGTGCACTCAGCCAAGATTAAATCAACAAATTTGTTGCTGCAGTGAATGTTGTTGTTGTAACCTCTGCAATGATTTTTTTGGGGAGTTGCAGTCTTCCAAAAATAATGTGAATTTTTTGGTACAGTTTAGTTTGACCTTCAAGTTTGTATAGATAATTTTTATGTTATATATTAACACTGTAATGGATACTAATTCTGGTCAGAAAATTCAACCTAAAACTACAGTTTTCAAAAGATTGTATGATGTATGCTATACATGCACTGTATTAGTCCATTTTCACACTGCTATAAAGAACTACCTGAGACTGGGTAATTTATGAAGAAAAGAGGTTTGGTTGACTCACAGTTCTGCCGGCTTAACAAGAAGCATCACTGGGAGGCCCCAAGAAACTTACAGTCATGGCAGAAGGCGAAGGGGAGGAAGGGGAAGCAAGCACATCTCACCATGACCGAACAGGAGAGAGAGCAAAAGGGGATGTTCCACACAACTTTCAAACAACCAGATCTCCTGAGAACTCACTCACTATCATGAGAACAGCCAGAGGGGAAGTCTGCCCCCATGATTTAGTCACCTCCCACCAGGCTCCCTCCCCCGACACACCCTGATTAAAAGTTATGTATGGGCTTATACAATTTCAAATGTAAAAACAGCCTATTTACATATGTTGAAACAATAAGATTTTGTGGTATCACTGTCCCTTAATAATTACAATTCAAGGTAAGATTTGGGTGGGGACACAGAGCCAAACCATATTATATACTTTTGTGGTAGCATAGAAGCATGCCTTGCTTTTTAAATACACAAAAGTGTAAATTTCTGAAACATCAAGTTATCCTTGGCTTAGTAAAATAATTTTTCACTTATAAGAGGATTCACCATAGCCTTCTCTAAATAGTTATTTCTTTATTAAATATTGTTCAGTTTACCAAAAAAGTTACCAAAACCCTCCCAAAATAGTTATTACAAGAAGTGAGGTACATATATATCTTTTGTACCTTGTATAGAAATAGAAAAAAGTACAAGTCTTTAGATTTCATAGTCTGCTTATTACAGATACTGACAATGAAATACATACTCCCTGCTAATACAGTTTGAAATAAATTATTACATAAAGGTGATAAATGTTTATAAGCAAATCTAGCATATGAAGAACATATACATAGATGAGTTGCACACAAAGTCTAGTGTGTTATGGAAGACATGCGGCAGGTGATCTCAAGAGAATACAAAAGATGTATTTTCATGAATAATTGATACTTTTATTTCTAAAAGTAGTAAAAATTAAAATATGGTTTTCTTTAAATTTTCAGGTTTTTATGATGTTTTTCTTTTTTAGCTGCCTAAAACGTTGAAGGAGAATCAATTCTTCAACTCAAGATGTCTGATTTACTGTGAATTTGCCCAATCTTTGATGACATTGAAACGTTTTGGGGCATACACACTCAAAAAGCAGGATCCAATACCCAAAAGAAATGGAACTTAATGTTGTGCCAAAGTTAAACTACTGCAGTTGGTGGAAGTTCTGCAATGTAAATAGAACACTAATTAAAAAACAACTTGTAAAAATTCAATTTAAATTTTAAGACAGTACATTTTTATTCTAATATGATGGAGACATTCTGAATCTTAGACTTCCTGAGGGGGTTTAATGACCACTAGAGCTTGTCCTCATATTCAGTCCAGCTTAATACTGTGTGTCTAGTAAGATGGGCTATATATTGCCTCTATTCTTTGACATGTGATTAAGCTTAGAACTTTGACCAAAAATTTTACAGTAAAAATTGTTAGAAATGGGCAAAAAAAAAGAACCAAACCCTGATTTATTACTATGTCTTATTTATCAGACCCTGCACTAAGATTAAAAGTTGTGCATGGGCTTATACAATTTCAAATGTAAAAACAGCCTATTTATATATGTTGAAACAATAAGATTTTTTGGTTTCACTGGCCCTTAATAATTGGATCGTTCATTAAACACATCCATGAATACCACTGTTTCTACTGTTACTTGTTCCATTAGAAGCTGATTTACTTTTTATTAAATTGCAGGTAATTAATTCTGAAGAAGGAAAAGAAACTGGCATGATAATTTGGATAGGGTGAAACTTTGAAATAAATACTGCACCAAAAATGTGAAAAAGAATCACGTAGTAAATGTACACTTAGTGTTTTCTTACAATCGTGGAAATCAGAAATGTTTATACAGGTGTCAGATCAGAATTTTTAAGAGTTATCTTTCAGTGAAATTTTACTTTTATAACAATTTCAGTGAATAGAGAAAAAATTCTGAACTGATCATAATGAGTTAAAAGTTAGCTTTTCACTTATGAATCATGGGAGTGTTAACTATTAACTCTTGCCATATCAGGAGACTGAAAGTTCATACTAATTTACAAACTTTGTAAAGACTGGTGCTGTTCATTCATATTGGGAAGAACCCTTTCTTTTGTGACCATAGGACCATTTTTCAAAATGCGCTTTCTTCGTAGAAGAAATGTTCAGTTTAATTAGCTTTGGATTTTAACATGTTTTTCTGAATGACCAGATGTAGGCTTAGCCAGTTTATTTTCTCTAATTTAATGGATAATAAATATTAAGCTCTTAGTTAAATGTTTTTCAGCCATTGAAAATGTTATGAAAAAGCCTTGAATATGCATGCTGCTTTCATTTTTATAAACTTTTTATTTTTTAACTATAGCTTTATTAGTAATTCCAAAATGCTGCAATGTAGCTGATTTCCTCACTCAGACAGCTGGCTTTGTGGGTGGCTTTTTTCATACTACTGTTAACTTTTTTAAAAAAGAAGCAATGTAAAGACCGTAATGCACTAAGCTTTTTTTTTCTTTTACACGTTTAAAAACTTCTTAAAGCACTCTGTAATATAATGATTAAATTGCTGCCTTTTATAAACATTGCTAATGTGGTCTGAGTTTTGTTTGACAATAATTTTAATGTTCTCAGAATTTGAAATGTCAAGTATTAGAAATGAAGCCTTTGAATATAGTTGTTTCCCTTGCAATATGTTAACTCTGTGTAGCTGTATATAACTATTAATAAATTTCCCTCATCTCTTTTATAGGCCTGATAAAACTCTTCTCTGACGTTTGCTAGCTTTTAAATATATTTATTTGACAGAGCAAAAGAACCCTCTTCTGGTTGATTGTGACCTTGAATACAAAATAAAAGTTAGTAGTGATTAGTAGTTTACAGTGACCTTTTTTTTTCATTTTATTAACAAAGTCAATTTTTAAAACATTGTGGTAAAATATATATCACATACTATTTGCCATTATACCAGTTTTTAAGTGTAAATTCAATGGCATTAATTATATTCACAATGCTGCACCACCTTCACCACTATTTCCAAAAGTTTTTCATTACCCCGGACAGAAACTCGGAACCATTAAGCAATAACTCCCCATTCCTCCCAGCCCCTGGTAACCTCTAATCTACTTTTTGTCTCTATGAATTTGTGTATTCTTGATATTTCAAAGAAGTAGAATCCTACAATATTTGCCCTTTTATGTCTGGCTTATTTTACTTATAATGTTTTCAAGGTTCATCCGTGTTGTAGCATATATCAAGACTTTGTTTCTTTTCATGGCTGAATTATGTTTTATTATGTGTGTGTGTTTGTACATGTGCACTTCCCCCCCCACACATTTTGTTTATCCGTGTATCTGTTGATGGAAACTTGGTTTTTTCCCACCTTTTGGCAATTGTGAATAATGCTGCAGTGAACATTGGTATACAAGGATCTGAGTACCCATTTTCAGTTCTTTTGAGTATATCAAGGAGTAGTATTCCTGAATCATGTGGTATTCTGTGTTTAATTTGTTGAGGAACCACCAGACTCTTCCACAGTACCAAAATGTTCTCTGAAGCGTCTGTACCATTTTACGTTCCACTAGCAATATACAAGCATTCCAGTTTCTCCACATTTTTGCCAACACCTTTCATTTTTAGTTTTAAAAAGTTATTATAAGCCCAGTGCGATGGTCTGTGTCTGTAGTCCCAGCTACCAGGGAGGCTGAGGTGGGAGGATCACTTGAGCCTAGGTGTTTGAGGTCAGTGAGAGCAATATAGTGAGACTCCATCTCTAAAAATAAAATAATAAAAATTATAACCATCCTAGTAAGTATGAAGTGGTGTCTCATTGTGGTTTTGATTTGCGTTTCCCTAATGATGAGTGATAATGTCATTAGGAAAATGCAAATCAAAACCACATCTTTTCACATAATTATTTGTATATCTTCCTTTGAATATATTGAAAGTTTGTTGAATCCTTTGCCCAGTTTTTAATTGGGTTGCCTTTTTGTTGTTGAGTTTTAGTTCTTTATATATTCTGGATGTTACAGCTTTATCAGATACAGATGCTTCTTGACTTAGAATGGGGTTTGTCCTGATAAACCCATTGTAAGTTAAAATTTTTGTAAGTTGAAAAATCCATTTAATACCCTGATGAACTCACCATAAACTTGAACTATCATAAACTATTACTATTTTTTGAGACGGAGTCCCTGTCTTCCAGGCTGGAGTGCAGTGGCACCATCTTAGTTCACTGCAACCTCTGCCTCCTTGGGTTCAAGCGATTCTTATGCCTCAGCCTCCCAAGTAGCTGGGATTACAGGCGCCCGCCACCATACCCATCTAATTTTTATATTTTTAGTAGAGATGGGGTTTCACCATGTTGGCCAGATTGGTCTCAAACTCCTGACCTCAGGTGATCCGCCCACCTCGGCCTCCCAAAGTGCCAGGATTACAGGCGTGAGCCACCGCACCCGGTCACAATCATAAATTATAAATCCATGTGTTTCTCAGTTTACTATGGGGTTAGGTTACCATGGGATTATATGTTAGTAAATCCATCTTAATTAAGTCCATCATAAGTTGGGGACTGTCTGTATTATGATTTGCAAATAAGTTGATCCTCATTATGGATTCTGTATATGCAAATTTGCCTACATATTAAAATGTATTTGTAACCCCCAAATCAGTATTCATAGTACTTCCTTGGTCATTCCTGCATATGTACAGAATGACAAAAAAAATGTTCCCAGCAAAGGTCAACCAAAGAGATGCTTTGCCTTGTTTCAGGTCTCATACTGTACAGAAGTGTGTGTGTATGTGTGTGTGTGTGTGTGTGTGTGTGTCCTTAGGAATGAAAAAGCATCCTTTTGTAGTCTATTTAGTGCTGTGTTTTCCATATTGTTCTGCTTTCTGCAGTTTAAAATGGTCCCAAGTGTAGTGCTGAAGTGTTGTCATTGTTTCTAAATATTAGAAGGCTGTCATGTGCCCTATGGAGAAAATATGTGTTAGATAAGCTTCATTCAGGCATGAGTTACAGTGCTATTGGTCACGAGTTCAGTGTTAATCAATCAACAGTATTAAATAAGATGTCTTTAAACAGAAAAATACAAAACATGGTGATGTTTTGATTGATAAAAATATTGTGACCAGAGGCTCCCAGGACCCTAACCCTAGGAGCATGTGTTCAGGATTTGCTAATTCAATGTGACTTTATAGAATGTAATAACTGAATAATGAGAATTAGCTGTATTTTTCCCATTCTGTAGGCTGTATTTTCATTTTCTTGATAATGTCCTTTGATGCACAAAAAGTTTTAAGTTTTCCGAAGCCCAGTTTATCTGTTTTTGTTGTTGTTGCTTGTGCTTTTGCTGTCATAGCTAAGAATCTATTACCAGGCTGGGTGCAGTGGCTCACACCTGTAATCCCAACGCTCTGGGAGGCCAAGGCAGGTGGATCACCTGAGGTCAAGAGTTCAAAACCAGCCTGGCCAACATGGCAAAACCCTGTCTTTACAAATATAAAAAAATTAGCTGGGTGTGGTGGCACACTCCTGTAATCCCAGCTACTCAGTAGGCTGAGGCAGGAGAATCACTTGAACCCAGGAGGTGGAGGTTGCAGTGAGCTGAGATCGCAGCACTGCACTCCAGCCTGGGTGATAAACCGAGACTCTGTCTCAAAAAAAAAATCTGTTACCAAATTCAAGGTCATGAATAATTTTCTTCTAAGGGTTTTATGATTTTAGCTCTTATATTTAGGTTGTTAATCCATTTTGAGTTAATTTCTTAATATGGTGTGAGGCAGGGGTCCAACTTCATGCTTTTGCATGTGGTAATCCAGCTGTCCCAGCATCATCTGTTGAAGCAATTATTCTTTCCCCCATTGAACGGACTTGGGACCCTTGTCAAAAACCAATTGGCTATAAATGTGTGAAGGTTTATTTCTGGACTCTTAGTTCTGTTCCATTGGTCGATATTTCTGTCCTTATGCCAGTACCACACTGTTTTAATTACTGTAGCTCTGTGGTAAGCTCAGGCTGGAGAGGCCGTGTTTGGGATGTATACAAACAAGGCAGAGAAAGCCATTCTGCCTAGACACATAGAATAAATGAGAGTACCTAAGATGCTAGAATTTGGAGCAGGCAGAACCAGCCAGTGACTGACATAGTTCTCCAAGTCTTCATGAAGCTCTGCCATTTTGTTTTTGGGGGATATTTAATAACATGTCAAATAAAGTTAACTTTGAACTGATCTACTCACTACCTGGGATTTTAGACAAGTTACCTCTCAGATCCTATTAATATTTCCTCATCTGTAAAAATGGGAATAACAGCATCTAAACTCAGAGAGATTATGAGAATAAATAAAAATAATAGGGTGCCCATAGCATGACCTCATTATAGATGCTCAATAAATGTTGGTTCTTTCCCTCCCCTACTTGCAGATAGGACATGAACATCTGACTTAGAACTGAGAAGTGCTCCTCTGTTCCTTTTGCCATTTCCTGGTTCTCTCTCTCTCTCTCTTTTTTGTTTCTTGAGATGTAGTTTCGCTCTTGTTGCCTGGGCTGGAGTGCAATGGTGCAATCTCAGCTCACCACAACCTCTGCCTCCCGGGTTCAAGCGATTCTCCTGCCTAAGCCTCCCGAGAAGCTGGGATTACAGGCATGCACCACCATGCCTGGCTAATTTTGTATTTTTAGTAGAGATGGGGTTTCTCCATGTTGGTCACACTGGTCTTGAACTCCCTATCTCAGGCGATCCGCCCACCTCAGCCTCCCAAAGTGCTGGGATTACAGGTGTGAGCCACCTTGCCCGGCTTCTTTCTTTCATTTACCCATTCACCCATCCATTCAACAGGATTTGGATCTCCATAAATTAAAAAAAACACACATTTATTGCGGTGGTCTGGGCCAATCCCTGACTGGGGGCTGAGTTGACAAGAGTGAAAAAGACACCACCTCTAACTTCCAACAGTCCACAGAGTGCTAAATGCCACCGTGGATAGATAGAAGCATGGAAGAATTACAGGAAAGAAGGAGGGCTGCCTGGAGGAGGTGCTGGTTACCTTGTGATGGGGAACTCAGTCACCTCAATCAAAAATCAGATTTTTATAGGTAAAATTCTACAGAAACAGGTTTTAATCACAACCACACAATTTTAGATACTTGCAGAATTCGTTTCCTAACACTGCCTAACACTTGGCATTTCCTTAGTGTATAAGGTGGATTTAACAGTTACAGAGCATATAATACCCTTCTGTTTTATTGGTTTACTTTTTAAAAATGACATTACCCTAGCACCTCTCTATCAAATGAGGCAGTGGTGTGTAACTTGGGGTCCCAGACCCCTGGTCCTCAGTAGTGATAGGAGTCTTTGAAGTGTTTTCATTATTGCCAGAGGTCCGATGCTAATCATGTTTTACCTTTCTTCGGGCTTCCCAGGGCCCTAACAGCTGGTGCTTTGCTTTCAAGTGGAATTCTAATGTACAATGAGGCAATGCTGGTAGACTCAGGCTGGGTAGAAGTTTGGATTGGCTGTTATATAGGATATGGATTCTATTTTTTAAAGGAAAAATAAAACAATTATTAGCTAATAAATGCAGTTTTATTTTATATAGAAATCCTCCACAACTTTCAGGGAGAAACTGAAAGGGTCATTAGTGGTAAAAAGGCTGGAAACACCCGAGCCCAGGAATCCTGAGTCTAAAGGGCAAAGAACTACCTTTTATCCATAAGCACCCTAACACTTCCTGACCGTTTCAGCAGAAAAATGTTTTGTTTTTTCTTTTTTTTTTTTTGAGACGGAGTTTCACTCTTGTTGTCCAGGCTGGAGTGCAATGGTGTGATCTCGGCTCACCGCAACCTCTGCCCCCCAAGTTCACGGGATTCTCCTGTCTCAGCCTCCCAAGTAGCTGAGATTACAGGCATACACCACCACACCCTGCTAATTTTGTATTTTTAGTAGAGATGGGGTTTCTCCATGTTGGCCAGGCTGGTCTCGAACTCCCGACCTCAGGTGATCCACCGGCCTCAGCCTCCCGAAGTGCTGGGATTACAGGCGTGAGCCACCACTCCTGGCCAGGAAAATGTTTTTAAGTGGATCTTGATGAATTAATTCATCAGTAACTAATGCCTGGAGGCTGTTCAGGTGGAGCCTCCCACCCCAGGCTGCTGGATAATTGAGCTGGTTCTAGATTTTGGCAATAATTAGCAGAGAGATGGATTCTGAAACCTAGGGGAGTGGATTAAGTGAGTTTGTGGAGGAAAAAGTTGGGTTGAAGAAAGAACGCTGAACCTGGTCAACATGAAAGTACCCCTGTCTACTGAAAATACAAAAAAGTAGCAGTGTGTGGTGGCCCGCGGGAGGCTGAGGTGGGAGGATGGCTTGAGCCCAGGAGGTTGAGGATGCAGTGAGCCGAAACCGCGCCTCTGCACTCCAGCCTGGGCGACAGAGCAAGACCGTCTCAGAAATAAATAAACAAATAAAAATTTAAAAAAGAACCCTGGAAGACAGATAAATGGTGGAAGAGAAACTGGTGAGAGTGAAGAGGAATAGGAAAAACATCGGGGAAAACCTTTATGTTTATTTCCTACTGTGTAATATGGCACAATATTGTGCTGTACAATATTGGCCAGCATTTTGTCAACAATCTTTACTTTCTAGAGTCAAAAAATATCTTAAAAGTATAAGAATTGTAGTAAATGTTAGTCTTAGAATTTTGAGATTTGGTGTTCTCCAGGTCGAATGAAGGCTCCCTGATCTAGCCTCCCATGGTATATTTCTGTGTCTTTTCTTTCATAAATGCGTGAATGACTCCAGTCTTTGTTATTGGTGGTAGCGTCTCTTGTCCGGAAGCACGGAGAGTACGCATTCATTTCTGTATTTCCCAAGTTTCAGCCACATAATGACTGAAACTTGACAAGTTACTTAACCTCTCCAAACTCCCATATCTTCAAAATAGGATTTGCAAAATGGGAATCACTGTGGCTTTCGTAAGGTGGTTGTTAGCCGAAAAGAGAAAATGTGCTTAACACAGTGACAGGAATGCAAAGTGGTTAAAAATTGGTACTTGCACCGGGCTCAGTGGCTCACGCCTATAATCCCAGCACTTTGGGAGAACGAGGTGGGCGGATCGCTTGAGATCAGGTTCGAGACCAGCATGGGCAACGTAGTGAAATCCAGTCTCCACAAAAAATACAAAAGTTAGCCGGTCATGGTAGGGCACCCCTGTAGCCCCAGCTACTTGGGGGACTGAGGCAGGATGATCGGTTGAGTCTGGGAGTTCGAGGCTGCAGTGAGCCATGATCTCGCCACTGTACTCCAACCTGGGCGACAGAGCGAGACTCTGTCTCAAAATTATTTTATTTTATTTATTTTATTTTATTTTTTATTTTGAGACGGAGTTTCACTCTTGTTGCCTAGGCTGGAGTGCAATGATGCGATCTTGGCTCACCACAACCTCCGCCTCCAGGGTTCAAGCGATTATCCTGCCTCAGCCTCCCGAGTAGCTGGGATTACAGGCACGCGCCACCACGCCGGGCTAATTTTTGTATTTTCAGTAGAGACCGGGTTATTCCATGTTGGTCAGGCTGGTCTCGAACTCCCGACCTCAGGTGATCCGCCCGCCTTGGCCTCCCAAAGTGTTGGGATTACAGGCTTGAGCCACCGCGCCCGGCCTCTTATTTTAATTTTTAAAAAGGTACCTGCGAGTTTTAAACAGCTACTCTGGGGCCAGCGTGCTTTTTGATGCGTGCCAGTAAGGATCATTCTGTCCATCTCCTGACACAGAGAAGTCAAAACCTCCGTCCTGGGGTTCGGTCAGTTAGTGGGTCAGATAATCATCTCAGCTCAACCACTACTCCCAACCAGCAGCGGCCGCGTCCCCGCGTCGCCCTCAAAGACTACAAGTCCCAGCGTGCCGCGCTCTGGGCCGTGGAAGCCCCGCCTTTTCCGGTGGGCCCCGCCTCCTCGTTGCCTCCGCCGCGGGCGCGCGATGGATTCCGGGTGCTGGTTGTTTGGCGGCGAGTTCGAGGACTCGGTGTTCGAGGAGAGGCCAGAGCGGCGGTCAGGACCGCCCGTGTCCTACTGCGCCAAGCTCTGCGAGCCGCAGGTGAGAAGCTGGGGCCTCTTCGCCTCATCCCGGGCCCCAGGCCTCGCCCTCCGCGGGGCCTCGGCCCGGGCCCCGGCCCCTCCGCCCGCGCGAACGCAAACCCTGGCAGGCTCCAGCGCCCGCCGCCTCCCCACCGTCCCTCCGCCTCCACGGGGAAGCGGCTTTCCCAGGCCCCATTCCGGGTCCATGGGCGAGAATTCCCGCGTTGTCAGCGGCTTGACTCCCACTTGGCATTTGGCCGGCCTGGCTGCTGCCGGCTGGTCTCACGCCCCTGCCCTGAAATCTCCGGTACCTCCCGTTTGTCTTCACTGCTCCTACAGCTGGGCAGTCAGGCCCCCCAAAACGGTGACCTCCGGCAAACCCACTCTCCCCTCCCTCTTCGGCGAGCTCCCCTTGCCCGTACCAACCCCGCGCTGATGGTTAAAGTCCTTCAGTTATATCCGTTTTTCAAGGCACATCTTAAATGTCATCTCCTCTAGGAAGTCTTTTCTGATTTCGTCTTCCAGCCAAATATTTTTGTCTTTGGCCCCTTTCCCTCTATTTAGCTTCTACCTAAAGCACTTGTCAGTATTCTCACAAAGTCCTGAGACCCGGAGTGCTAAATGATCGCACCAGCATGGGTTCTTGATGCCCTTGGCAGTGCCTAACAGTTTTTATTCATAATAGTGACTCCGCGAATATTTCTGAATTAGTAGAGTATTACTTCCTATTCTTTCATGAGTGTAGATAGTTCATCAGTCAAAACTAATATTTATGGAAAATACGGAAGTGTTCCGGGCACTGTGGTGGGTTCCTTCGCATATATTGTCTCGTTCGTTCCTACAATTGTACTGATAAGATGCCAGGCACTCGATAATTACTGAATTGTGTTTTTGGTTATTTCAGTTACATTTTCTCCTTATCACATACGATCTTTCAAAGTTACCTTCAGCCCTGGATCATGTAGACTGAAAACAGGGATTGGGCTTGGAAATCAC
Organism: Pongo abelii; assembly: GCF_028885655.2. Taxonomy (NCBI): domain Eukaryota; kingdom Metazoa; phylum Chordata; class Mammalia; order Primates; family Hominidae; genus Pongo; species Pongo abelii. The sequence goes on along the minus strand of NC_071992.2, from coordinate 139,569,660 downwards.
GTGGCAGAACATTTAAAAAAACTCTGGTTATGAGATAGGACTCTTGAATTCCAGTGTTGGCTTTACCACTTGCCTTGAAGTTGTCAGCTCCTTATTTGTCCCTTCAGAAAAATAATACGTGCGGCTCACAGAGTTATTGTGGGAGTGAAATGAGATAATGTATATGAAAATACTTTGTCAGATCTGATGTGCTGTACAGGTGCATAGAATTTAATACAAATTCTAAAATCAAGTGATTTTTTCTTTTTTTGGGGGGCGGAGTTTGTTGCCCATGCTGGAGTGCAATGGCGCGATCTCGGCTCACCCCAACCTCCACCTTCCGGGTTAAAGCGATTCTCCTGCCTCAGCCTCCCAACTAGCTGGGATTACAGACGTGTGCCACCATGCCGGCCTAATTTTGTATTTTTAGTAGAGGCAGGGTTTCTCTACTGTTGTTAGCCAGGCTGGTTTCGAACTCCTAACCTAAAGTGATCTGCCTGCCTTGGCCTCCCAAATTGCTGGGATTACAGGTATAAGCCACTGCCTTTCCCTACATTATTTATTCAATAGTCAAGCAATCTCAGTCTCACTTACCTTTTTATCCATAGGATTTAAATCAGTAGAAAAGCAAATAAAGTATCCCAGATGGGCATTTCCTCAGACTTCTCTCCTACAGGTTTTTGGTATTTGGTTGCATTGGAGCCTCCTTGTAGCCTTAATTTCTGTCTCCTTTGCTGAAATTCTAGTTTTTTGCCATTATGACATTTTCATAATAGCACCATATCTATAATTCTTCTTTCCTATGTCCTTTCAGTAAAGAATTGTCAATCCCTATTCCAGTCACACTAAAATTTATCTACAAGAAAGCATGTCTCATTTTAAGGAACCAATGTGGGTTGGGTGTGGTGGCTCACACCTGTAATCCCAGCACTTTGGGCGGCCAAGGTGGGCAGGGGCAGGAGGATCACTTGCGCTCAGGAGTTCAAGACCAGCCTGGCCAACATGGTGAAACCCTATCTCTACAAAACAAAAATACAAAAATTAGCTGGGTGTGGTGGCGTGCACCTGTAATACCAGCTACTTGGGAGGCCGAGGCATGAGAATCGCTTGAACCCAGGAAGTGGAAGTTGAGTGAGCCGAGATCGTACCACTGCACTCCAGCCTGGGCAATAGGATGAGACTCTCAAAAAAATAAATATATAAATAAAGAACTAGTGTGAACTATGCTAGATAAATGTAGGTTCCCAGGCACCACAGCCCTATGTATTGAAAATGCTGCAGATAAAACCATACAGTTGTGTGCTGCTTTTCTAGAGAGGTATCATGTTATTGATGTGCTTATTACCTGTGATAATGTTTTTTTTTTTTTTGCTTATTAAATTTATTTTTAATTGAGACAGGGTCTCTGTTGACCTGGCTGGAGTGCTGTGACCTGAACACAGCTCACTGTAGTCTCCAAGTCCCAGACTCAAGCAGTTCTCCCACCTCAGCCTCCCAAGTAACCACATCCCACATCTGGCTCCTTTTTTTTTTTTTTTTTTTTTTTGTAGAAATGAGGTCTCCCTATGTTGCCCAGGCTGGTCTCAAATTCCTGGGCTCAAGCAGTATTCCCACCTCAGCTTCCTGAGCAGCTGGAACTACAGATGCATGCCACCATGCCCAGCTAAATTTGTTTTTGTTTTTGTTTTTGTTTTTGTTTTTTGAGACAGTCTCGCACTGTCGCCCAGGCTGGGATGCAGTGGGATGATCTCTGCTCACTGCAACCTCCACCTCCCAGGTTCAAGCAATTCTCCTGCCTCAGCCTCCCAAGTAGCTGGTATTACAGGCGCCCGCCACCATGCCCAGCTAGTTTTTGTATTTTCAGTAGAGACAGGGTTTTGCCATGTTGTGCAAGCTGGTCTTGAACTCCTGGGCTTAAGCTATCCACCGGCCTCGGCCTCCCAAAGTGCTAGGATTATAGGCATGAGCCACTGTGCCTGGCTTGCCCAGCTAATTTTTAAATATTTTGTAGAGATAGGGTTTTTCTCTCACTGTGTTGCCCAGACTGGTGTCAGACTCCTGGCATCAAGCATTCTACCCACCTGGGCCTCCCAAAGTCCTAGGATTACAGGTGTAAGCCGCTGCACCTGACCAGCTTGTGAACATTTTAATAAAAACGGAGCCATAATTAAAATGTTCATTCTTTGTCAGTGTGTTTCTCTTGAGTCTCATCTTGAAGAAGTCTTTTTTTGATGTTTAATCAATTATATTATGGGAAATTGCTTCTGAATATGAGGTGGAAAAGCATAGCTTCACTCTGTAATAGGCTGTTTTCGTGATTTCAAGTGGTTTTATGAAGAAACAGAAAGCAGTGATGATGTTGAAGTGCTGACTCTCAAGAAATTCAAAGGAGACCTGGCCTACAGACGACAAGAGTATCAGGTAGAATTCAACATATAGAAGATGGTGGTGCTTGAAGTGGGCTCTTGTTTTATCAGTTATGGCAAATGTAAATAACAGTGTACCAAGTTAGTGTGGTGTTTATGAAGATGAGTTTAATCTTTTGTGATGTGTGTTTATAATCTGAGGCTCCCAAGTTTCTGTTCTTTTCTGCTTGGCTCTGTATGATTTGTTTGTTTCCTGTAACTCCAACAAAAGGATCTCTTTGGGGTCCCTGTAGGTTTATTCCTGAAGGTTCTGAATCTCCTCATTACTTAGGACCCTCTAGCACAGACATTTCACAGTGCCACAGGAGCAAGTCACCCCAAAATGTGTAAGAAAAAGAAAGAACTAACAACTAGATGTTAGATTGTGTTACATATGTATCTCACTTCATCTGCATGAGAATCCTGTTTTTATTTTGCTAATGAAAAGGTTATAAAGTAAGTTATTGGCAAAACCAGAATTCAAAGCCTGGTATATTTGGTCCCAGAATGTTCTTTCTGCTATATCATGATGCTTTCCATAGTAGTAGTGATTATATTCTCTAGCCATTCCTTCTCTACCTTTTAGGAAAATAGGATTGACTAGATGTATTAGTCCATTTCCATACTGCCGTGAAGAAATACCCAAGACTAGATAATTTATTTAAAAAAAAAAAAGAGGTTTAATGGACTCACAGTTCTACATGGCTGGGGAGGCCTCACAATCATGGCAGAAGGTGAAGGAGGAGCAAAGTCACGTCTTACATGGTGGCAGGCAAAGAGAGTGTGTGCAGGGGAACTACCTTTTATGAAACCATCAGATCTCGTGAGACTTACTAACTACCATGAGAACAGCATGGGAAAAACCCACCCCCATGATTCAGTTATCTCCCACCAGGTCCCTCCCACGACATGTGGGGGTTATGGGAGCTGCAATTTAAGATGAGATTTGGGTGGGGACACAGCTAAACCATATCACTAGAATACTGAAATCTTCTTTAATTCATTTAAATATTCATGTAATTCATTGGTCAGTTATAACATTACTTTCCACCTAGGAAAAAAAAATCACCCCTATTCTGAATCCTTTTTTCTGTTATGTTTTCCTCCTTTCATTTCTTTATTTAACAAATAATTTCCAGAAAGCACTGCAGGAGTATTCCAGTATCTCTGAAAAATTGTCATCAACCAATTTTGCCATGAAAAGGGATGTCCAGGAAGGTCAGGCTCGGTGTCTGGCTCACCTGGGTAGGCATATGGAAGCGCTAGAGATTGCTGCAAACTTGGTGAGTGATTTTATTGCTTATTTTCACACACATTCCTATAAGGGTGGTCGAATGGTGTATTTTTTGAAAACAAAACAAACTTCTTGCTAGTAGCAAAATCTGTGGGTTTGGATAAGCAGAAGAAAATTGTCAGGGGTGTGAGAGTTTTATTATGATGAACAACTTGGAACCTAGACATAATCATTTTCTTGTAATATTTTTCTTGTGTCATGCTCAAAATTCTTTATTGCCTGAAAATCTCCTTTGCAGAGGTTTTTCTCTTGTTAGGAGTAACATTCAGTGTGGAAGGGCTATGAGTGATCTGTTTTCTTCATTAGATTGTTTTTAGACTTTGTTCTCCAAAATTTCTACAATGAACATGTATTTCTCTAAGCCCAAAAAAGGTCCCCCCCGACAAAATGACTAAATACTCATTACCAAGCCACACTTAATAGTCCTTTTTATTTTTAAGTGGAATTTGCAGAATTTTTTTTTCTTTTTCCTTTTCCCCAGTCAAGGAAAGGGACACTTTACGACACTTTATTGAGGCCCCAGGGCCATGAGGCCTGGGCAGGACGCCGCTCTTTGGGGAAGGAAGAGCCTTCTTTGACCTTCTTCTTGGGGTACAGGTTGTTGGTGTGGCCGCGCTTCTTGGGGCAGTTGACAGCACGGGGTGGTGCAGGCGGGCACAGCACTTGCGGCAGATCATCTTGTTGCAGTTTTATTTCTGGGCGAGCTGGCGGAGGGAAGGCTCAGTAATGCCACCTCACAGGCGCAGCACCAGGTGCAGGGTGGACTCTTTCTGGATGTTGTAGTCTGAGAGAGTGCGGCCATCCTCCAGCTGTTTGCCCGCAAGTATCAGACGCTGCTGGTCAGGTGGGATGCCCTCCTTGTCCTGAATTTTGGCGTTGCTGGGCTCAATCTCAAGGGTGATGGTCTTGCCTGTGAGGGTCTTCACAAAGATCTGCATCTCTGCATCTGGAGCTTGGCAGTCTCGCTGAAGAAAAAGAGGGAATTTTTCTTTCTTTTTTTTTTTTTGAGACAGAGTCTCACTGTCACCCAGGCTGGAGTGCAGTGGCGTGATCTTGGCTTACCGCAGCCTCCGCCTCCCGGATTCAAACGATTCTCCTGCCTCAGCCTCCTGAGTAGCTAGGATTACAGGCATGCACCACCACGCCCAGCTAATTTTTGTATTTTTAGTAGAGACGGGTTTTCACCATGTTGGTCAGGCTGGTCTTAAACTGACCTTGTGATCCGCCCGCCTCGGCCTCCCAAAGTGCTGGGATTATAGGCGTGAGCCACCGCACCCGGCCTTCTTTTTCTTTAAAAAAAAATTTTATTGCCTTTTTCCACACGTTCTGAAGCGGAATTTTTTTTTTAAGGGATAAAGAAAGGCAGTTCTTTCCAGTTCTAGATTTTATTGCTTTTGTTTCTAGGTTAAGGCATTATTTGTATTGATTTTTGTCTAAATTTTGTATGGGAATTAGTCTAAATCGACTAGTTTTCTTCCTTGGAAGGAATTAAGGAGACACTGTGGCACCGATTTTGAGCTCTGTGGATGTACCGCCCAGCAATCAGCCTAACGTATGTATGCACACAATTGAGCTGACATCTGCCATCTCATTAACTAAGAAATCCCTAACCTTTGCTTGCTTAAGCCTACACCGCATAGGACCTCAGCCTCTTGCAATTCGAGGAAACTTTGGCAGTAATTGTTCTAAGAACATGGAAAGCAGCTGTGTTTTGTTCTTTCTTTTCTGTTCTCTACGAATTGGGGGTTAATGCTTAAGCTGAAAGATAAATCGACTTCTTAAGGAAGCGTTTGCATGAGCAGTTAACTTGATGGGATTTTATTGTGTTCATTTCTAGTCTCCCCAGTCTGCAAATTAACAGTGCTCTCAGCCCTTCCGGTGCCTTTCTCTAGCCTTTATTACTGTCCTTTTTTCTCGGTATTTCTTGCACGTCACTGTTGTGCTTCCTCCTCTTTGTTGAAGATAGTGGCAGCTGGATTCCTGGCAGGGTTTGGGTCATCCTCTGGTTCCTTCTAGCTTAGGGAATCTGTTTCGGTGGCTCAGAGAAGGATCTGTTGCCAATCAGCCGATGCCAGGTCTCTGGTGCTGGGGATGGTTACTAGGCAGGAGAAACACCAGTCAGAAAACCCTGGACTTTCAGAACTGTGCATCAGGCGTCCTGGCAACCTGGTGGGCAGGACTGTCAGGTGGAAAGTGGTCTTGTGGGGTTCGCCCCTTTCTATGGGCTTCGCACATGATCTCAGCAGACCCTGCGTGTCTGCACGGCATTCTCATTTCCTGGTAAGCTGTGTTTTGTTTTTTTAAATTTCTTCTCTACCTGAGGACCCTCGCCTTTTGTTACTAGCTCTGGCCCATAGCTGTTTTTTTGTGACAGTGGTTACCTTCTTTTCACATTCTGTAGGGGGACCTGTCGTAGTATGTAACATTGAACAAAATAGACAGCAAGTCCCGGGGTGACCGTCAAGATTCGAACATTTTCTGTTCACAACTTCTGCTGAAATTCATTCACTTCTTTTCATGATTTTTGGATAAAATTTATAGTAGGACTTATTTCTTAAATAATTAGAACATTTTCTTATAGTGGTTGGTATGCCTATGTGGTAACTGTGGTAAGAAAATGGCTTTCTGGTAGTAAGTGAATCCTTTTCATTTATCCACTCAGCACTCAACAAACATTTCAGTCCTACTATTTTCCTGGTTCTGGGTTCGATGCTGAGGAGACAAACAATATATCGTGTACATGCAGTGCTCATCTAGTGCCTGGTGGGTTTAGTCAGCGCACATATATATATCAGCTCTTGTTTTCTTTTTGAGATGGAGTCTTGCTCTGTTGCCCAGGCTGGAGTGCAGTGGTGCGATCTTGGCTCACTGCAGCCTCCGCCTCCCAGGTTCAAGCGATTCTCCTGTCTCAGCCTCCCAAGTAGCTGGGATTACAGGCACGTGTCACCACGCCCGGCTAAATTTTTTTTTTTTTTTTTTTTTTTTTTAAGATGGAGTCACGCGCTGTCGCCCAGGCTGGAGTGCAGTGGCGCGATCTCGTTTCACTGCAACCACCGCCTCCTGGGTTCAGGCGATTCTCCTGTCTCAGCCTCCCAAGTAGCTGGAATTACAGGTACCCGCCACCACTGCCCGGCTAATTTTTTGTATTTTAGTAGAGACGGGGTTTCACCATATTGTCCAGGCTGGTCTCGAACTCCTGAGCTCAGGCAGTCCACCCGCCTCAGCCTCCCAAAGTACTAGGATTATAGGGATGAGCCACTGCACCCGGCCTTTTTTGTATTTTTAATAGAGATAGGGTTTCATCATATTGTCCAGGCTGGTCTCGAACTCCTGAGCTCAGGCAGTCCACCCGCCTCAGCCTCCCAAAGTACCAGGATTATAGGGATGAGCCACTGCGCCCGGCCTTTTTGGTATTTTTAATAGAGACAGGGTTTCACCATGTTGGCCAGGCTGATGTCGAACTCCTGACCTCAAGTGATCCGTCCACCTTGGCATCCCAAAGTGCTGGGACTACAGGGGTGAGCCACCTTGCCCGGCCATATCAGCTCTTCGTAAGTACCTTTTATTCCTTGACTTTTAGTATAACTGACTGTAGCTCTCCTGCTTACCAGCCATATTATGCCAGGCAAGTTATCTAACCTCTCTGTGACCCAGTTGCCTTATCTATAACAGGAAAATTACTGAATCTATTTTAAAGAATTGTCAGGAGGATTAAATGAGGAAAACACTTAGAATAGTGCCTGGCACTGGGTAAACACTCAGTAATGTTAACTGTCATCATCATGTTATTGTTATACAGAAGGAGTTGCAGAATTCTGGAAAAATCACTCAAAGTCATTTAAATAGAATTTTTTTTTTTTTTTTTTTTTTTTTTTTTGAGATGAAGTCTCACTCTGTTGCCCAGGCTGGAGTGCAGTGGCGTGATCTTGGCTCACTGCAAGCTCTGCCTCCCAGGTTCATGCCATTCATCTGCCTCAGCCTCCTGAGTAGCTAGGACTACAGGTGCCCGCCACCACACCTGGCTAATTTTTTGTATTTTTGGTAGAGATGGGGTTTCGCCATGTTAGCCAGGATAGTCTCCATCTCCTGACCTCATGATCCGTCCGCCTTGGACTCCCAAAGTGCTGGGATTACAGGCATGAGCCACCACGCCCGGCCTAAACAGAATTTAATTTCCAGAAAGGAGTTTACTAATCCACCTCTCAAAACCCTACTATTGGCAGGGCGCAGTGGCTCATGCCTGTATTCCCAGCACTTTGGGAGGCCGAGGTGGGCGAAGGTCAGGAGTTCAAGACCAGCCTGGCCAACATGGTGAAACCACATCCCTAATAACAATTTTAAAAACTCGCTTGGTGTGGTGGTGGGCGTCTGTAGTCCCAGCTGTTTGGGAGGTTGAGGTAGGAGGACTGCTTGAACCTGGGAGGTGGAGATTGCAGTGAGTGGAGATCACACCACTGCACTCCAGCCTGGGCAAAAGAACGAGACTCCATCTCAAAAAAACAAACAAAACCCTGTCATCAGAATCATAGTTTGTGAGTAACAGCCTCCACCCTAACACACACTTGCTTTCTCAATATCAAAATGTTTTCGAGGCTGGGCACAGTGGTTCATGCCTGTAAGCCCAGCACTTTCAGAGGCCGAGGAGGGGGGTGGATCACTTGAGGTCAGGAGTTCGAGACCAGCCTGGCCAACATGGCAAAACCCTGTCTCTACTTTATGCAAAAATTAGCTGGGTGTGGTAGCAGGTGCCCGTCATCCCAGCTACTCCGGAGGCTGAGGCAGGAGGATTGCTTGAACCGGGGAGGCAGAGGTTGCAGTGAGCTGAGATTGCACCATTGCACTCCAGCCTGGGCAACGAGAGCGAAACTCCGTCTCAAAAAAAAAAAAAAAAAAAGGTTTTTGAACAATATAAAGCCCTATAGACTGGTTACAGAAGAAGGGTAGCATTTGTTACAGATGTAGTCTATACATGTTGTTTTCCTTATAAATGACATGATTTGACTTTAGAAAAGTCATTACTCAAACGTGATTTAATATCTGTGATGGCTGAGGAGCTGTGCTCTGTACTAGGAATTTACATTGAACAAAAGCTCTTATGGAGCTAACTGGTCTGTTGGGGAGGACAGATGCTAAACAATAGTAACAATAAAACGAGATGTGTTCTGTCTTTGGGAAGGTACAGTGTCACCAAATCAGTTGTATGGGGCTTTATCTCCTATCTTTTCACTCAATGTGGGAATATTTAGAGCTGCCCACAGGCCTTCACTTGCTGGTGTACAGTTTCCTGGGGCCGTACACCAGGTAGTTTTGCTCATGTTTCATGCTCAGTGTGGTTCTGTGAGGGAGCCTGATCTGGACGTTTGCAGGCCAGGCTTTCCTTAGACCTCACATCAACTTGAAGGTAATTTGAGTCTGCCATCTGCTCTCCGCAAACTTTAACTTACAAAAAGCAGGCCTGTTTTTACTAACCCAGAGGACATTTGCCATATGGCAAGTTAGGCAAGAGATAGTGGCGCTGGTTAAGGAGATTTGAAAAGGATTTTCTGATCAAAAGGAAACTAAGCAACCCCTTTGGCCAAAAATAATAATTGACCTTGGTAATGGTTACCAGGGAAGGCATTTGGATTCAATTAGAATGTGTCATGAAGCATGGAGAGCTTCAGGGCTATCCTGTTTAAAATGTCTAAGCCAAATAAAATTTGGAAGTGGAGTTTGTTCAAATCCTCAAGGAAATTACCATTTGGATTTTTAGAAAGCCTTGAATATTACAATGGAATCATTAGGCCAGGATCTGAGAAAATTGGCTGGGTCTTTCAGATATCTGGCTGAAGACAGTAAAGATTATAATAAAAATTGGAAATAAATGGATATTTATGTTTTTGATGCTGAACATTTGGCAGGCCACCATCTAGGAATTGTTAAGTTATTATGACATTAGGATGTTTGGGAATGGCTGGTGACTATTTCTCTAGATAGCATATATCTCAGGCTTACGGTTTCAAACATGAGATATATTGAAATATATTTAGGTCACTCGTATAGCTACTGAAAGATACTTCTAATTTATAACATATACAACTTGGGTTTTTAGGCATTCTCATTTTATATGGAAAATGCTTTGAAGTTTAAACTTCTTAACCTTTTTTTTTCTCCTTAGGAAAATAAAGCAACAAACACAGACCATTTAACCACAGTACTCTACCTCCAGCTTGCTATTTGTTCAAGTTTGCAGAACTTGGAGAAAACAATTTTCTGCCTGCAGAAACTGATTTCTTTGCATCCTTTTAATCCTTGGAACTGGGGCAAATTGGCAGAGGCTTACCTGAATCTGGGGCCAGCTCTTTCAGCAGCACTTGCGTCATCTCAGAAACAGCACAGTTTCACCTCAAGTGACAAAACTATCAAATCCTTCTTTCCACACTCAGGAAAAGACTGTCTTTTGTGTTTTCCTGAAACCTTGCCTAAGAGCTCTCTATTTTCTGTGGAAGCGAGTAGCAGTAATAGCCAGAAAAATGAGAAAGCTCTGACAAATATCCAAAACTGTATGGCAGAAAAGAGAGAAACGGTGTTGATAGAGACTCAGCTGAAAGCATGTGCCTCTTTTATACGAACCAGGTAAGCTGAGAGTCACTTAAGCAACGCTTGGTAATCAGCTCAGAGTAAAGGCTTTATTTTCTAATTTTAAGCTTCAAAAAGTTCTAGGCTAGACATTTGATATATATTTTTGAATTTTTCCTATGGTTGTGTTGAACGTTTGTCATTCTAGCGTGTAATACTTGGAAACAAAACTACATTTGTTTAAGAATACAACCTATGTTGGCTGGTGTGGTAGCACATACCTGTAATCCCAGCATTTTGGGAGGCTGAGGCAGGTGGATCATTTGAGCTCAGGAATTTTGAGACCAGCCTGAGTAACATGGTGAAATCCCATTTCTACAAAAAATTTTTTTTAAAAAGTTAACTATGCGGGCCAGGCGCTGTGGCTCACGCCTGTAATCCCAGCACTTTGGGAGGGTGAGGTGGGTGGATCACAAGATCAGGAGATCGAGACCAGCCTGGCCAACATAGTGAAACTCTGTCTCTACTAAAATACAAAAAATTAGCTGGGCATGGTGGCACGTGCCTGTAGTCCCAGCTACTCAGGAGGCTGAGGCAGGGGAATCGCTGAACCCAGGAGGCAGAGGTTGCAGTGAGCTGAGATCGCACCACTGCACTCCAGCCTGGCGACAGGGCAAGACTCTGTCTCAAAAAAAAAAAAAAAAAAAGAATTAACCAGGCATGGTGGTGCATGCCTGTAGTCCCAGTTACTCAGGAGGCTGAGATGGAATGATTGCTTGAGCCTGGGAGGCCAAGGCTGCAGTGAGCTGAGATCACACCACAGCACTCCAGCCTGGGCAACAGAATGAGACTCTGTCTCAGAAACAAAAAGGAATATAACCTGTGTCATTGCCCAAGATGGAATGTTAAGATTAGAAAACATTAAAAAATTAGGAAAATAAAAATGTATAAAACACTGAAAAAGGGAGAGGAAATATTTTAAAGAAGGAATTTTCTGTTCATATATTCCACAGAAATCTACTAAAGAAGAAAATCAACTCTTGTGTTTGAATTGCTGATAATGGGAGTAGATGATGCTTAATTCATTCTACAGAGAATTGCCATGGTTTATGCCTAGGGATACCAAGTACCTTTTATCCTTAAAGTATGAGAGTTTGAGGGAAGGGTAGGGAGAATACACTTGACCAGTTCTATAAATGATGAGAGAAGAAGCAGAGTCTCTCATGTTTCAAATGGTACCAAAGAATGTACAGATTTTTTAACTCAGGAGGATTCAAGAAATATTAACAGTGAGGCTTACTGAGAAGTGGTATCTATTTGGCAAATTTTATTTTATTATTATTATTTTTTTTGAGACGGAGTTTTGCTCTTATTGCCCAGGCTGGAGTGCAGTGGTATGATCTCTGCTCACTGCAACCTCTGTCTCCAGGTTCAAGCAATTCTCCTGCCTCAGCCTCCTGAGTAGCTGGGATTACAGCTGTGCACTACCACACCCGGCTAATTTTTGTATTTTTAGTAGAGACGGGGTTTCACCATGTTGGCCAGGCTGGTCTCGAACTCCTGACCTCAGGTGATCCACCTGCCTTAGCTTCCCAAAGTGCTGGGATTACAGGAGTGAGCCACCGTTCCCAGCCGTATTTGGCAAATTTTAAAATGTATTCAGTGGATGCTTGTTTAGATTGACCGTGTCACTAGTTCAGAGGCACATTGGATGACAACCGTGTGCCAGACATGTGCTTGGTGCTAGGATCACAAAGATTTAAAAAGCAGTCCCTTATGCCACTCACTCACTCAGGGAAATGGTATGTCTAGCCAGTAACTGCCAGCACGGGTGCTAAATAGTATATCAGTGCTGTGAGCAGAATTCTGGGGGCACCAATGTCAGGGAGCTGTTGGTGTGGCCAAAAGAGGAAGCCTTTACAGAGGGGATGATGCCTCTGCTGAATGGTCCCTGTAGGAACCCTTGTCAGTTGACTGAGTGCTAGATGCTTTGTATACATTATTTCATTTTAATCCTCATGACTCTGGGATACCTATTGGCATCCCATTAGATGGACGAGGAAACTATTAAAATCATTCCTAAAGTGGTGCAGCTGTGAAGTGCAGGGCCAGGATTTGGAGCTGGTCTCTGATTCCAGACCCTGTATTCTTCCAGCTTATCTTGCTCACTCCACATTAATATTCCCCACGTGGGAAGAGGCATGCTAGGTAAAAAGAAAGAAAGCACCACCCAGAGGGGCAGAGGATCTGTTCTAGAACAGTGTTGTCACATTGTCTGGTGGTAAGAGCAGCATTGGTGGTAAGGGCTCAAAGTAGGCTGTGGCCACATTGTCTGGTGGTAAGAGCAGCATTGGTGGTAAGGGCTCAAAGTAGGCTGTGGCCACATTGTCTGGTGGTAAGAGCAGCATTGGTGGTAAGGGCTCAAAGTAGGCTGTGGCCACATTGTCTGGTGGTAAGAGCAGCATTGGTGGTAAGGGCTCAAAGTAGGCTGTGGCCACATTGTCTGGTGGTAAGAGCAGCATTGGTGGTAAGGGCTCAAAGTAGGCTGTGGCCACATTGTCTGGTGGTAAGAGCAGCATTGGTGGTAAGGGCTCAAAGTAGGCTGTGGCCACATTGTCTGGTGGTAAGAGCAGCATTGGTGGTAAGGGCTCAAAGTAGGCTGTGGCCACATTGTCTGGTGGTAAGAGCAGCATTGGTGGTAAGGGCTCAAAGTAGGCTGTGGCCACAGTGCCAGGGTGGCAGAGGAAGTAGGAAGTAGGACTTTGGCATCAGAACTGGTTTTGAAGAATTTAGTAAATTGCTGATGCTAAGTGGATGAACCTGGACTCTTGCAAGCGGTCTGACCTTGCACACATTCCTTAAACTCTGCTCTCTAGTTGCTTAATCTTGACAGATGGAGAAATGGGGAAAATGCCTGCTTCCAGGGGTTGTAGAATTAAAGTATTTAAAGTACTTATTGCCCTGCATTTTATGTAGTAGGCATTTGGTAAATGTTAGATTAGTACTTTTATTTTTGTTGTTTTTATTGTTAACACAAGATGTTCGGTGTCACAAGGGTTTGGTCCTTGTGCCGAAGGCCTGAAGAGTATTTGCAGGTTTTAAATACAGGAGCATGTGATAAGACCTGTGTGTGTGGTGTGTGTGTGTGTGTTTTTTGGGTTTTGGTTTTTTTTTTTTTTTTTTTTTTTTTGAGACGGAGTTTCACTCTTGTTGCCCAGGTGGGAGTGCAATGGTGCGATCTCTGCTCACCACAACCTCTGCCTCTCGGGTTCAAGCAATTCTCCTGCCTCAGCCTCCCGAGTAGCTGGGATTACAGGCATGCACCACCATGCCAGGCTAATTTTGTGTTTTTAGTGGAGATGGGATTTCTCCATGTTGGTCAGGCTGGTCTCGAATTCCCGACCTTAGGTGATCCACTGGCCTCGGCCTCCCAAAGTGCTGGGATTACAGGCATGAGCCACCACACCCGGCCAAAACCTGTGATTTAGAGAGCTCTGGTGACTGCGATGCTGGATTAGAAGGAGGAGCTAAGGACTAGAGGTTGTGGAGTAATTAGTGGAAGGTGATGAGGGCCTGACCTAGGCTGGTGCAGTGGTAATAAAAAAAAAGAAATGGATGTCACTGCACGATAGAATAGACAGGACTTGGTGACCAGCGGAGTGTGTGGGAAGGTTGAGGGTGAGGGGAACGGAAGAGTCTCTGCAGAGTCTCTCGGGGATGCACAGGTGGATGGCGGTGCCTTCCGCTGAGATAGGACACCTGGGAGGATGAGCAGAGGGTGCCTGGAGGATATCCAGAGGGCGGAAAGCAAGTTACATCAAAGGGGTCACAAAGGTGAATGCTTCCCGAGGCTGGGTAGGTGATGTCAACAGGTCAGACTGAAGCAGACAGATGATCGTTTTACCTGTGAGTCAGGTCAGGCTCCTTTCTGAAACTCCCGGATGGCTTCCCATTGCACTTACGTCAATTCCACATTTCTTTCCATGGCCTGCAAGGTCTGATTTGAATTGGCCCTGCCTTTTTTTCCCACCTCATTCACTACACATTTTTCTCTCTGACTGTGTTCCAGCCACAGTGATCTTAATGATTTTCAAGCATATCAAATTTGTTCCTGTGTCAGAGCCCCCTTCTCCCTGGCCAAGCCCTCGCCCCCAGATGTTCTCCCACTGGTTCCTCATCAGGTAGCTCATAGCTTGCCTGGTATCTCAAGGAAGCCTTTCTGCCTATACTGCCGCATCTGAAGAGGTTACTGTGTCCACCCTGTCTTGGGTTTTTTTCCATAGCACTTGTCACTACCTGAAATAACTTATGTGCTGTCTCCCTCCTTCCATTCCATGAGGCCGCAAGTGTGTTTTGCTCATCAGTATCTCTCATTGCCTAGCGTCGTGTCAGGCACGTTCCACAGCATGGAGAGCTGAGTGCTTCTGGGCATTGCAGTAGGTACCAGTGAGAAAAAAGGGGAAAATCTGCATATTGAGTATTTATTTAAAAAAAAAAAAAAAGCCAAATGAGGAAGACAGGAGGAAGTTAAATGAGAGAGGAGACCAGCTATGATCATGACGGGGAAGTCAGTGGTTAGGTATCGCAGAGTGGTTGTCAGAGGGTCATCAAAGATTTGGCCCTGCTTGGGGTAATTGAAGTGTGCTAGCGAATCTAATTAGTCCTTGCGGTCAAGTTGCTGTGGGGATCAGCGAGATGGAAGGGTCACAGAACACTGACTTCAAAGGAGCAAATCCAGAGGGCCTGTGTGAGAGGAGTCTGATTGGGAGGCTCGTTCCTTTCACTCCAAATTACTTATCCTTTCAATCCCTTGACTTCCACAGGAAGCTCTTTTGAGGCCGGAAGCTCTTTTCAGGTGTTGCTCTCTGAAGATTTCTTTGAGCAGTTTTAGTCTTTATATTTTAGAAAAGATGAATCTCCAATGTAAAGTTGGGCAATTGATTCCAAGTTGGAAGTTTTAGGGATTGAAATGATAGTTCTAGTGAGGGTGGGTACCTGCTTTTTAACCTGGCGGGACTCGCAGCCGACTCAATACCTGGGCTCTCTGAACGTTTCCTCGCGGCTTTCCTTTATCTGGAAGCATTGGGACTTTTTGCCACGCATTGAGACTTTTCGGTTTTTCAGGCTTCTGCTTCAGTTTACCCAACCTCAGCAAACATCGTTTGCTTTGGAGAGGAACTTAAGGACTCAGCAGGAAATTGAAGATAAAATGAAAGGGTTCAGCTTCAAAGAAGACACTTTGCTGTTGATAGCTGAGGTGAGTGTATCCCTCGGGTTTATGTGAAACGAGGCATCATAGATATTTTCCCTGGCTCTGATAGCATTTTTTAAAAAGCAGGGCCAAATTTCATCTACTGAAGGACTTGTCTCCCTCCTCTGTGTGCCTTTTGATCACTAAGCAATCACCAAGGCGGCCTCTTGATCGGCATTCCCCTGCAGCGTGTGGGACTGCAGGGGCTGTGTTTCATGTACTTGTCAGTGCTTGTTAGCACCTGCCTGCCTGAACATCATCAATGCCCAATAATTGTTTGTTTCAGTGCTGAATAAACGAATGAATGAATGCTTACATTTGTGTAGCAGTTCTATTTTTTTTTCCTCCATTCATCATAACAGCTTGTGAAGATGAGTAGAGCTAGAATTGAGGCTCAGAGAGCTTGTGACTTTCCTGCGGTCAGATTTTCAGTGGGAGAGCTGGTCTGTAGCTTGTGTTTGCCAGCTGCAAGTCCATTTTATTCCTGCTCTACCCTGTTACTACTTTAGAAATTCAAAGGTAATTTTTTTTTAAACTAACATTTAAACCTTCATTGACTTTTTTTTTTTTTTTTAAAAAGACAGAGTCTTGCTCTGTCGCCCAGGCTGGAGTGCAGTGGCACGATCTTGGCTCACTGCAACCTCTACCTCTTGGGTTCAAGCGATTCTCATGTCTCAGCCTCCCGAGTAGCTGGGATCACAGGCGTGCACTACCACACCCTGCTAATTTTGTATTTTTAGTAGAGACAGGGTTCACTGTGTTGGCCAGTCTGTCTTGAACTCCTAGCCTCAAGCAATCTACCCACCTCGGCCTCCCAAAGTGCTGGAATTACAGGCCTGGGCCACCATGCCTGATCTCTTACTTTTACTTCTGAGAGGCTATGCTAGTTTGTTTTTCTCCTGTGTTTCTTAACATTCCTCTGCCTCTTGGGACTCAGCTGGTTTATTCTGTAGCATAAGTAATGGCATGCTAAAGATTCCCTTGGCCTCTCTGTTTTCTACTTTTCTCTCACAGAAATCATCACCACACCCCTAGGTTCCATTGTTACCTCTGGGCTGATTACTCTCCAGTATTTATCTGTAGTCTCATCTCTGGGACATGTGTCTCACATCAGATTAATTGCCTACTAGGTGGTTGACCTGGGATAATTATTGATTACTCTTCTGTCACTTCAAGTATAAAATGTCTAAAATGGAACTACTCATCAGAACACTTCCTGTAATCCCAGCACTTTGGGAGGCCAAGGTGGGTGGATTACTTGAGGTCAGGAGCTTAAGACCAGCCTGACCAACATGGTGAAACCCCATCTCTACTAAAAATACAAAAAACTAGCCGGTCGAGGTGGCAGGCACCTGTAATCCCAGCTACTCGGGAGGCTGAGACAGGAGAATTGCTTGAACCCGGGAGGCGGAGGTTGCAGTGAGCCGAGATTGTGTCACTGCACTATAGCCTGGGCAACAGCGAGAGACTCCGTCTCAAAAAACAAAACCCCAAAAAACACTTCTGGTCAGTCTTTTAGTTCTCCCAAGTTCCACATCCTCCAGGAAGCTTTTCCGGAATACTCTGCTCTGTGGTCATTTCTCCTTCCTCTGAGCTCAGATAGTGATTGCTTGAATAGATAGCTCTTTGGGCCGTAAAAAGACATAAGAATTTGTCTTATGTTCCTTGTAAGTAATAGTATGTTTAATTATTAGGTTAACTAGATATTAGGTTCCTTGTAAGTAATAGTATGTTTTGAGCATCTTTGTATTCTTCACCATGCTTGATAAATCTGTTGGTTGGGTGGAAGAGTAGTTTCCTGTGTAGACAATGCATGTGATATACCAGTGGAGCTTTTTAAAAAGATGGAAAATGTCTGGACCTTTGTCGGGATTGTAATTAAGATTATAATTACATTTTGTTTTGTGCTTTTTATTTTTTTAAAAGGTCTCATTCTGTCACTCAGGCTGGGCTGGCTGCAGTGCATAATCTTAGCTCACTGCAGCCTGAAATTCCTGGGCTTAAGTGGTCCTTTCACCTCAGCCTCCCAAGTTTGTAGGATTACAGGCACCCACCACCATGTCCAGCTAATTTTAAAATTTTTTGTAGAGGCAGGGTCTTGCTATGTTGCCCAGTCTGGTCCCAAACTCCTGGCCTCAAATGATTGTCCCGCCTTGGCCTCCCTAAGTGCTAGGGTTACAGGCGTGAGCCACCATGCCCGGCCTTTATTTTGTGCTTTTAATTTTAGTTGACTTGTGATAACACAACCCCGTATCCTTAAATATTCTTTGATCACATGCTTTTTTTTTTTCCTGTTTATAATTCTTTTATTTGAATTAGGATCCAAATAAGGTCTAAATACTATATGAGGTCCTTTTGTCTCATATCTTTTTTATTCTATAACAACTGCTCTTCTCCCTCTTTCTTTTTTACTCTGATAAAATACATAAATTTGCCATCTTAATCATTGTTAAGTGTACAATTCAATGGTATTAAGCACATATACAGTGTTGTGCCACCATGACCACTATTTCCAAAATTTTTTCATCACCCCAAACAGAAACTCTACCCATTAAGCAAGAACTCCCTATTCCCTTCTCTCTCTACCCGCTAGAACCTCTAATCTATTTTTCTCTATGAATTTATCTATTCTAGATATTTCAAATTGGTGGAATCATACCAGATGTGTCCTTTTGTGTCTACTTTATTTCACTTAGCATAATGTTTTCAAGGTTTATCCATATTTAGCATTTATCAAAACTTCATACCTTCTTATAGCTAAATAATATTCATATATATGTACATATCTCATTTTGTTTATCCACTCATCTGTTGATGGATACTCGAGTTGTTTCTACCTTTTGGATATTGTGAATAATGCTGCTATCAACATTAGCATATAAGTATGTTTGAGTCTCTTTTTTTTGTTTGTTTGTTTTGTTTGTTTGAGATGGAGTCTTGCTCTGTCACCCAGGCAGGAGTACAGTGGTGCTGTCTTGGCTCACTGCAGCCTCCGCCTCCCAGGTTCAAGCACTTCTCCTGTCTCAACTTCCCAAGTAGCTGGGGCTACAGGCATGTGCCACCATGCCCAGCTAATTTTTATATTTTTAGTAGAGACGGGCTTTCACCATATTGGCCAGGCTGGTCTTGAACTCCTGATCTCAAGTGATCTGCCTGCCTCGGCCTCCCAAAGTGCTGGGATTACAGGCATGAGCCACTGCACCCGGCTAAGTCTCTGTTTTTAATTCTTTTGGGTATATACCTAGGAGTGGAATTACTGGGTCATATGTTAGCTCTGTTTAACTTTTTTAGGAACTACCAAACTGTACCTTTGATTTTCTATTTTGTGATATTTACCTAACATTATGACATGGGCATGACCCTATATCGTAAATATTGAGTACATAATTTTTAATGACTGGATAGTAGTCAATTTTTGGACAAACTATAATTTACTTAGTTCCCTGTGTTGAACATTTAACAAATACTCAGTACGTATTTTAATAAATCCTTGCAAGAAAATCAATATGTGCCTTTGTACCTTTTGGAACAGATTATTAGAAATAGAATCACTGGATTTAAATATATGAGCATTTTTAAGACTTAAAGCACATTTCCAAATTGTCATTTAGAAAGGTTAGTTCAATTTATATATCCTCTAGCAATATATGAAAGCATTGTTTTTTCTACCCTGATCCAATTAAATTGAACCATGTGAAATCAGTCATTTTGACCTCTGTTTTATGTAATTTAACTTAATAATATTACTTTAAAAATTGGTAGCTTGGTAGATAAAAATTTAATATTTTTGGCATTAATGTTTATTTACTATTAAGATGAACAATTTTTTCATCTTATTGGCCATTTGTATCATGTCACATGCCTAGTCTTGCTTTTGCTTCATTATTCTTTCTGTTTTTCGTAGCAATTTTAAGAGTTCTCTCTATATTAGACTTAAGTATCTTTCTATAGTTACTATATTTTCTGACGTTTATGATTTTTTTTGGCATATGGAAGTTTAAAATGTTTATGTGGCTGAATGTTTTGGCAGATTTTTTGACACCTGTAAATATTGTGCATGTCTATCCCTCTTTTGGGAATAGTGTGTTGTTTGGGTCTTACTATTATTCATTTATCTTTTTTTAAGAAAGGCATTTTTGGTGTTTTATCCCAGATTTTAAAATACTACATTTCACTGAATCCAGGAAATCATCAATTGTAAGACATACCATTTGATGTGTCACTAAAAGAAAAATAAGATGCCTGCCGGGCGTGGTGGCTCACGCCTGTAATCCCAGCACTTTGGGAGGCCGAAGTGGGTGGATCACGAGGTCAGATCAAGACCATCCTGGGTAACACAGTGAAACCCCATCTCTACTAAAAATACAAAAATTAGCCAGGCCTGGTGGCGTACGCCTGTAATCCCAGCTACTCGGGAGGCTGAGGCAGGAGACTAGCTTGAATCCAGGAGGCAGAGGTTGCACTGAGCCAAGATTGCACCACTGCATTCAAGCCTGGGCGACAGAGTGAGACTCTGTCTCAAAAAAAAAAAAAAGAAAAATAAGATGCCATTTACACTATTACATAGAGCCTCACTCCAGTGGTTATCAAATACATTTTGTTTTAATTTGTTTTGGAGGCAGGGTCTAACTCTATCTCCCAGGCTGAAGTACAGTGTGGCACAGTCATAGCTCACTGCAGCCTCCAACTCCTGGGCTCATGGCATCTTCCCACCTCCGCCTCCCAGGTAGCTGCTGGGACTATAGTTAAGTGTTGTCATCATACCCGGCTGATTTTTAAAAAGTTTTTTGGCCGGGCACAGTGGTTCGTTCTCATCTATAATCCCAGCACTTTGGGAGGCAAAGGCGGGTGGATCAGTTGAGGTCAGGAGCTCAAGACTAGCCTGGCCAACATGATGAAATGCTGTTTCTACTAAAAATACAAAAATTAGCTGGGCATGGTGGCACTTGCCTGTAGTCCCAGCTACTTTGGAGGCTGACGTGGGAGAATTGCTTGAACCCAGGAGACAGAGGTCGCAGTGAGCCAAGATCGCACCACTGCACTCCAGCCTGGGCAACAGAGCGAGACTCTGACTCAAAAAAATGATGATGATGATAATAATAATAATAATAATTTTTTTTGTAGGGACAGGGATCTTGCTCTGTTGCCCTGGCCGTTCTCTAACTCCTGGCCTTAATCGACCATCCTGCCTCGGCCTTCCAAAGTGTTGGGGTTACAGGTGTGAACCACAACACCTGGCTCAGATACATCTTGATTTTAGAGATGTTAAAATACAAAAATAAAAAAGTATCTTAGAACTGGTGAAATACCAGCCTTTAGTAAATACTGACTCTTGCCTAGTGAAGCTTGGCTCTCATTGGCAATTTCTTCAAACAATATGTAATCTCTGAAGATTTAAACCCAGTCCTCAAAACCATTATTTGAGCCTGCTTCTAATTCATTATAATTTGAGTTTTCATGAACACATTCAATATCCGGGTTTGCAGGAACCTTGGAGATTATCTAATGCAAATCTATGTGGAACTTAAATTCCCTCTACAACATCCCTGCTCCATGACTACATAAGCTTTCATGACAGATGGTATGAAATGTTTTGGAACTTAATTTTAGTTCATTGTCATTACCCAAGGTCAGTCTGCTTACTTAGTGGGTTCAGGTACAAGCTTTCTACAACCTAACTTTGTGATGTCTTCTCAAAGAAACTAACCCAGAATCTTGGGACATGACCCTATGTTCATCTGGGCCTGATTCTGACCAGTAGGGAGCAGTATTGTACCTTTATTGGTAACGGGCTCCTTAAATCCCCAAGATTGCTTTGGTTATAGAGGGATTAGAGTCCTTTTGGGTCAGGAAAAGGTGGGCCCAGCTACATGCTACAGTTGCATTCTCACCAACAGAATATGCTCTTTGAAACAAAAAGGGTAACTCAGTACTCATGGTAAGCCAAATAATACTGCTGCCGCAGCAGCACCGAAGTGATTCTTTCACTTGGGGAGAATGAGGGTAGAAATATGGGATATTTTACTTGTCCTTGGATAACTACTTCTGAGATCAGATGAGATCGGGTGCAGTCAGGGTGGTATGGCCGTAGATGGATAACTACTTATGAACAAACATCTTTTCAATGTGTTGGGAATGTCCCCTGGCTGCTCAAGTATTTTCTGCCTTTGAATGAAAGCCTTCACAGTTGATAACTAGCATTCCATGTCTGCTGCCTCTTTAATTGGGACAGTTTTTTTTTTTCCTCCTGTTACAGGTTATGGGAGAAGATATCCCAGAAAAAATAAAAGATGAAGTTCACCCAGAGGTGAAGTGTGTTGGCTCCGTAGCCCTGACTGCCTTGGTGACTGCATCCTCAGAAGAATTTGAAGACAAGTGGTTCAGAAAGATCAAAGACCATTTCTGTCCATTTGAAAATCAGTTCCATACAGAGATACAAATCTTGGCTTAGTGGGTTATAAAAAACAAAACCGCAAATATCTTGTACTGTATTAATTGTCCTTGTTTACTTCAGACAGGATCCATTGCCAATCATGGAGTATAAATGATTATTTATGTTTTATAAAACTGGCTTCTGTCTCAAATGAGTTCTACTGTATTCAGTTTATGTTTTGTTTTCTTTTTGGATTTCTCCTATCCCGTTATAAGTACTGTATCTTAGGACTACTACCCCTTTAGAAGTGTATCAAGGAGGCTTTTAGATTTGTGGTCTTTTAAAAACAGTTACTGTATTATAGCCAGCAGCATAAGAATCCACATTGTTTAGGTAAATTCATTGGGAATGACCAAGAATGTTGAGATGTGAAACTAAGCTATTTCTAAGAAGGGTGTGCCAAGCACTGTGAAGGGTCTGAGATCTTACCCTACTTGTAAGCTAACAGGTTAGCCTCTCCCACTTCTCATGGATGCTGGCAGAAAGGAGACTGCTGGGTCAGAGACAAAGGATTTTATGACCCATGGCCCAGCAAGCAGTATAAACTTCAGTGTACTTGCATCAGTTTCTCTTGCCTCCAAGTCCCAAGGGCACATGATGGGCACAGAAGGAATGCCTACGTTCACATACAGTGAATGTGCATTACCATGTCGCGTGATGCACACATGACTGGTTGCCGTACAGGAGAGGAGTGCTGAGTTTGGGAAACTCTAGTCTTTGATAATAGGCAGTGAGCATGCTTGCCCTTTGCTCCAGAGGTAGATGCTGTCTCCTTTTTAAGGCTGTTCGCCCTGCAGACATCTTGGAGAAGATAGACTGGAACAAAGAACACTGAGTTCCTCTCTCAGAAGATGCACAGAAACACGAGAGAGCTGTGGAGCTTTGTCTGCCAGGTCGATCATCCTGTCCTTTTTCAGCCACATGACTTCAGTCACAGTCTGTAACATCATCTTAAATACAAAGGGCGATTACCTTACTCAGTGAATTAGCTGGGATGGAAGAGCTCCCTGATGAGGAATTTAATAATAAATCAAAAACTTCAGCAAATGTTGTCCTGCACAACGCTTTTTTTTTTTTTTTTTTTTTTGAGACAGAGTCTTGCTGTTGCCCAGGCTGGAGTGCAGTGGTGTGATCTCGGCTCCTTGCAACCTCTGCCTCCTGGGTTCAAGCGATCCTCCTACCTCAGCCTCCCAAGTAGTTGGGATTAGAGGCATGCACCAACATGCCTGGCTAATTTTTGTATTTTTGTCCTGCACAGCTTTTATTTGATCTCTCTCAGCAGAGGAAGAGAATGCCAGCCGTGGGCTAAAAGGTGCAGTCATCAGGGTTTCCCATCCACACTCTTCTGTCTCACTCGCCTTTTCTAGTACTCTCCTCAAAATAGGCAAAGAACTGCTCTTATATTTTGAACAACTGTTTTTTTTTCTTTTTGAGATGGAGTGTCACTCTGTTGCCCAGGTTGGAGTGCAGTGGCACGATTGCAGCTCACTGCTACAACCTCTGCCTCCCAGGTTCAAGCAATTCTCCTGCCTCAGCCTCCCAAGTAGCTACGATTACAGGCATGCACCACCACACCCGGCTAATTTATGTATTTTTAGTAGAGATGGGGTTTCGCTATGTTGGCCAGTCTGGTCTCAAACTCCTGACCTCGTGATCCGCCTGCCTCAGCTTCCCAAAGTGCTGGGATTACAGGCATGAGCCACCGCATCCGGCTGAACAGTTCTTTTAGTGACTTCGATAGCATGACCAGCAATTGCACGTTTAGTCTTTAATGTGAAGCTGAAGACTGTGTATAATTAGTAGACATTTCAATTTTAGGAATTAAAAATTGTGAAGATCCTTCCATAGCACCTCATTGCTGTCCCTCTGTGCATTCGGTCGTTACCTATCAAATATTGAGCTATGATGTGTCAAGCATTGTGTGGTTGCTAGGGAGACACTGGTTATCATGGAGTTTGTGGTCTAGTTGTGGATTGCCCTCAGGATGGGACATAGACTCTAGCATGGCTTGCCAAGCCCTTCATGGTACAGTTCTGGCTACCTAGAGCCCCATCCTTCACTGCTCCTCGCCTTTAAATGGACTGTGACCTTCACCTCAACCAATCCCCGCCCCCATCCAATGGCTAATTCACATTCATTTTTCAGGTCTGGTTTAGATGTAGCTTCCTGGAAGTCTTTCTGACCTGCCAGTGGTAGGAGGTTTCCCACTTCTGTGCTCCCTTACTGCTCGTTCAGTCCTGTACTGACCCTTATTCCTGTGTTTCGTATTCCATGTTGGACTATGACTGTTTTGTATATATTTGTATCCCCAAGGCAGAATAACCTGGCATCTCACTAAATATTTGTTGGAAGAATTGCTGAATGAATTGGCCAGCATCTTAATTTTGCAAAAGGTTAATACCCTGCAGATCTGATACTGTGCTGAGGCAGTCCTAGCACTCTGCCTGTTTCTGTCTGTAGCTAAACCTCTTCCTTCTGTCCATCTGATCTCCCTAGAAATGCCCCATTTTTTTCCTCTAACCCCTCTCGGCTTCTGGTCTCTATCCTAGCCCACTTGCCAACTTGGCCCGTTCTTTGAGCGTTTCATCTTCTGGCTTTCCTCCCCAACTTGCTGTCTCCACCATCCTGAATACCCAAGTGGTCTTCACAGATCCTGCTCACACCTCACTTCCGCCCCGCCTCACCTTCCTGGCAGCAGTGTGTTGACGCAAGTGAGAACCTGGCCTCCTGAACTCTGATGCCGCTGCTATAATAAAGGGTGGGAAAGGACACCCAGGAATACTGGTCACCTCTGGGTTTCATCACGCAAAGTCATCACAATCATTTCCAGCACAGATGGTGAAGGTAATTGAGCAATGATTACACTAAAGAAAAACCTTCAGGCCTGCCAGTTCAGACATCACTACCCTTGACAGTGAGTGAGTCACTTAGAAGGTGAGCAAATGTGCACCACAAATGTGACTGCACTCCGGGTGCATGGGGTGGGACCTAAGGGAAATTTCTTGCCTCTTCCACTCTCAAAAGGCCTGTCTTCAACATTTGCTCCTCAAGAGGAATCTATGCTGGGTGTCTGAGCTGGTAAGAGTCTCTTTTTTTTTTTTTTTTTTTGAGGTGGAGTCTTGCTTTGTTGCCCAGGCTGGAGTGCAATGGCGTGATCTCGCTCCCTACAACCTCCCCCTACCGGGTTCAAGCGATTCTCGTGCCTCAGCCTCCCAAGTAGCTAGGATTACAGGCGTGTGCCATCACACCCAGCTAATTTTTGTATTTGTAGTAGAGATGGGAGCTTTACTATGTTGGCCAGGCTGGTCTCAAACTCCTGAACTCAGGTGATCTGCTTGCCCCAGCCTCCCAAGGTTCTGGGATTACAGGTATGAGCCACTGCGCCTGGCCATCTTTTGTCCTTTATATTCTCACACCCCTACCATCTTCACACTGGAGTCAGAGGGATCTTACAAAGATCATTCTCACAGTCCTGGCCGAGCACAGTGGCTCATGCCTGTAATCCCAGCAGTTTGGGAGGCCAAGGCGGGTGGATCAAGAAGTCAGGAGTTCAAGACCAGCCTGGCCAAGATGGTGAAACCCCATCTCTACTAAAAATACAAAAATTAGCCAGGCATGGTGGCAGGCGCCTGTATTCCCACTTACTTGGGAGGCTGAGGCAGAGAATTGCTTGAACATGGGAGGCGGAGGTTGCAGTGAGCCGAGATCGCGCCACTGCACTCCAGCCTGGGGAACAGAGTGAGACTCTGTCTCAAAAAAACAAAGAACACATCATTCTCATAGTCCTTCATGAGGCCTGCGAGGCCCCACACGGCCTGGCCCTGACCCACTCCAGCCCAGCTCGCTTTGCTCCCCTTGGTACTGTACCCACCCTGGTTTCCTCTCTTGTTCTTGGACTGCTCAAGCTTGCCCTTGCTCAAGCCTTTGCCCATCCAGTCACCTCCACTTTGAACATTCTCCCCTGCAATCCCCCAGCCCACCCTTAAACATCCCCTTCCTATGGATCTCCACCCAAAGGTCGCTCTCAGACAAGATGCTCCTGATCCCCAGACTGGCTCAGGTTCCCCTTCAAATGTCATCATATGCCCTGTGTTTTTGTTTTTTTTTTAAACGGCTTATTGGAATTGTAATTAATTTATTGTATAATTCCTCCTGGCCAGATCACAAGCTCTAGGGTGGTGTCTCTGGTTTGCCTTCTGTGGTGGAGCTCAGCTCCGTGGACATGCAGTGGCGTCTGCCATTGCTGCCTTCCTGGAGCTCAGGCCCTTGCAGAGGCAGTCGGAGGCATGGCAAGCCACAAGCACACAGCCCGTCCCCACCGAGCCCCACTACCAGCACCAGAGGTGTCCCTGTCCCCTGCACAGTACCATGTTTCAAAAAAATGTGCTTCCTTTTAGGAAAACTTTGGGTAAAAAATCTCTACAAAACAAATCTAAGGCCACCATTTATTAAAAGATGGTTTTAAAGGGCAGCTTTATAGTGCTTTTGAACTTGAATCTAGGTAGTCTGTTTACACCCTGCTTTCCAGGAGTTAATCAAAACAACAAAACAATGAGCAAACAGAGAGGGATGTGCAGAAGAGCCCAGAACTCTGCCAGTGTGGCTGCACACGCAGTCAAGTCGGACTCGGTCATCCACGCACGCTCGCTTTCTCCGTGCCTGGCCCTGTGCTGTAGGGTCAGAAGCTGAAGAGAATGCCCCCGCCAACCGGCAGAAGAACAGTCTGAAGAGTGGCACCTCCGGTTCTGTTTTCCCAGTCAAAATGTGTCCATCAGGAGACTTTGCTAAAGAAGTTTGGAGAGGAAAGACATTTGTCCTTGTCCTTTTCTCCCTCCTTCGCACAGGGTGGCTTCATCACCTAGCGCTTTGGTGTTGTATCTGCCCAGCTTCTGAGCTAACCACCACCCCTGCCCCCCTCCTCTCTCTTTCACGGGGGCAAGTACCTAGCAATCATGTTTGTACTCAACGACTTTAACCGATGGGGGAGTCGGGGGGTGTACCTGACCCAAGCTGTACCTGGCCAATCAGATTCTCTCCCAGAGGTTCAGAAATGATTCTTCTCATGGGTCTGACTCTAACAAGCTCAAAAGTGGGGGGGTGGCTGTGTTCTGCCAAAGTGACTGAGGAATCGACAGGGCAGGTCTGCAGAGAAGCAAAATGAAGGAGATGCCCCAAAGGAGCAGAGGGACAGTTCTCTGCTTTGCTACTTTCTTTCTTTTTTTCTTTTTTCTTTATTTAAGACGGAGTTTCACTCCTGTTGCCCAGGCTGGAGTGCAATGATGCGATCTCGGCTCACTGCAACCCCCACTTCCTGGGATCAAGCGATTCTCCTGCCTCAGCCTCCCGAGTAGCATTCACCACCATGCCTGGCTAATTTTGTATTTTTAGTAGAGACAGGGTTTCTCCACGTTGGTCAGGCTGGTTTCAAACTCCCGACCTCAGGTGATCTGCCCGCCTTGGCCTCCCAAAGTGCTGGGATTACAGGTGTGAGCCACCACCCCTGCCTGCTTTACTACTTCGGATTCCAGGCTCTTCCTGGTCTCTAGGGCCTGAGGCCTCCATGAGAACCCTGGAGTGTGGTCAGCGTGCCCACATCCTAATCCCCAGAACCTATGAATACATTAGCTTACATGGCAAAGGAGAATTGAGGTTGCTAATCAGCTGACATTAAAATAGGGAGATTATCCTGCGTTATCCAAGTGGGCCCAATGTCATTGCTGAGATCTTTAAAAATGGAAGGTCGAGGTGGAGAGAATCAGAGTCGGAAAGATGCTATGGCACTAACTTAAAGATGGAGGAAAATGGAAGGTCGAGGTGGAGAGAATCAGAGTCGGAAAGATGCTATGGCACTAACTTAAAGATGGAGGAAGGAGCTATGAGCCAAGATATTTGGGTAGAAAAGGCAAGGAAACATTCTCTCCTACAGTGTGTCCCGGAAAAAGCACAGCCCTGTAGACACCTTGATTCGAGCCCGGTGAGACCTGTCTTGAGAGTCGGAATGAGAGAACTGTAGATGAAAATGTTGTGTTGCTCTAAGTCACTGTGCGCCTGGTCATTTCTTACAGCAGCAATAGGAAACCAACACACCAAGTAACCCAATCCTTGCAACTCAAGAATCCTAATATGGACCACTTGAATCCTACTAACCTTGGCTTGAGAATAACACTTCCTGTCTCAGAAGGCTCTTTATAAATGACATACTTTCACTCATCGGCTTAATGGTAAACCTTGATTTAGCATTGTTGTAGGCAATATCAAAGATCAGAGGCCACACTGGCTTTTAGGCAGCTCCCATCTACTAGAGTTCAGGACATCCACAGAAGTGAAACTGTTTTGTTTGTTTGTTTGTTTTTGAGATGGAGTTTTGCTCTTGTTGCCCAGGCTGGAGTGCAATGGTGTGGTCTCGGCTCACTGCAACCTCTGCCTCCCAGGTTCAAGCAATTCTCCTGCCTCAGCCTCCCAAGTAGCTGGGATTATAGGCGCCCATCCCCATGCTGGGCTAATTTTTGTATTTTTAGTAGAGATGGCGTTTCACCATGTTGGCCAGGCTGGTCTCGAACTCCTGACCTCAGGTGATCTGCCTGCCTCGGCCTCCCAAAATGCTAGGATTATAGTCGTGAGCCACCACACCCGGCCAGAAGTGGCACTTAAGAGGGGGCAGGAGGGAGCGAGGCCTGGATAGTGCAGCATGCAGACAAGGGCTGGGGCTCTCAAGGAAGCTTCAGGAAGGAGGTAACATCTGAGTTGGACCTCAGGAGAGAGGAAGGTTTGCAGCAGGCTAGATGGAGAATGAGAGGTACCATGTCAGGGTCCTCAGCTGAGGGATAAGGAGAGCAAAGGCAGAGAGGAAGTGGAGGCTGGTGGCCAGATGAGCAGCCGGAAGGGAGGTGGTGGGGAATGGGGCTGGCAGGTGAGCCAGTGCTGAATCACGAGGCCCCATCGATACCCTGGTGAGCAGCTTGGCTGTAGTCAGACGGAAAGCTTGTGAACAGGGGAATGGCTGGTATTGGGCTGTGCTTTAAATGGCAAATCTGATTTTACTTTTTAAATGTTAAACTACCTTTGAGCTTCAAGCAATATGTGTTTTCTGGGAGAGCCCCAGGTATAAGTGCTCACGTGGAGGGTGGAGGTGAACTCAAGACACCCAAGAAGAGGTGCCTTGGAGATCCACACTGATGGAGAGGGCATCACTCTCGGCTGCTCCCCTTCCATGTTGAACAGAGCCAAGCTCTTCCCCAAGGCTCTCCCCTCTGGCTAGCATGCCTTGCCTGCCTTTTGTGTGGCTGACTCCGTCTCCCTTCCAGGGCTCAGCACTGATGTCTCCCCTCGTACAGACCTTCCCTGACCCCTGTCACTCTCCATATCATTCTCTCTCTGTCCAACAAACCTCAGATCAGGGCAGTGCAAACCCCAGAGGCAGCGAGGCTCTGGACACCTGCATGTGAGCTGAGTCCCAGCACCATTCTCTTTCCTCTGGCACGTTGTAGGCCACAATTGTGATGAAATACATGAATGCAGGCCCCTTTGAAGTGGAAACCAAGGCTGGCCTCCCCAAGCCCAGACCTCCAGGGCTATACACCCCTTTTTTAATTGCAAATCCAGGATTTGGAATAGGATATTCAGCAAGGGAACCACTGCATGAGTCCCGTCCGGATTAGGAAGGATAATCTGCTTTACTCAATCTACAAAGTCAGGTGTTAGTATCATCCAGAGACACCCTTGCAGAAACATCTAGAAGAATGTTTGTCCAAATATCTGGACGCTCCATAGCCAAGTTGAAACATGAAATTAACCATCATAAGTCCATCTGGCATCTGTGCACAGCTCCTTAAACTCTTAATCCAATTGACTGGTGTCCTTATAAGAAGAGGAAATTGGAGACACAGGGAGACCCCAGGGGCGCAGGCACACAGAGGGATGGCCACATGAAGGGGCAGCAAAAGAAAGGAGAAAGGCTATCTGTGAGCCAAGGAGAGTGGCCACAGAAGAATCTAGCTCTGTGGACACCTTCGTCTTGGACTTCCAGCCTCCAGAACTGTGAGAGAATACATTTCTGTTGTTGAAGCTGCCCATTGTGTGGTGTTTATGTTTCAGCAGCCCTAGCTAGGTACACACTGCCCTTCCAAACACAAACAGGGAAAGCCGCCTCAGAGGATTTTCTTACTCTTCCCTTTTCTCTGGGCTGCTTTGTGTGCTTCGTCGGTGGCATCTTCCTTACCTCCAGGGTTTGCATTTCTTATTCCTCCATGTTCCTGAAAATCAAGGGAAAGGCCTGCTTGTATTTTTCCGGGGAGACTGGGAAGATAGGGCTCAACGACCTTGGGGATTCTTCACTCACCACTCTGTCAGTGGGAGAATCTGGAAATCTCTGTTCTCAAGTCAAGGCCACTAGCCTAGAAAGTGCCTTTGTGTGAATTTGTGAAGGGTGTCCTTGCCTGACTCAGGGAGTGAGCAGTAGGGGAAGGTGGCCTTGGCAAGCATAGCTATGGTGGACTTCAGCCTCCCTGGCACACCGCCACCTGCGCCGCGCCTCTCCATCCGCTCCGTGTGCTGCATCATGGTTTCATGTTCTCCTTCACCACATGCTACAGAGGAAAGAAGGATGCAGCACCCTAGGAAGCAATGCCTGGGTCAAACGAAATACAGTGAACAACAGCAAGAGGAGGTTGTGTTTACGTTTGCACATGTGTCTGCAGTATTTACATCCTCTAATAACAGTTCCAACACAGACACTCTTGAGGAGGAAGCTAGGAAAGTGAGTGACAGTTTCTCTGTGTCCACCGGCTTCTTGGATCAAGTTCAGAAAGTGAAATATTTGGGCCGGACGTGGTGGCTCACGCCTGTAACCCCAGCACTTTGGGAGGCTGAGGTGGGTGGATAGGCTGAGGTGGGTGGATCACCTGAGGTCGGGAGTTTGAGACCAGCCTGGCCAACATGGCAAAACCCCATCTCTACAAAAAATACAAAAATTAGTCGATGTGGTGGTGGGCGCCTGTAATCCCAGCTACTTGGGAGGCTGAGGCAGGAAAATCGCTTGAACCCGGGAGGCGGTGGTTGCAATGAGCTGAGAATGCGCCACTCCAGCCTGGGCGACAGAGCAAGACTGTCTCAAAAAAAAAAAAAAGTGAAATATTTGAAGAAGCTGCTTTGACAATTTCATGACAGGCCAGCAGGGTCAGTAGGAAGACTATGTGAAGGCGAGGCAGCCCTTCCTCCCCTACGTTCTGGAGGGACAGAGAGTGAAGGTGGTCTCGGGGTATCTGAGTATTCGTCTCCCCTGTGAGAGCAAAGCTCCTCACCAATATTCAACGAGGGAGGACTGACTGTGCCCTTGGACTGTCTGTAGCACCGTTGTAGCATCCTGTGGGTCCAGAGAGATACCTTTGGTCTCTGGGCTCTTATGATGTAGGTGGAGAGACAGGAGAGCATCAAGTGCAGGTAACAGATCATTCCTAGAAGAGAGGGGGTCTGAGGAGCAGGGTTGATCATTAGCAACCCACACCTCAGTCCATGTTGGCTGACTGTCCTGTAGATAGGTCCTATGATCCTAAGTCCCTGGCTTGGGGGATGCGTTTGACCCTAGGTGAGGTACCCCAGGACATGCAGATCATAGTATTTCTTCATTCTCTTATGTTCTGCATGGTGGCTGTTCACATGCAGGTCCCTCCCAGCCCTCTCTGTGCCCTGGGAGTTCTTTGAGGCTGATAGATGCGTGTCCCGGAGCTGACACGGTGCCTGGCACATGGGAGATGCTAAGCTACGGCTGTTGAAATTCACACTGTAGTAGATAGAGACTCCATATGTTTAAAGACACGGAGTGACACTCTAGCAAGCAGGCCCCAGCAAGGGAGGTACAGGTATGATTATAACCCAGAACAGAATTAAAGATGGAATGTGACCCGGTTTTGTAGGATTTGAAAGTTGGATAAAGACTTCTTCTGGCTTTCAGACAGACAATTGCCAGGTGTGTAAAACCACCCCTAATCCTCTGGTGGAAATAGTGTGTGTGTGTCGGGGGGTCTTGGGAATCCAGAGCAATGGCCCAGCCTGGAGTTGAGGGGGTCTCAGAGGCTGTATCACTCGGGCAAAGCTAGATCATGGTGCAGGAAGAAACAACCCCCAAATTGCAGTGGCTTAAACAACAAAGGTTTATTTCTTGCTCACTACATATCCATTGCGGGTTGGTGGGGTGGGAGTGGGGGATTCTGCTCATCGCTTAGGACCCCAGGCTGGCAGAGGAGGGTTTCAACTGGAGAGCTGCTTCTATGTGGCAACCTGTACCCAGGCTCTCAAAGCTTCTGCCTGGAAATGACCCTCAGCCCTTCTGCTCATGCTCCACTCGCCAGGGCAGCCCCGACCTAACCTCCCAGCAGGCAGCGCATCACACATTACGGGTGCCTAGGAGAGAAGAAACTGCACCTTTGTCAACAAAGATGACCACGGAGGGGAGACTGCTGATGGACAGTGGTTAGGAGTAGGGGGGCTTGTTCCCACCTGCAGGTTCTCCCGTCTCCCAGGACTGAGCTCAACACAGGCACCGGCTGAGGCCTTTGGAAAGCTGGGCTTGGGAGCTTCTGTGACCTGGCAAGCTTTGCCTTCCTTAAACTTTCTCAGCAGATGGTGAAATCCAATTTGGAATGTTCAGCCAGGCCCAGTCATTCTAACCTCATCTCAGCCGTCAGCTGTGAAACAACAAGGTCAGGGCTGGGGTTGAGAAAGCCATCAGGAACCAAAGCGTTGTTTTTTTGTTTTTGTTTTGTTTTGTTTACTTTTAGGAGCTAAGGAGGAAAAAAGTGAAGGACAGGAATATAATAATTAATAATAATAATAATAAAAGAAACCAGAAGCCAAGATGCCCCAGATCATGCTGGGAGCAGTGGAGAATTGGAACAGAGGGATGGATGGGCAGAGGGGACTGGGGAAGATGCCACAGGCTGTCAGGGGTCAGAGGCCACCAGGAGGAAGAGCTCTGTGCTCTCGGCCCTCCACAGCGAAGGCTGAGCTTCCCCGCCAAAAACTGACAAGGGAGGAGAGGGCCCAGAAACAGGAGAAGGATGTGGAGTTGGCACCTGCTCCCCTCTGGCTGCCCAGCCTGGATTACATACCACTGACCCCGTTGTCACACCTGAGGTGCAGGGTTAACTGTTACTTTCTCTGGGAAGTGTCTCTGACATCCCACCCACCACAGGGCTGGCCAACCCTCCTCTATGCTCTCTCTCTCTCTTTATTTTTTTTTTTTTTCTGTGATGGAGTCTCGCTTTGTTGCCCACGCTGGAGTGCAGTGATGCAATCTCAGCTCATTGCAACCTCTGCTTCCTGGGTTCAAGCAATTCTCCTGTCTCAGCCTAATTTTTGTATTTTTAGTAGAGACGGGGTTTCACCATATTGGTCAGGCTGGTCTCGAGATCAGGTAATCCACCTGATCTCAGGTAATCCACCCACCTTGGCCTCCCAAAGTTCTGGGATTACGGGTGTGAGCCACCATGCCCGGCCCCTCCTTTATGCTTTCTAAGCATCTTATATTTCTTTGCACTCAGCTAGGCTGTGCCCTCAGGACCTAGTTCCACCCCAGGAACAAAGAGGGGCACTGTGAATTGAGAAGGAATGAATGATGGGGCTTGTGAGGTTCAGCATTTATTCCTCAGGAGGTGACCAGGCTGGTCAGAGGCACCTAGATCTGGGGACAGCTGAGCCCTCCCTGCTGCTCAAGACTGGCCTGGGCACTCAAGACTGGCCTGGGCACTCAAGCTCCTAGGTCCAGTCTAGACTCCAGGGACCTCCAGGCCAGCCCAAGGCTCTTTGAAGCAAGAATCTGAGTCTACTAAACTGCCTTGTCCAACCCAACACCCCAAACTCCTCAGCTAGCTCCATCCCTGGTGGCTACAGCTTCAGATGGCTCCCCCATACAACTCATAGATACAGGTTCTGGGGCCTCACCCCTAACTCACTGGGCCCAGGGATACCCTAGTATTAGCCTTTCTTAGGAGGAGGAGTTTCCCCAACTCTCCCGAAACATCCAGAATGTTCCCACACCTTCTCCTCAGTCTTTCTTTCCTGAATTTCTTGGGAGTGGACCATTCCTGGGCACTGGGAACCAGAAATACCAAACTACCATCTATCTCTCGGTGCCTCTGTTTACCCATTTGTAAAACTTGGGCTGCATTTCCTGCTTCTTACGGAGTTTTGGGGACCATTAATATTAAAGCCTGGGATGATTTCTGGAAGACAGAGACTCTGTTTTCATGATTTTGTCCTCTAGCTGCCCCACAACCTCCCTGGAACCTTCTGGAATGTGCTGCACAGATCAAACTAGAGCGGGGAACCCAAGGACTGGTGGGGGCCGGCAAGCGGATGGCCTGGGGCCTGGGAACATTGAACCATGGCAGTGATTTTGAGTGTCTTTTCAAAGGGAAGTGGCTTAACGCCACTCGTCGTTGAGGTGGGTCTTGGGGTCTCAGGGAGTGCCCAGCCCTGGGCCTGCGGAGGGCAGCAGGGGAAGGGACCTTCAGAAGTGAGGGGAGGCCTGCAGGAAGGGCCTCCAGGTGGGAGTCAGCCTAGGCACCAGGCCCAGCTGCTCCAGCTGCAGCCGCGTGGGCCTGTAGGCCCCCAGGTTGCTGTAGACGGTGGCGGGCGGGCCGTCGTGGGGCCGCGGGGAGAGGTGGGCCTGGGGACTTGGGGCTCCCCAAGGGCCGTGGTGGTGCTGGAACCGGGGCGGTGGAGGCGGGTGTGGGGCCGCGGGGCTGCTGGGCCCCGAAGATGCGGACACACTTCGGGTACGGGGGTGGCTGCCCCCTGAGCGGCCGCTGAAGGGGTTGGAGGACGTGCGGTCACTGGCGGAGCCACTGCTGCTGCTGAGGCGGCCATTGGCCAGGGCTGCTCCGGGCGGGACGGGGGCGACCAGCCGCGGGGACTTCAGGCCCATCACGGGCTTGGAGGAGGCGTAGAGGTGGCGGAACTCCTCGTCAAACAGCTCCACCGCCTGACCCGTGAACTTGGAGAGGATGTTCCGGTGCACGTGTCCGCAGAGCCAGGTGAAGCTGGAGGGGAAGAGGAGAGAGAGTGATGGAGGAGAAGGGGGAGGGAGGGGGAGGGGAAGTGGAGGAGGAGGGGGAGGAGAGGAAGAGGGAGGGAGGAGGTGGAGGAAGGAGAAGGAGGGAGAGGGGAAGTGGGAGGGGGAAGAGGAGGAGGAGGGGAGGGGGAAGGGAAGTGGGGAGGGGAGGAGGAAGAAGAGGAGGAAGAGGAGGGGAGGGGGAGGAGGAGGAAGAGGAGGACAGATAGGAGGCTTCGCTGGGCCCAGGCCCCAAGATCCTCCTGGGGGACCAGTCTGGGAGTTGTGGGTCCCCTTGGGGCAGGGACGGAAGGGGACCAACCCATGTCCACTGCCCCTCCTCTCGGGCTCATTTCATCCTGGCAGAAACCCTGAGAGGGAGACATTGCGACACCTCTCTTAAAGACGACAAAACTGAGGCTCAGGGGCCAGAATGTGTTTGCGGGGGAATAATTTAAGATGCCAGAGCGAATCCCTGGCCTCAAGGCTCCCTCCTGGTGCTCAGATTGCAGCCCCTTAGAAGCTCCCTGAGGAGGCAGAAGGGGGCTGAGTCCCAGGCGCCCGGACTCTGCGCTCTGGGTAGTCACCCAGCAGCCGGGGCCTTCTCGTCTCCACCTGTGGAATGAGGAGCGCCAGCGCCTTTAACCACACAGGGGTCAGGAAAGCCCCTGCAAAAGGCGGCTGCTCTTGGGAAGCCGGGCTGTGTTTTCATGAAAATCTAAAGCGTTCCTGAAAGAGGATTCGGCTCCATTTTCAGGCACAGGGACCCAGCAGGGATGAGTGGAGGAGGAGCACCGTGCGCCTCCCGGAGACGCTGACAGGAGTGGTTTATGGAGGAAGCACCCAGACACCGGGCGGGGGCTGTCGGGGGGAGGAGTGGTGGACGACACCCTCAAGGAGAGGCCTGGGGCCACCACTTACAGGTTTTACGGAAAAACAAAATGCCTAAGGCAGTTATTACTTTGTATGATTCCCAGATTTTTTTTTTTTTTTTTTTTTTTTTTGAGAGTCTTACTCTGTCACCCAGGCTGGAGTGCAATGGTACGATCTCGTCCCACTACAACCTCCGCCTCTCGGGTTCAAACGATTATTCTGCCTCAACCTCCCGAGTAGCTGGGATTACAGGCGCCCGCCACCACGCCCAGCTAATTTTTGTATTTTTAGTAGAGACGGGGGTTCACCATGTTGGCCAGGCTGGTCTCGAATTCCTGACCTCGTGATCCGCCCGCCTCGGCCTCCCAAAGTGCTGGGATTACAGGCGTGAGCCACCTCGCCCGGCCTGGTTCCCAGATTTAACCCAAACTCTTTTCTGTTTCTGATGGAAAACTCCTTTCATTCCTCCCCCCGCCCCCTCAATGCTTGAAACTCTGGTAACAGCATACACCTCCCGAGAGCAACAGGCTAGAGGCTCCTGGGGTCCTGCTCAGGTGAACTTGAAGCAAAGGGGAGAGGATGGTCGGGGGAATGGTCGCCGAGCCGGGACAGCGCCAGAGCTGAGCAGAAACGGGCCCGCCAAAGATAGGATCGCAGCCCCCAGCCCCCAGCCCACCTGTCTTGCCACCCAAAGTCCTGGCCTCAGCCCGAGGTTGGGAGTTCCCTGCTCTGTGAGGCAGGGCGGGGCCGCACAAGGCTCGGATAATCCTGGGAACAGCAATGAGGCTTTGTTTAAATCTCACCTCCCGCCGGGAACCACCCACACCCCCAGAGAGGTGAGCAGCTGATGCCGAGCCAAGCACCAGCCCTGCCACGGGACAGGAGGCAAGCAAGCGCAGGGACAAAGGGCCGCCCTGCACTCAGAAGCCAGTCGCCCTATGTTGTCTGAATCAGGCTGCATGGGGCAACATAGCTGCTGCTTTGCTCAACAGAACAAGTCCAAAGAACAAGTCCAAAGACGTCCTGGCAACTCCTCAGGTCCCCAGCACCTGTGTCCCCGATTGCACTGTGCCCCGCCCCAGACCTCCCCCCCCCCACACCTGCACACCCGCGCATCTCATCCTTTAGCTTTTCTTTTCTTTTTTTTGAGACGCTGTCTTGCTCTGTCGCCCAGGCTGGAGTGCAGTGGTGTGATTTCGGCCCATCGCAACCTCCGCCTCCTGGGTTAAAGCAATTCTCTGCCTTGGCCTCCAGAGTAGGTGGGATTACAGGTGCCCGCCACCACGCCCGGCTAATTTTTGTATTTTTAGTAGAGACCATCTTGGCCAGTCTGGTCTTGAACTCCTGACCTCGTGATCCACTTGCCTCAGCCTGCCAAAGTGCTGGGATTACAGGTGTGAGCCACTGCTCCTGGCCATGCTTTAGCTTTTATACTTTTGATCACAGCCCATGAGCAGAAATACATTTTCTTTCTTTTTTTTTTTTGAGACAGAGTCTGGCTCTGTCACCCAGGCTGTAGTGCAGTGGTGTGATCTCGGCTCACTGAAAGCTCCGCCTCCCGGGTTCACACAATTCTCCTGCCTCAGCCTCCCATGTAGCTGGGACTACAGGCGCCCGCCACCATGCCCGGCTAATTTTTTTGTGTTTTTAGTAGAGATGGGATTTCACCGTGTTAGCCAGGATGGTCTCGATCTCCTGATCTCGTGATCCACCCGCCTCGGCCTCCCAAAGTGCTGGGATTACAGGTGTGAGCCACTGCGCCCGGCCAATACATTTTATTTCTATTGTTGTTTGACCCATAAATACGTAGCATTCACTTAATCATCTTTGGCTCATGACCAAACTCTACTCATTGGTCTACTCGTCACCCATTTTCACTTATTTAACTATTTAATTGGTGATTTTAAGTAATATAGTAAGCACTTATGAACCCACTACCTAAAAGAAAAGGTCACATCATTTTTTAAAACTTTTTTCTCTTAAAAAAATTTTTTTTGGCAGAGATGGGGTCTTGCTATGTTGCTCAGACTGGTCTTGAACTCCTGGCTTCAAGTGATCCTCCCTGCTTGGCCTCCCTTAAGTGCTGGGATTACAGGCATTAGCCACCACACCTGGCCAAGGTAGCATCTTGAGGATAGTCCACATCTAGCCATAGGGTCCCTCCTTGCATCCCTTTCCCAGGACCCCTGAACTAGACCTCAGCACACCATGAATACTGTGATCATAATGCCCTTGCTTTCCTTTTTCCATAATTAAAGAATTTTTTTGTCTTTTTTTTTTTTTGAGATGGAGTTTCACTCTTGTTGCCCAGGCTGGAGTGCAGTGGCGTGATCTCGGCTCACTGCAACCTCTGCCTCCTGGGTTCCAGCACTTCTTCTGCCTCAGCCTCCCAAGTAACTGGGATTACAACCATGATGGCTAATTTTTGTATTTTTAGTAGAGATGGGGTTTCACCATGTTGGCCAGGCTGGTCTCTAACTCCTGACCTCAAGTGATCCACCCACCTTTGCCTCCCAAAATGCTGGGATTACAGGTGTGAGCCACCACTGTGTCCTGCCTGCAGTACTTCATTTTTGACTCTTGTGTAATATGGCACTGATGGCTGTCTTGTGGTGCATTCATCACCTCCCTCTGCTAGGCATTTGGGTTCTGTTGTGAACAGTGCTGCTGTGAACATTCTCATATACGTCTTCTACCATACATGTGGACCAGCTTCTTGTGGAAATATCCTACGAGTACAGTTGGTGGGTCATAAACTAGGTGAGTATTCAGCTTTTGGAGAAAAGGCCAAAATCTTTTCACAGTCATTGTCCCAATTTGCAATCCCATCAACAGGGTGTGAAAGATCCCTGAAATCCACCATTTGGTATGGTCAGTCTTTTTTATTTCTGTGCTGGTTGGAGAGGTGTGAAATGGGGACTCATTCTAGCCCTGACTCACATTTTCCAGATGTCTCATGATGCTGCACGTCTTTCCACATGTTTTTTTTTTGTTTTTGTTTTGTTTTTTTTACCACGTGTTGCTTCCTTGGTGAAACGCCTGCTTATGTCTCCCACCCACTTTTCTGCTGTGCTCTTGTGCTCTCGTGAGTCTCAGCACTAATCTCTGTCAGGGGTGTGCATCTTGAATAGCTGCTTCCAGTTTGTAACTGACTTTTCACTTTCTTTAAGATGTCTTTCTTTTTTTCTTTTCTTTTCTTACTTTTTTTTTTTTTTTTTTTTTTTGAGACAGATCTCATTCTGTCCCCCAGGCTGGAGTACAGTGGCTTGATCTCAGCTCACTGCAACCTCTGCCTCCCGGATTCAAGTGATCCTCCCACCTCAGCCTCCCGAGTAGCTGGGACTACAGGCGCGTGCCACCACACCCGGCTAATTTTTGTATTTTTAGTAGAGACAGGATTTTACCATGTTGGCCAGGCTGGTCTTGAACTCTTGACCTCAGGTGATCCACCTTCCTTGGCCTCCCAAGGTGCTGGGATTACAGATGTGAACCACCGCACCCAGCCAAGATGTCTTTCAATGAACCAACATTCTTAATTGTAATATAGTCAGATTAAGCAAACTTTTATGGTCACTGCTTTTTTTTTTTTTTTTTAATGTGTGTATGTTTTCTTTTTAAAGAAATCTACGAGAGTTTTAGTTTATTTTCAACATTCATATTCTTTTCAACTATTGCAAGTTGATTTGTAAACAAATGCGTGCATGGTGGGTAGTAATCCCGTTTTACATACGGGGAGTTATTTTTTCCAGTTCCTCCTTTCCCCACTGCTCTGGCATGCCCTGTGGTGTGTGAATCTGTGCCTGAGCTTTCTGTTCTGTGTGTCAATTTGTCCCTCCTCCAATGACACATTGTCTTGATTACTGCAGTTTCATGACAAGTTCTGAACTCTGGTAGGGCAAGTCGTCCCTGCTTGTTTTTCTTCTTCGGATTTATCTTGGCTATTCTTGGAAAAGCACATTTAACATCATGACCCACAAGTACATAACCACACGATAATTTCCAGAACATCCTTTACCTCAGCGTGCTCTGATTATTTTTATTTTATTCTGTGTCATTTAAAAAAAATGCTAGACATCATCTACTAAATTGATTTCACACCCCACTAATGGATGGTGAGACACAGTTTGAAAAACTGTATTCTTTCAGGACACTGAATGGTCAGAACCCAATGTGCTTTTATTTATTCATTCAACAAATATTTGTGGCCATGTATAATGTATCAGGTGCTGTATTTACTGTACTCCATGCCAGGAAAGCAACAGAGAAGAAAACATACCCAGTCCAGTCCCTGACCTCATGTCATTTACAATCTTGGCTAATCAAGTTCACAAATAAATAATTCCAAATCATGATGGGAGTGAAGCCATAGAGGATAAGAGCGCTCGGGGTAGGGTGATCAGAGGTCTCTGAGGCAATGATCTGGAAGCTGCCACCTACAAGATGAGGAGTTAGCAAGCTAGAGACAGCAGGAATGAGCTCTCCGACGGAGGGCATGAACAGCAAGTGCAAAGGCCCTTGGACTCGAAAGAGCATGAAAGACTGAGGAAGCGGCCAGTGTGGCTCCAACACAGTGGAGGAGTTGGGGAATCCTACTGAGATAGAGGCCCTGGTAAGGATGTAGATTTTTGTTGTTGTTGTTGTTCCTAGAAGCAGTGGCGAGTATTGAAGGATTTTAAAGTGGTTTGATCTGGTTTGTGTTTCTGTTCCTGGGAGAGAAAACCCATGGGTGGCAGTGGGGGCGGGGCAGGAGGCCAATTAGAAGCCAGGATGATGTCTTGCTGTTGTTCCCCATGCTGTTTCCAAAGCCCAATTTTGCCTGCCTCTTCCCCACCAGCGCTGAAATAATTCTCATCCTTCAAGGCCCAACTTCAGCCAATGGCACTGACCTCCTGGACCTGCCAGGCAGAAGTGGTGGCTCCCTCTCAGCTGACCCCAGAGAACTTCTTTAGCTCCTGCTGATCTCAGAGCACACACACTAATCCACTCTGCCCACTCAGCAGTTTTTCTTGATAGCCCTGGCATGGCACCTATGCTGGGGTCAGACCCTCAACCAGCCCTTCAGTGTTGAAATGCACAACCTCAGCCCTCTAGCCTCAGCGGAGGAAGCAGGGCTCTTCAGTTTGGGAGAACCATATACAACCAGAAGGAGGGGCCAAAATACCTGAAGCCCCCAGGTAGCGGGGCTAAAAGAAAGGGATAAATGGCCCCTTCTGTTTTTTTGTTTTTGTTTTTGTTTTTGTTTTTACTGGAAACAACTCTAAGGGGTGACTGGTCCCAGGGAAGATGATCCCCTGAAAGGCTAGTAAGCAGATCACCTTTGAATGTCAAGGGCAAAATCATTGTTGGTGTCCTGTGCTCCCTCCACGAGCTGGCTCCTCCACAGCTCTCAGGAATGACAGTAAACACAAACGGCCCTGCATGTATTCAGGCTATGGCCGCCTTCCTCCTGGGCTGCACATCAGGCTAACCAGCCCAGCCCTCAGCTTCACAGGGACTGGACCCTAGTCAAGGAAGCTGGTGACCCTGGATCAGTTGCCTCCCCTGTCTGTGCCTAAATCCCCCACCCCACTTCTGTCAATTAGGAGGATGATGCCTTCTTCAGAGTGTTGTCATAAAGATTAAATCCTTATTAAAGTCTGTTTTTGTTTTGAGACAGTTTCACTCTGTCACCCAGGCTGGAGTGCATCTCGGCTCACTACAAGCTCCACCTCCCAGGTTCAAGTAATTCTCCTGCCTCAGCCTCCCTCGTAGCTGAGATTACAGGCGCATGCCACCACACCAGCTAATTTTTTGTACACACACATATATATATATATTTTGTTTGTTTGTTTGTCTGTTTGAGACAGTCTCGCTCTGTCACCTAGGCTGGAGTGGATCTTGGCTCACTGCAACCTCTGCCTCCCAGGTTCAAGCAATTCTACTGCCTCAGCCTCCCAAGTAGCTGGAATTACAGGCACCCGCTGCCACACCTGGCTAATTTTTTGTATTTTTAGTAGAGACAGGGTTTTGCCATGTTGGCCAGGCTGGCCTCGAACTCCTAACCTCAGGTGATTCACCCGCCTCAGCCTCCCAACGTGCTGGGATTACAGGTGTGAGCCATCGCGCCCCTCCTGATTTTTTATATTTTTAGTAGAGATGGGGTTTCACCATGTTGGCCTGGCTGGTCTCAAACTCCTGACCTCAAGTGACCCACCCTGCTCAGCCTCCCAAAGTGTTGGGATTACAGGCATGAGCCACCACACCCGGCCCTTATTAAAGTTCTGATCACACCTGGCCTAGTCCCTGACATCCTTCAGCAATGTTAGTTCTGCTTCCTCCTGCCCCTGCCCAAGGCGAGGGCCCCCCAGCTGCGTGATGGACTCTGGAAGGGCAAGTGCAAATTAAAAATGAGATGCTTAATTAAGGGAAGAGACCTTCCCCTTCTTC
Source organism: Pongo abelii (assembly GCF_028885655.2). NCBI lineage: Eukaryota > Metazoa > Chordata > Mammalia > Primates > Hominidae > Pongo > Pongo abelii. The sequence goes on along the minus strand of NC_071992.2, from coordinate 139,527,393 downwards.
CTTTTCTACTTCAAAAATTTTAGCTGTATGCAAATCACACTCCATCCTCCCGTGTTCTGGAAGAAGGTGCACCTGACTGCAGCTGTCCTCTGACTCCACAAGCAGAACCTCCCTACTGAATGGGTTGGATCCACTTCACTATATAAAAGAGTGAGGTTTTGTTCTGCCTGCTGTCTCTGTAGTGAGTTGCCCATCACGTGCATCATATTCTGGTCTAATGCTTACTTGATAACACAATTGTTTTCCTTCACTTCTACTTTCGTAGGGAAGTTTTCTGAGAGGAGATTTTGTTTTTCATTTTAATTCCCCAGTAGCTCCCATAAGACAGGGAGAGATGAACTCCACTCCCATCTGTCTTGTGTGGAAATGGTTTCAGACTTCTCTGCTGGCTTCTTTACTTGCAGAGTGGGCTGGGCAGCGGGGCTGAGAGGGGTTAGGCGTTGGGGGCTGGGGGAAGGCATGTTTTCCAGCACTTTCCCTCTAACAAACCCTGCAGAAGGATAACACACAGGAAGGGCCCTTACCTCCTGGAATAGTGCTTCACAAATAAAAAAATTAGTATACTTTCATAATAATAGCTCTTTTCTTTCTTTCTTTTTCTTTTTTTTTTTTTTTTTTTTTTTGAGACAGAATTTCTCTCTTGTTGCCCAGGCTGGAGTGCAATGGCGCAATCTCAGCTCACCACAACCTCTGCCTCCTGGGTTCAAGCTATTCTCCTGCCTCAGCCTCTTGAGTAGCTGGGATTACAGGTATGGGCCACCACACATGGCTAATTTTGTATTTTTAGTAGAGATGGGGTTTCTCCATGTTGGTCTGGCTGGTCTCTCAAACTCCTGACCTCAGGTGATCTGCCCACCTCAGCCTCCCAAAGTGCTGGGATTACAGGCGTGAGCCACCGCGCCTGGCCAAAAATGGCTCTTTTCTAATTCACAGAAACCCACTGGAAAGTGAGGTCAAACCACTTTATACAACAGACCAATGTTAGTTAAGCATAAAAATGCTGGTAACAGTAATAATCACGGCCTGCCTGGTAAAACTCACTAATCCTCTTCAAACAGACCCTGCTTGGAATTATAATTATTAATATCGAAATAAATTTGAAAGTATAAGTAATACCAGTGTCTTAAACAACAATACACTCTTAATTGACCTTTTTTTAGTGCATCTCAGATGCCCAGCAGTGAAGTATTTACACTTGCTGTTTTACTTAATTCTACAACAATTCTAATACAAATGGAGTGTGTTATTATTTTCCATTTTGTTCTGATGAGGAAATAGGCCCAGAGAGATGACAGGTACACAGCTATTAAAAGTTGGGTATAGAAGCTGGGCGCAGTGGCTGACGCCTGTAATCCCAGCACTTTCGGAGGCCGAGGAGGGTGGATCAATTGAGGTCAAGAGTTCGAGACCAGCCTGGCCAACATAGTGAAACCCCCGTCTCTACTAAATATACAAGACAATTACCCGGGTGTGGTGGCACATGCCTGTAATTCCAGCTACTCAGGAGGCTGAGGTGGGAGTATCGCTTGAACCAGGAGGCTGAGGCTGCAGTGAGCTGAGATCACGCCACCACCATGCTAGGCAAAAGAGTGTCTCAAAAAAAAGAGTGGGATACGACCTAACACATTCAAATTCTTGTTCTTCTAGGGGAAAGCATAATGTATGAGATATTGTTTGGTTTAAAAGTGAAATGATATGGATTTGAGGATTCGAGGGTGGAACAATTCATATGTTGAGAAGTTGAAGACAGACATTCTGTTTTCCTGAAGGTGTTAAAGGGAAGTTTATCTTGGGAATGTGTTTCAGCTTCATCTGCCCAGCGTTTGACACCATTTGGTAGAGGGAGGAAGCCTCCACTCCTAGCGCAGTTCTGATCTCCCTGAAATGTCTGAAATCCCTCCCGGTCGCTTAAGCTCCTTCATCAGTTTTCATCATGCACACAGATAATAAGAACTTGTTTCTCAGCCTTTTATCTTTACATCTCTGTTTCCAAATGACTGTGTTCCCAGGCCTTCTCCTTTTTTCCACAGAGATAACCGCCCCATGGTCGTGTGCAATGCAGCTTGTGGGTCCTGGGAGGGTGCAACGTTTCTCAAAAATAATTGCCTAATCTTGAACTTTGGGGAAGGACGTTATAGATAAGAGCCTCTGGGTAAGAAGACTTCTTTTAAAAAACATCCAAACTTTGATCTACTGAAGTTCAGATCACTTTATTTATGTTTTATTTTTTTATTTTTTTTAAGGGAGAGTCTCACTCTGTCATCCAGGCTGGAGTGCAGTGGTGCGATCTCGCTCACTGCAGCCTATGCCTCCCAGGTTCAAAGTGATTCTCATGCCTCAGCTTCCCCAGCAGCTGGGATTACAGGTGCGTGTCACCATGCCCAGCTAATTTTTGTATTTTTAATAGAGACAGGGTTTCACCATGTTGGCCAGGCTGGTCTCAAACTACTGACCTCAGGTAATCCACCCGCCTTGGCCTCTCAAAGGGCTGGGATTACAGGCGTGAGCCACTGCGCCCGGCCCAGATCACTTTAAAGTGTATCATGTGCTTTGGGCTACTGAGGAGACAGCTCAACTGCACCTGTTCTTTGATTTCAAACTGTACCTGTTCTTTGATTTCTTCCCCATGTTCAGGGAATCCTCAGCTATTCTAGCCCTTGGCTCAACCTCCTTCTTCCCTTTAGTGATGCAAAACCTGAGTTCCCCAGGGAAGAATGTGTGCCTTGAAATGGAGTGTCAAGAGTGCTGCAAGAATTCCTCAGCTAATATTCACAATCGCCGAAAGGGGGAAACAACCCAATGTCTATTGATTGATGACCAGATAAACCAACTGTGGTCTATCCGGTCCATGGAATATTGCTCAGCCACAAAAAGCGAGGAAGCACTGACACACACTACAGCTCGGATGAACCTGGAAAACGTTATGTTAAGTGAGAGAAGCCAGCCACAAAATGCCACATATTGAAAAATAATTCCATTTACATGAAACACCCAGAATAGGCACTTACATGGGGACCCTCAGTGCTATGAAGGACATTCTAGACCTCAAGGCAAGCTGGGCAGGAAGGTGTGAACTGCACTTGTGTGAATGTGCCTCCTAAGCCACATTCTCTTTTTTTCCATAGCCTTGTTCTCCTACCTTCAAATTCTAAAAAGTTTGAGGACGGAATGACGTATTTTAGAGATTCTTCTCTGAAAACTTGCCCCACCCTAGGCCTGAGTGAAGGGCAGCCATGTTTTTGCCACATGCCAAGTTCCCTTCTGCCACCCCTGCCCCAGCCACAGGTTACTGGCTCAGGGGTGGACACCAGACTCAGATACAGCTCATCCACTGGTTGGTGATCTGGGCTGACAGAATGGTTGGACCAGGGGTGACGGTGGTGGGGGCTGGGCTGGGAAGCCCCAAAGTTTAGGGATGAGGAGGTCAGATTTAACTTATACAATCCATGAGGCAGGAGAGAGAACCAGAAAAAGTAGCTAAACAACAGGCCTGTGGACCCATGAAAGCCAGAGTGAGCAGCTTTTACCCTAGCTTTTCCCAGACTTGGGGAGGCCTGGCAGCCGCTGGTCCTGCCCTTGGCTGTGCCTGAGATTAACTGCCACAGCCTTACAACACCCCCTCCCTTCCGCCTTTACTTAGCCAGTTTAAGTAGATTTTCTGTGCCTTACAGTGAAACAGCCTTGACGAACTTAATAGGAACCAAAATGTCGAAAAACAGTGCACGAAGGTCCTTGTTGTATTTGGGAAGAGAGGAAAATTATTACACAATTTTGGACTTTGTTTGGAAAATGTGTAAAGTATTTTAAAAACTGAAGGAGTCCCATTAAAAGAAAAGAGTAAAAATATAAATTATTAAGCTTTGTAGCAAGCAGAGAAAAAAAAAGGAGCTATCTAAAAAAGAAGTAATATGAAAACCTCTCCATTCAACTGCAAACACGAAAGGGGAAAAGCAAAGCAAAGTCAAAATATAAATATTAGAAATAAATCCAAATAGATCAGCAATCACAATAACTAAGTGGATTATACCTATTAAAAGACAGAGATGTTAAAATTATACTTTTAAAAACTTTAATGAGGCTGGGAGCGGTGGCTCATGCCTGTAATCCCTGCACTTCGGGAGGCTGAGGTGGGTGGGTCATCTGAGGTCAGTAGTTCGAGACCAGTCTGGCCATCATGGCAAAACCCCATTTTTACTAAAAATGCAAAACTTAGCCTAGCGTGGTGGCAGGCGCCTGTAATCCCAGCTACAAGGGAGGCTGAGGCAGGAGAATCACTTGAACCCGGGAGGCGGAGGTTGCAGTGAACTGGGATCGCACTACTGCACTCCAGCCTGAGTGACAGAGCGAGACTCCATCTCAAAAAAACAAAAATTAACGATATGCTGTTCACAAAAGACACACTTAAAATCTATCAGCAAGTTTGAAAATAATGGGATGGAGAGACAGTTATACTCTGTGCTGTAGACTGAATGTCTGTTTCTGCTCCAGATTCATATTTGAAATCCTAATACCCAATGTGATGCTATTAGCGTGTAGGGCCTTTGGGGCATGATTAGGTCATGAAGGTAGAACTTTCAGGAAAGGGTTAGTGCCCTTGCAGAAGAGGCCCCAGTGAGCTCCCTCACCTTTTTTTACCGTGAAGGGATAAAGATACACTTTCACTGTGTCACACAGTGAAAAGACAGCAGTCTATGAGACAGAAGGTGGGCCTTCCCCAGGCACTGAATCTGCCAACACCTTGATCTAGGATTTCCCAGCCTTCAGGACTGTGAGTAATGGGTTTCCATTGTTTATAAGCTACCCAGTCTATGGGATGTTATTATAGCAGCCCAAATGGACTAAGACACTGTACAAATATAAGCCCAAGGAAGACTGGAGGTAGCAATGTTAATATCATTAAAAGTGGAATTTCAGCTAAACGGCACTAATAAGGCTAAAGAAAGATAGCACATTTTAAATGTAAGGGTTTTCCCCCCCGCCCCCTTTCTCTCTTTCCCTTTATGCTCATTTGTCTCTGGCTAGAGATTTGCCAGTTGGCTTCACCTAGCTTTGGAACAGCATTGCGGGCTCCTGCTCCCTGGGGAAAGAGTGCATCCTTAACACCCCCTGGAAGCCTGCCTTCCACTCCCAGCTTATCCCAATGTTTGTGCTCATATTTCGCTGGTCACTGCTATGTGTTTGCAGCAGAGGAAGTAAGGTAAGATGCAACCAGTTGCCCCCTCTGCACTCTGTCACACTCATCACCTTCCTAAACAAAATGTTCCCAAACGACCTTCGGCTGTTCCTCCCTTCCTCAATTGCTCTCTCATTTCATTCCTCCCACAAAACCCACCATCAAATCCACTTCCCTGGTGCTGCCACTGAGAACATTTCAAAGCATATCTTTTAAGCTCTGAAGTCAAGTTTCAAAGACAGACCCAGGCTAGGTAGCATTGTTAGAATAAATGGGTGGTCAGTCATTTGGATGTAGGTGTCTATGTGTGAGGGTCTAAATACAAACTGAGGCCGGGCGCAGGGGCTCATGCCTATAATCCCAACACTTTCGGAGGCTGAGGCTGATGGATTGCTTGAGCAAATAATAAAAATTTAAAAAATAAAATGGGGCTGGGTGCAGTGGCTCATGCCTGTAATCTCAGCACTTTGGGAGGCCACATGGGTGGATCACCTGAGGTCAGGAGTTTGACACCAGCCTGGCCAACATGATGAAACCCTGTCTCTACTAAATATACAAAAATTCGCTGGGTGTGGTGGCGGGTGCCTGCAATCCCAGCTACTTGGGGGGCTGAGGGAGGAGAATCGCTTGAATCCTGGAGGTGGAGGTTGCAATGAGCTGTGATTGCACCATTGCACTCCAGCCTGGGTGACAGGGCAAGACTCCATCTCAAAAAAAAAAAAAAAAAAAAAGCAATGGGATGTGCACACACACAACTAAACAAATTGCATCAATTTTTAATTACATCTAAGATATCCGAGGAGGGAAAACAAGAGGATTCTATGTCCTATTGCAATATCAAGGGAAACAGAGGCACCTGGAAATACCTCTCTACCTGGAATTCTTGCCAGAAAGGGCCCACATTTCCTGCCTCTCGCCCCATCTATGTGATGTAGCTCCAGCTCCGGGCAGAGGGAGACCTTCTGGAGCTGCTCCCAGTGTGTCTGAGCAGCGGGAGCTGGTCTGCACCTCGCTCAGCCCTTGTCCTCCATGAATCCTTGACAGGAGATGAATCTAGGGCTCACCTGTAAGATCCAGACAGGACGAATCTCCAGTCCGAGATGATGAACTTCTCCCGGATTTGGCCAGCGAATTTCCTGCCTGACTTGGCACAGTACACCTCTCCTTCCACACTCCGGATGGAAATGTTCTGTTGAAGGGAAAGTCAAGGTGTCACTTCTTAATTCTGTTTATAGAGATACATTTGGGCTTTAGGCTGGATGTTTGTGTTCCCCTTGCCCGCATTCTGTGTTGAAACCTAATCCCCAGGGTGATGGTACTAGAAGGCGGGGCCCTTGGGAGGAGATTAGGTCATGAAGGTGGAGCACTCATGAATGGGAGGAATGCCTTATAAAGGAGGCGTAGAGAGCTGCCTCACTCCTTCTGCCATGTGAGGACACAGCAAGAAGACAGCCATTTATAAGCCGGGAAGTGGCCTTCACCAGACGCTGAATCTGCCAGAATGTTGATCCTGGAGTTCCCAGCCTCTAGAACCATGAGGAATAAATTTCTGTTGTTATAAGCCACCAGTCTATGGAATTCTGTTATAGCAGCTGTGACGAACTAAGACAATTTGTGTAGGAAAATGTCTGGTAGAATGTTTCATCAAGATGGAAATGTGGGATTCTGGACCATATTAATATTTCCCTTGAGCTGAATTGTCTAAATTGTCTTCATTGTCCTGGCATTAGCTGGCAACAACAAAAAAAGGAAGGTGGTAGAATTCAAATAAGGCAGCAAATAAAAGAAAAGCAAGGGCCTAATGCCTATGGAGCCCCGAGTCTAGGCCCCCATGAGCCACAGGTGGCCTGGCAGTTACTTGGAGGCAAGCCCAGCCCTGCCCTTTAAGTGGCTTCACCTGAGTCCCTGACCCCAAGCTGTTCAGAGGGAAGGCTCGGTGCAGCCAGAGGAGGTGGCTTTGGGAGGTAGCAATAGACCCCGTATTGTCTTAAGCAAAGGTGAGTCTGTAACCCTACCATGGCTCTATTTATCCCTTGTCTTCCCTGTAGCACCTGCTGCCCTAGGGCTGGAAGGCTGGAGAAATGGAAGAGCAGGTAAAGTGTGGGAGTCTCAAGGTTAAGGCTGAGGGAGGTGGAATACTGTCTGGTTCCTCAAAAGACTGCTGGTAGCTCAGCAGCTTCTGGGAAGCGCAGTCCTGCCTCCAGCCGCTTCCCCCGGGCTTCTCCGTAGCTCTGTGAGATCTCGAGAGGAGGGACACCATTGTCCTATGGTGAGCAGAGTACTGTCAGGTGTGGCCAGCATAGGCCGTGAAAGCAAGGCCAGTTCTGATGCTCCTGACCTGTTTCAATGGCCTCATGCCAAGGAGGTGTGATCCACGTCATGCCAGACAGACCAGCAGCCAGAAGTCCCAAGGCCTGTGGCAGCAGGAGGCATCACTGAACTCAGCTGCATCCGTGCAGAAGGGAAGGGAGGGAGGGAGGAGGCTTCATTCTTATCTGGGAGGTTCTCCCAGAGGACAGAACCTCTCTTGCCTGAGTTAGAGGAGACTGATCAAAAGAACTTTGAGGGCCACCCATCAGCTGTTCAGCCGGGCCTACTCATGAAAGCTATGGGTGGTGTTCACATTTGAATTAGTTGTCCTCAAATTTGTGTGATGAATCGAACCCTTATCTCTCAGTTTCTTTTCTCTTTGCCAGGAGAGGGAAGTACGGGGTTCAGTTAAGTCCAAGAGGATCAATGTCTTGTTGGGGCCAGGGAGTTCTGAACATGCACCCACAGACCCTGGAGGTTGCCTGCCCTGTGAGATGCAACCCCTGGGCTTCCCCAGCTGAGAGGGGAACAGAAGTACATGGCAGAGATGCTGCTCACCAGATACCCATGACCCTTTACATTTCCCAGCATCTGTGCATCTGGGTAAAGTCAATGGGTTATAAGAGAAAGTGATGAAAATCTCCAGGTCAGATCCTGGAAACATCCTGCAGAGTCCTCCAGCCTTCTCTTTCCCTGTCATGGCTATCTTAGAGGCCGTGTATTTCTCATGATGTAGCTACAATATGGAGGAGGGCCATCTGACCTACATAGGAGTTTTTCTGAGCAAGAAATGAACCTTTATTGTGTTAAGCTATTAACACAAGATGGGGGACATTTGTTACTACTGCATAGACTATCCTATCTGGACTAATATGAGTACCCTTAGGACTCTCATCAGGGCCCCTACCTTGAGGTGACTGTCAGAGATCTGGATTTTGTCACACATCTCCTGGAAGAGCTTCACACCTCCCTGGTCCAGGAGCACACAAACGAACACCCCACGCTTGTTGGCTGCCTCTAGAATGTCACAGAAGATCTCCACATCCGTGAACACATCCATCAGGATGACCAGGACCTGGGCCAGGGCAGAGGGCTCAGTTACCAGAAAAGTCAGGGCCAGCTGCTAACTGGTTTCACCCAAACTGCCTGAGTCCCAGTGGGCCTGGGAGAGCTGTTCCCATTGGGCCAGAGGGGAGAGGATAGGGGTAGAGTGGGTCTGACTGGGCAGGATTAATGGAAGGAAAAGGAAGAACTGGAGTGGAGGGCCCTGCGCCTGTCCTGATACCATCTCTCCAGCCCTACCACCTATCTGTTGGCCCCTATGCCCATTGTGGGAGTGGGGAGTGCAGAGGAGGAAGGGAAAAGGCTAGAAAGAGAAGGAGAGCAGAGAAGAACAAGAAGAAGCATCTCAACAGGTTCTAGGAGAGGAATAAAGTTAAGGTTATGGATTCTCAGTCACTTGGAGCTAGAGGGCACACTATGGCCACTGATTTTCAAATGCTGTTAAGCCGTGGAATCCTATCCTCAAACAAAATCCCATGTGGAGGCACCATATATAAACGCCTAGAACAAGCTGCTGCCCGTGGGATGGAGAAGGGAGTCACGCTCTACCCACAGCTACTGCATCATCTGTCACAGTAGGAACTAGGGAGGGGAGTTCTAGACATCCAGCGAGCAGGAGAGACATCTGTGTTCCTCCTGCCAAGCATTCATTCCCCCTTCTTCTGTCAACAGCATCCCAATCTGACTTCAAGGAATTGCCTCTCCTCCACAATCAATGTGGTTTGGATGGGTCTATTGCCATTCCTTTATTGGATATGGGGACGCCACATGACCAGGACTAGACCAATGGGAGCATGGCATCCCCTGTTGGCCACAGGCATTGGTCCAGAGGTGGTCACATGATCTAAGTTATTCTAATAAGAGTCAGCCCAGGACTTTAGCTGGGACTCCTGGGAAAAGGAGGTGTTCTTTCTACAAGGTTGCTTAGTTGGTATTTTATAAGCAATGGCTGCTGGCAACCATTTTTGCTACCTCTTGGGGAGAGCCTGCCTGACAAAGAAGCCATCCCTGGAGAAAGCAGCCAGGAGGTGGAGACAGAGTCCCAGCAGTGTCATTTGGACTCCTGGTTCCAGCCATGCCTGAGACCAGTGCCACCCTTGACTTTTCCGCTGTGGATGTCAATGAATGTTTCTCTTCTTCTTAAGCTTGTTTGGGTTTACTCTCTATCACCCAATCGTGAGTCCTTTCTAATACCTTAATTGTGATATATTAACAAGCAGCTTATTAGGCAGTCATTAAAAATGTTAATTATTGCCAGGCGCGGTGGCTCACGCCTGCAATCCCAACACTTTGGGAGGCCGAGGCGGGCGGATCATTTGAGGTCTGGAGTTCAAGACCAGCCTGACCAGCGTGGTGAAACCGTGTCTCTACTAAAAATACAAAAAAAAAAAAAAAAAAAATTAGCTGGGCTGGTAGTGCACGCCTATAGTCCCAGCTACTGGGGAGGCTGAGGCAAGAGAATAGCTTGAATCCAGGAGGCAGAGGTTGCAGTGAGCCAAGATCGCACCAGTGCACTCCAGCCTGGGTGACAGAAAGAGACTCTGTCTCAAAATAAATAAATAAGTAAATAAATAAAAATGTAAAATGTTAATTTTTTCTTTCTTTCTTTCTCTCTCTCTCTTTCTTTCTTTCCTTCTTTCTTTCTTTTTTTTCTTCCTCTCTCTCTCTCTTTTTTTTTTTTTCTGTAGACATGGGGTTTCACCATGTTGCCCAGGCTGGTCTCGAACTCTTGGGCTTAAGCAATCCTTAAGCCTCAGCCTGCCAAAGTGCTGGGATTACAGGAGTGAGCCACCCCACCTGCTCCATTATAATCTTATGGGAGCACTGTCATAGATGTGGTCTGTCACTAACCAAAATGTCATTATTCCATGCGTGATTGTAGATAAGCCCAAAGAAAAAACTAGCAGTCATGTTAGGATGGGGGATGTGAACCCAGAAAATGAAACAGGTCTCAGTTAATTTAAAAAGTTTATTTTGCCAAGGTTAAGGACATGCCCGAGGAAGTCCTGATGACATGTGCCCAAGGTTGTATAAATGTATACAATGATTTTATACATTTTAGGGGGACATGAGACATCAATTAATAGATGTAAGAAGTACTTTGGTTCAGTCTGGAAAGGTGGGACAAGTGGAAGCAAAGGCAGGAAGACTCAAAGCCAGGAGGGAGCTTCCAGGTCACAGATAGGTGAGACACAAACTGTTGGAATCTTTTGAGTTTCTGATTAGCCGATTAGCCTTTCCATAGGAGGCATCAGATATGCATCTATCTCAGTGAGCAGAGGGGTGACTTTGAGTAGAATGGGAGGCAGGTTTGCCTTAAGCAGTTTCCAGCTTGAGTTTTTCTTAGTGATTTTGGGGGCCCAAGATATTTTCCTTTCACAGGGAATACGGCCATTCACTTTCTTCAAGATTACCTGTAATAATAAGATTCCACTATCTTTCTAATCATTGCAATATATATATATATATATATATATATATTTTCTTTTTTTTTTTGAGATGGAGTCTTGCTCTTTCGCCCAGGCCGGACTGCAGTGGTGCTATCTCGGCTCACTGCAAGCTCCACCTCCCGGGTTCATGCCATTCTCCTGCCTCAACCTCCCGAGTAGCTGGGACTACAGGCACCTGCCACCGCGCCCAGCTAATTTTTTGTGTTTTTAGTAGAGACGGGGTTTCACAGTATTAGCCAGGATGGTCTCCATCTCCTGACCTTGTGATCCGCCCGCCTCGGCCTCCCAAAGTGCTGACATTACAGGCGTGAGCCACTGCGCCCGGCCCATTGCAATATATTTTTTAAAACCACCGCCATCTGGGAAGTAGCCAAGGAAAGAGAGTTGTCTCACTGGCAGGCCAAACTGATGGCTGGTATCCACTTGGAATCAACTTTCTGCGATGTGGATGGATAGCTTGACAGGGGAGGGAACTCCTCAGAAATTGCTCACCCTGGGCAGGAAATCGGAAAAGATGTTCTAATAATGAGGCTGTGATCATTAGAACCACGGCCCTGTAATCACACAATTAATTGTCTTGCACACATTTAGCCTTATGGCACTGAAAGCAGCTTAGGCTTTCCCTGTTTGCTGAAAGATAAATGCCTCCTCTTCCAAGGTATTGACAAAAGAAACAATTCCCTCCCTCCCTGATAGGTCAGTAAGTACTTCCAATTCTGTACCAATGAACCATCATTTTCCTGAGACAGGGCTGGTGAGCTGGTGATTGAACAGAGACAGGGGCGGGTTTGGAAATAACCCAGCATCTTGAATTAAAGGATGCTTGGAAATACAGGCTCACCCTGTCTAGGGTTATCTTGTTTGCTTCCTGTTGGGATTGTCTTCCAGCTGGATTAATTTGAAGCCAGTAACTGGTTTGGACCACTGTTCTTCCTAAGAAGGTATAGTGGGTTGAAGGCCAGGCACGGTGGCTTATGCCTGTAATCCCAGCACATTGGGAGGCCGAGGCTGGTGTATTGCTTGAGGCCAAGAGTTCGAAACCAACCTGGGCGAAACGCCATCTCTACTAAAAATACAAAATCAATTCAGTGTGGTGGCACACACCTGTAATCCTGGCTACTTGGGGTGCTGGGGCAGGAGAATCGCTTGAACCTGGGAGGCAGAGGTTGCAGTGAGCCGACATCGCACCACTGCACTCCAGCCTGGGTGACAGAGTGAGACCCTGTTTCAAAAAAAAAAAAAAAAAAGAAAGAAAGAAAAAAAAGAAAAAGAAGGTATAGTGCATTGAATGGTGTCTCCTCAAAAGATACGTCCAACCCTAACCACCAGAACTGTGCACCTTACCTCATTTGGAAAAAGCTTCTTTGCAGATGTAATTCAGTAAAGGATCTCAAGATGATCATCCTGAGTTATCTGGTGGGCTCTAAATCCGATGATACGTGTCCTTATGAGAGATATCAGAAGAGAAGCACCGGGAGAGGAGGAGAAAGCCGTGTGAAGCCTAAAGCAGAGATTGGAGCGATGTGGCCATGAACCAGGAATGCTTGGAGCTACCAGAAGTTGGGAGAGGCAGAGAAGAACCCTCTCCTCGGGACTTCATAGTGGGCTCAGCCCAGTGACACCTGGATTTCTGACTTTTGGCCACCAGAACTGTGAGGGAATAAATTTCTGTAGTTTTAAGCCACAAAATGTGTGGTAATTTGTTATGGCAGCCATAGAAAGCTAAGACAAAGGGTAGCACATAACCCAGAGAAAAAGCCTTCTGTCTGGAGTTAGGGAACTTTGACGCTCGTCCTGATGCTGCTGGGAATTAGCCTTCAAACAAGTCAATACCTCTCCTATACCTATAAAACACTGCACAATAATAGCACGTTAGCTATCAGAAAAGATGGGTCTAACCATAAACCCAGATAATGTAAATTATAGTACTATAAAATAAAGGTGATTACATTAGTATATGTTTAAAATATGACTGTTGGTTTTATACACATTGTTCATGAGAAAGTGTGGGTAATGTTAGAATAGCAGAATGCAAGAGTGTTGTTCTAAGCCAGGTTATGGAAGAGGGTTAAAATTAGTGCCCAGGCTGGGTATGGTGGCATGTGTCTGTAGTCTCAAGAGGCTGAGACAAGAGAATTGCTTGAGCCCAGGAGTTCGAGTCTAGCCTGGGCAACATAGTGAGACCCAGTATCTAAAAAAACAAACAAAAAACCTAGTGCTACTCCTCTATGGGTATAAGCAAAGAAACAGGATATAGAAGGCTGTGTCTTGTAAGGCCACTCAGAGGGGCCAGCACAGCAGGGAGGGGTTGCCGAGAGGGAGAAGGACACATTCGCCATGACACCTGGCTGAAGAAAGAGGGTCTGGAAGCAGAGCCTGGCATGCCGGTTCCAGGAGTCCCGAGCTCCAGTGAGAGGAGGCGCCCAGCCAGGGGATGCTGTCTGCTGGACCACAGCACTCTCAGGGCTACCCTGTGGGGACCTCACATCCTGGCTGAGAATTCCTTGCTCCTTGCCAGGCGGATGTGAGTTTCTCAGGGGCTGGAAATCCTCAGGGGAAATGAGATTTGGGTCCTGTTGGGGCTGCCATCCATGTTGGGCACAGTTGTTGGGGCACTCAGCACCCCACCTCCACTCTATTTTCCTCTTTCTTTTTCTCTCCTATGTTTTGGTGCTGTTTCTGAGCTTGCTTTTGAGGGATGAGTAATAACAACAGCAACTTTCTGTTGAGCACCTTCTATCAGCCCTGTGTCCACCTGAGATGCATTTTACCACACGATGGCCTGGTTTCCAAATGAGGAGCAGAGGTACAGGTCACCTTCCGACACCTCCGGGCTAGAATGCAGAGGTGGCCCGGACCCCCACCACAGTCCATGCCTCGGACTTTCTGCTTCAGGACTAAGGGAAGGACTGATGTCCATCTGTCTGCCTATTTGTCTGTCTGTTTCCATAAGATACAGCCTGAGGGAGGGAGGTAGAAAGGAGGATATTATAGAAAAAGAGCAATAGGCCTGGTGCAGTGGCTCACGCCTGTAATCCCAGCACTTTGGGAGGCCGAGGTGGGCGGATCACTTGAGGTCAGGAGTTCGAGACCAGCCTGGCCAACAAGGTGAAACCCCAACTCTACTAAAAAAAAAAAAAAATACAAAAGTTAGGTGGGCGTGGTGGCACGTGCCTGTAATTCCAGCTACTTGGGAGGTTGAGGCACAAGAATTGCTTGAATCTGGGAGGCAGAGGTTGCAGTGAGCTGAGATCGCGCCACTGCACTCCAGCCTGGGCGACAGAGCGAGACTCAGTCTCAGAAAACAAAAAACAAAAAACAATAAAAATAAAATAAAAGAGCAATAATTCCAGCCCCCAGTTTCCCTGCCAGGAGCATCATCCCACCTCGTCCCCACTTCACTTTCTCCACTGGCCCGGCTTGCCTGAAAAACTCCCTGTCCATTTGGTGTCAGGACCCCCTTCCACTCTGAAAAATTATTGGTGATCTCAAAGAGCTTTTGTTCGTGTGGGTTATAGCTATTGGCGTTTGCCATATTGGAAACTAAAACTGAATAGTTTTTGAAATAGTTCTTTATTATTAATAGTTATTTTAAAATATCAATAATAAGCCCATTGTATGTTAACATAAAATAACAATTTTAATGAAAAAGAAATGTACAGACATCTGCCACCACACTGAGCTAATTTTTGTATTTTTAGTAGGGATGGGGTTTCACCATCTTGGCCAGGCTGGTCTTGAACTCCTGACCTCAGATGATCCGCCTGCCTCGGCCTCCCAAAGTGCTGAGATTACAGGTGAGAGCCACCGCGCCCAGCCTGGAATAAAGAAATTTGGGCATGAAGGGAAGGAAGGAGAATTCCTGCTTCTAGAGCAGAAACTGCTCCAGGAAACACCTCTCATGCTGGGTCTCTCAGTTTGTCCCCTTCTGGCTCCGCTCGGGGGCTGAGGCTTAGGAAAGGGAGAATTCAAATCTATTTCCCCACTCTCTCCTATTCTTCTCCCCACCTACTTCCAAGGACAGCCTAGGCTGAGGCTCCAGCTCCCCAGCTGTGTCTGTGGGAACTGGCTGTCCCTGAGTCCCTGCACGTGGGGGTGTGTGTATGTGCATTTGTGTGCATTCGTGTGTGTGTGTATGTGTGTGCATATATGTGTGTGTGTGTGTGACAGGGACATCACAAACCCTGCCTTCCACTCTTAAAAATTATTGGTGATCTCAAAGAGCTTTTGTTCATGTGGATTATAGCTATTTATGTTTGCCATATTAGAAACTATAACTGGCCAGGCGCGGTGGCTCATGCCTGTAATCCCAGCACTTTGGGAGGCCGAGGTGGGTGGATCATGAGGTCAGGAGCTCAAGATCAGCCTGGCCAACATGGTGAAACCCTGTCTCTACTAAAAATACAAAAATTAGCCGCGTGTGGTGGTGCATGCCTGTAATCCCAGCTACTTGGGAGGCTGAGGCAGGAGAATCACTTGAACCTTGGGGGCAGAGGTTGTAGTGAGCCAAGATCGAGCCACTGCACTCCAGCCTGGGCAACAGAGTGAGACTCTGTCTCAAAAAAAGACATTAAAACTGTGAATTGTTTGAAATAGTTCTTTATTATTAATAGAGTGCCTATTAACCAATAATTATAACCAATTAATTATTATTGGGTGCCTGGCAGACACCCAAACGGGTGAACCCCTGAGGGTCCCAGGACAACAGGGAATGGTGGGGACTGTGGCAAAGGGGACCCACCCAACGAAGTAGCCAAACTCCACGCCAGCAGAGCCCACTTGCTAAGAGGAGCTGGAAGTTCTTACTTTCAGGTGAAATCTTCAGATTTTTAAGTGTTGTCCTAAGTTCATAACACGCTATGTTGGTCCAAAGGACATGAGCGGTCTCAGGGTCCTGGAGGTGGATGCAGAAGCCTCACTGGGTGTGGAGTGGGGAGGAGAGGGACTCAGCCAGGGGACTGTGTTTTACAAGCCCTAAGCAGGCTTCCTTCCAGGGATCCTCCCTCACCCTTTGAGCAGCTACGATTGACAATTTCCCCCAACAGCATTGGTCCCCACCCCTTGGGAGAGCACTGAACTTCATGCGGAAAGACCAGAACTGGCACACACAGGAATAGGCCTTTGGAGCCTGGAGGGACTTTAGTCCGGCATAGGAGCTGAGCCCTAAGGAGTCCAGGGACTTGCCTGAGGGGGTGCAGCCAGCGCAGGGCCACAAGGCAGCGTGGGCACTCCTGGCCGCCTGCCTGGACGCATCCTCTAATGCTGCCCTGCCACAGAAACATGAAATACTGCTCCAAGCAGCCCAGCCACACTAAAAGCCAACGCCCCACCTGTTGTTACCTTCGACTAAATTTTCCAGAACTCCACTCCCTCCCTCCTCCTCCACACATGGCCTCTTCACCCTTGGATGCTTTTTCTGGAAGCTTAAGATTTCACACGGTATTGAACTTGGGAGGGAATTCAGTTATGAGACTGGGACCCTAGCAAAAAACCAACCCAAACATCAGCATGGTCTTTTATGACTTCTTCTAAGTGTAACAAAATAAGTAGTTTGAATGAGAGAGAGGGAGAGAGGGAGACAGAGAGGATTTTACAGATGATGAGTGTTTTTCCTTGGGGTCCATTCTCTCCTGCCTGTCTGCAGCACAGGAGCGAGGGGTGGGCACCCACAGCCTGGCACTGGAGTCATTTTGTGCACCTGCGGTAGAACAAGACCCCTGAGCTCAAGTCCCTTCATTCGTCTCTGGCTGACAGCAGGATGTCACTTGAGGCTGGAGATCTTGGGGCATTGGGAGAACTCCTGATCCAGCTCTTACAGTGCCTGAAATCCTACCAGCCCAGCTCTGGGCTTGAAGGTTTTTTTCTCTTCTAAAGATACTTCTCAAAGTGTGAATATTCTGGGGAGAGAGAAACCCCCTCTGCTGCCTACCCCATCTTCTGCCTGGCCACTGGCTGGACTCAAGAGCCACAAGATCATTTGTGGGCAGACAGGTCTTAGCAGAGTCTGAGAGGAGAAGGGGCAAAGGTGAGCCCAGCGGAGTGGTCCCGTTACATTTGGAAGCGCAGAGGTGGGCACCTAACACAGCCTGGGGAATTTAGGAAAGGTTTTCTGGGGAAGAGGCTTTCATGCTGGGTCCTGAAGCAGGAGTAGGTGTGTATCAAATGAAAAGCAAGGAAGGCAAGCGGGGCCAGGCAGAGGGAACAGCACACGCAAAGGCCCAAAGACAAGCTCTACAGGGCACTTGGTATGGAGCAGGAGGAGGTGGAAGCCATGCTAAGGAGTTTGTTCTTCCCTTTATGGGCAACTGGGAGCTACTGAAGGCTCTAAGCAGGGAAAAGACCAAATTAGATTTGTAGTACAGAAAAGGTTGCTCTAGCAGGGAAAAGACCAAATTAGATTTGTAGTACAGAAAAGGTTGCTCTAGCAGGGCACTGGGGCTCACACCTGTAATCCCAGCATTTTGGGAGGCTGATGCGGGCAGATCACCTAAGGTCACGAGTTCAAAACCAGCCTGGCCAACATGGTGAAACCTCATCTCTACTAAAAATACAAAAATCAACTGGGCGTGGTGACATGCGCCTGTAATCCCGGCTACTCAAGAGGCTGAAGCAGGAGAATCGCTTGAACCCGGGAGGTGGAGGTTGCAGTGACCCGAGATAGTGCCACTACACTCCAGCTTGGGCAACAGAGCAAGAAGAGCAAGACTCTGTCTCAAAAAAAAAAAAAAAAGAGAAAAGAAAAGAAAAAAGAAAAAAAAAGAAAGAGAGGAAAAGCCGCTTTACTGCAGTATGGAGACTGCGACACTGGGGATCAAAATGGAAGAGGGGGCCAGGCAGGAAGCGATTGCGGGAGTTCCAGTGATAAGTGGTGGTGGCCTGGACCTTGGTTGTGATAGGTGGGATCAGGAGGTCAGTGGTCCAGGGCAAGGCGGACAGCAACGCGCCTCCATCCAAAGCCCCAGTTATCTGGACTCTGACCCTGGGAGCAAAATGCACCCCCCTCCCTGCTCCATCGGCCCCCGATCCTCCCTGCTACGTGGCCACGGAGACAGGGGCTTTGCCATCGGTACCTGGCTAGTCCGGGTGATGCAGCGGCGGACGAGGTCTCTGATGTTGTTGTGCTTGTCAGTCTGGAAGTACACGGTGGCGCTGGATTTTTCCTTCAGGTAGGGCTTCTCAGCTGAGGCCCAGCTGTGCAGTAGGGCCTGCTCGCTGCCCTCTGAGGCCACAGGGAAGTAGGTGCCGGACTGTAGGGAGCTGGAGTCCAGTCCCTTAGGGCCTGCTTCCGCCCCTCCCAGGGTGTCTGGCGGACACGGGGGCTCCCTGGCCTGGGCCTGGATGTACTGGGCCTCCACCGAGGACAAGAAGTCCACCTCGCCTTCCTGGCTGAGCACCCGCCAGTAGGCTTCAGAACCTCCATCCAAGAGGGCGTCCGTGGCCAGCCGGGCACTCTCGTTGTCACTAAAGTCAGCCCTGGCTGGACGGACCCACTGGCTCTTGACATCTTCCAGACGCTTCCGGATTTTGCCCAGGTGCCTTGACCGGCTCATGCTGCCCGTCCGTGGGTGGTGCTGGGGGAGGCTGGCACGTCAGCTCCTTCAGATGTGGGAAGCAAATGGAGCACACCACGGAGGAGTGGGGCTCCTGCAACCCTGGGAGGCCGTCTGCTCCCAGGATCAGTGTGCAGGGCACCTCCAAGAAGTGATTTACTGCTGTCCTGAGCAATGCTTCTCAGAACTCCTCATCTGCAGCCACGGGATTGGCTTATCTCTCAGGGCCACCTGCCCTGCCCTCGGGCCGGCAGGGCTGGCTCAGACACCTCCTTGGCACAGTCAGCCATGGGATATTTCCTCTCCTCCCAGCCGCAGGGGGAGGCGAAGGTGAGCCGGCTTTCCTGCTGGGTTTCACAACTCTCCCTCAGGCCTTTGTTACCAAGCAGGGAGCCTCCCTGGCACCACCAGCCCAGCTGGACGATGGGCCTGAAGGAGGCCTGCCTGCCTCTGCTCCTCTCCTGGGTGCCTCGATTGCCATGCTGTTTCAAAGATAAGAATTTCCCTGTGGGGGGAAAGATGCCATCCCTGAGATGCGCCCCCACTCCGTGTGAGGAGGGAGCTGGACACGGGCCAGGGAGAGCTGTTGACCAGGGGCGCCTCCTCTCCTTGGTTACACCCAATGCCCACCCCTCCCTGCCCTATGAAGGAGCTCCTTTCTCCCATGCCCTTTCAAGTGTTTGTCATTGTCGTGTTTGCAGAGACTGCAAAGAGGTTCCAGTTCTCAGGCCAACGCCTCCTCGCTGGAAGTGGCTGCTTGGAACTGGAGAACCAGCCGAAGCTGCCGGCGGCCCACGAGCCCAGGGGACCAGTCGGTCTTGGCGCTGGAGAGGGAGGAGCAGCACGTGGGTTTGAAATCTATGAACGCTGAGGGGAGTGACCACGTGTTCTTTCCAGATCAGATCGTGGTCTGACAACGGGATGGACTGCCTAAAACCCTGACTCTGTTTGGTTGGGCTCTGCTGGAAACAGGCTCTGAGACTAGGATTTGAGTACAAGTGGTTAATCGGAAGATCATTCTGAGAAGCACAGAGAGAAGTGGGGAAGAGAAACGGGAAGGGAAGAAAGCCAGGCCAGGTGAAGCTGAGGAGCAGGCCACTGTTGTGGACATCTGGGTTCATGGATATCTCTGGGGACATCAGGGAGTTCCAGCCTGTGGGAACCTCTGGGTGATGGTGCCAAATACATCTCAAGGTTTTCCTGCCCAAAGGGTGAGAAAGCTGAGGAGTTTATCTAAGGAGTCCTAGTTATCATTGGCTGAGGGCTGCTCCCGGGGCCAGTTCACCAAGCACAGCCCTGAACCCAGAGAAAGCCTTCGGGCAGTGTCAGGTGCTACAGGCAGAGAGTGCTGTGGGAGTGGTGAGGAGTGAATAAATGAAAGTAAAGAAATGAAAGCAAGGCCCTGACGCTATCTGCTAAGGGACGATACCAAGAAATCAGGATTGTGTGGTCTTCAAAGAGCCAGGACATGGTAAGAACCTGATGTCTCTCAGTGGCATAGCCATTCTTTGGAGAAAAACAGCTACGAACACCTGTAACCCTACTGTCGCTGTGGCCCTTGGCCTCAGCCCAGCAGTACCACAGTATTTTTTAAAGTGTGGTGCGGCTGGGTGCAGTGACTCACGCCTGTAATCCCAGCACTTTGGGAGGCCGAGGCAGGTGGTTCACTTGAGGTCAGAAGTTCAAGACCAGCCTGGCCAACACGGTGAAACACTGTCACTACTAAAAATACAAAAATTAGCCAGGCTTGGTGGCATGCCCCTGTAGTCCCAGCTACTCGGGCAGGAGATCAGGCAGGAGAATCACTTCAACCCAGGAGGCAGAGGCTGCAATGAGCCAAGATCACACCATTGCACTCCATCCTGGGCAACAGAGCAAAACTCTGTCTCAAAAAATAAAATAATAAAATAAAATAAAAGGAATCTCTTCTTTCTCTCTCTCTCTTTTTTTTTTTTTGGAACATCGAAGGAATCCAATTCACAATCTTGAGCAATCCTCTCTTTATTCCATTTTATCTCCTCCCTACAATCCCTGGAGGTCAAAGAGGACAAACCCAATAAACCCTCTCTCCCATTGCCTTTTTGGATCTACGCCTTTTCCCTTCTGCCTTTTGCCAACTCTTGCTTCTGGAGATTGACGTAAGCCCTTTTCTCACATCCTCCTCCCATCTTCCCTCCTCTCCGGTCTGGTCTGTGTCCTCCTCAGGCCATTCTCTGTTCCTGCATCACCCAAGTCCTGTCCCGAGTCTAGTGAGGTAGACCCGGGGGCAGGGCAGTGGTCCATGGATTTGCTGGGCTTCACTCCATGGCTCCGAAGCTGTCCATAGAGACTATACTCTCAGTGATCACTTCCCGAGTTCATTACTAGAGAAGTTTCTCTGAACGGGTAGAGCACTGGGAACCAGGAGGGGGAGGTGAGCGTTTTCTCCTGAGCATGAGGTGGCTTTAGGTATTGCTTCATGGCAATTTGGCAACTGCCATGTGCCATTGAAGATGGTTCTTATCTGCCTCTGGAAGAGGAAGAGGACACAATCTGAGTGGTTCCCATTTATGTTAATTTTTTTTAAGTTGTCAATGGCTCCCCATTGCCTGTTAAACTAAGTACCAAGTCTTGAGCCTATCTGAGAAACTGCACAAAATGGTCCCATATGTTCATTCCAGCCTGGCTTCTCCCATACTTGGCCATCGCTGAGTGCTCACTGCATGCTGGCTGTCTATACTGAGGGAGAAATGGATTATTAGTCCTCATTTCACCAAAGAGGAAACCAAGGCTCAGAAAGATCGAGTTACTTGCCCAAGATCACACAGCTGGTAAATGGCAGACCCCATGTACTTTCCACCATTCCAAGCTTCACTTTTTTCTTTCCCATTCCCCTTCCCTTTCTACTCACAGCACATTACAAATCCTCTTATTGGTTCCTGAATATGCATAGGGGAGAATTTTAAAAGTAGGTGGGTATTCCGGGGTTCTCCTTTCACCTGGATCTAATTCTCTTTCTTGGTTGAATAAATGCTTGAGTGTCTCCCTGAGACAGAGGTGAGTATCCTAGACCTGTAGGGACCATTTTCTCCTTGTCTTCTCACAGAGCAGCTCTTTAAAACAAAACAAAAAAAGGAATCTGAATGAAATGTTTCCCTCTAGAGCCCTGCTTCTGTCCCCAGCTCTTGGTCCTCACACAGATCCAGAGATTCTAGCTGAATCCTGTAGAACAGTCAGCAAACACACCGTACATGTTAGTGCCACTCATCCTCCATTCCTGGCAGACATTACTAGTTGATCATAGGATTCTGCCAGTGAGCTGGGAACTGTTCTGTTGCCACTCTTTATAGGGATTATCTTAGTCCATTTATGCTGCTCTAACAGGATGCCACAGACTGGGTGATTTATAATGAACAGAAATTTATTTGGCTCATGGTTCTGGGGGCTGAGAAGTCCAAAAGCATGGTGCCACTATCTGGTAAGACCTTCTGCACTGTGCATCCCATAGTGCATGGCAGAAGAAAGAGAGAGAAAGAAGGGGCCGAACTCATTTTAACAAACCCACTCCCATGATAATGACATTAATCTCATGAATACATGAGGGCAGAATACCCATGGCCTAATTACTTCTCATTAGGCCCCACCTCTCAACACTTTTGCACTGGGGATTAAGCTTCCAACACATGAACTTTAGGAGACACATTCAAACCATAGCAGGGATCAAAAAGAAGTCCTTACCTGAAGGAATGTTGAAGGTACTGCAAGCTCTTCAGTTACTGATGAGAAAACGGTAGCCCAGAAAGAGGAAGTGACTGTTCTCCAAGTCATCAAACTGGTTGGTGATTCTCATCAGCTTAGTCTCTCATCTCTCCTCGGCAGCCCAGCCCTGTGAAGTATCCTCATTCTTGCCGGCTGTAATAACAAAATTCCCCACCTAGGATTACACTTCTGAACCAGGAAGTCTGGCCAGCTGTTGAACTGCACGTTCATACCTTGAAAAAGCCTTATCAAGGAGCCTTCAGTGACAGGCACTGTGGATTATGGAGGACTCCACTTCCCTTTTTCCTTCCTGTGGCCATCTGAAGTGTGGTTGTCTCCTTTTCATGAGGTCATCCAACAATAAGAGAAAGGATGAGAAGCTAGGCTCCCGTTAATAAATGAGTGGCATTGGGGCTTCCTGAAAATTCCATTTATCTAGAACAGTGGTACTCAGCTGGAGGTGATTTTGGACCCCATCCAGGGGACATCAGGCAACATCGGTAGCCATTTTTGGTTGTCATTCTGGGGGCCTGGGTTGCTAACTGGCATTAGTGAGAATAAGCCAGGGGTGTTGCTATATCCAACAACACACAAAGTCCCCCACAGTACAGAGCTGCCTGGCCCAAAACACCTGCAGCGCTGAGGCTGAGGAACACACTCACAGGTGATGGGCCCTCACCTGTTGACTGATGTGGGGATCCCAGTCCCCTGCCGTTGTTCAGTCTGTTCCCCCAGTCTTTCCTTCCACCATCATAACTTATTCAAATCTTTCCCAGCATTCAAGGTCTATATCCTGAATCCGACCTACGCTGGGAAGCCCTCCTGGTGAATTACCAAGCGGCTGTAACTGCTCCTCTTCTGGTCTGCAAGGCGCTTGTAGAATATGTCTCAGGGAGTCTTGTCCTGGAGGTCATGGGTGTATTGCCCCTTCTCCCACTGCTTCTAATTCCTTGAGCAGTGCAATGGCAAAAGGCTTACATGAACTTTGAGTTGGGCACAACTGTGTCCAGACTGTGCCTATGATAGGGGACCTCAGGAAGGTAACATAGAGGACCTCACTGAACTTCACTTTTCTCGTCCCTATAGTAACAGTAACGTGTGGGGCACGTCCTATGTGTGTGCAGTGGTGTCCTAGGTGCTTTTCATGTGTTAACTCACTTCAGCCTCATGACAACCCTGTGAGTAAGTGCTATTACCATTCCATTTCATGGATGAAGGAAATAAGGCACAGCGGTAACCTCAAAGGGCGTGAGATCTAAGGGCGCTGCACTGGGTGGTCAGTGAACAAACCTTGTCCAGTTTCTGCTTGGCTCTTTAGCTGGAGAGAGTGCCAATGTTTCTTTCTGAGTTTTCTACATCATTCATATTGTACTCTCCGTGCAATTTTATATATCTTGCCTTCTTTTTTGCTTAGCATTACTCAGAAGTGTATTTTCCATGTCATTAAAAGTGTGCACGCTTCCCTGCTCCACAACTCCCCTCTCTTTTCTTCTGGAACAATTCAGTCCTAAAGTCACTGGGTGGGTCAGAGCAAGGTGGGTGTCAGTGGTGGGAATGGGCTTGGTGGCTCAGAGCATGTGTCAGAACCCAGGCCAGGTGAGGAGGTGCAGGGGGCTGAGGGGGTGAGGGAATGCCTGCATAGGGTGTGAGGGTGTGTCCTCACAGGGGCCAGTCAGAGCCCAAACAGGGCAAAGAGGGTGTCCATGTGGGCAGGGGAGCTGCCTGTAAGGGGTATCAGAGCTCTAGCTGGAGAAGGTGGGGGAAGATGGGAGATTGGTTACATACAGGAGCATTGATCAAATAAACAAATAGATTAAAGGTAAAGGAAATCAGGTTTCTTATTATCAGAGCAGGGAGCACACATAGAGAAAAGGAGGAAACTGAAATGGACTTGTTATATATGAATTGGAGGCACTGATTTGAACTTGCAGCTTTCTTTTTTTTTTTTTTTTGAGACGGGAGTCTCGCTTTGTCGCCCAGGCTGGAGTGCAGTGGTGCAATTTTGGCTCACTGCAACCTCCGCCTCCCGGGTTCACGCCATTCTCCTGCCTCAGCCTCCTGAGTAGCTGGGACTACAGGCGCCCGCCACCATGCTCGGCTAATTTTTGGTATTTTTAGTAGAGTCAGGGTTTCGCTGTGTTAGCCAGGATGGTCTCGATCTCCTGACCTCGTGATCCACTGGTCTTGGCCTCCCAAAGTGCTGGGATTACAGGCGTGAGCCATTGCGCCTGGTCGAACTCGCAGCTTTCAATACAGATAGATAAACTTAGATAAAAAATAAATCTGAATATATAATATATATTATAAATGAATATAATATAAATACAGCAGACAAATTCTAGAAATATTATATATATACACATATATATGTGTATATATATATACATATATGTGTGTGTGTGTGTATACATATATATATATATTCTCCTGTTCTGTCTGCTGACAGTGATGCTCAGACAGCAATGTGTGTGCCTAGGGCCCAGGGCTTCCTAGAGAAATGGCCAATTTCAAGTCCAGAGCAGACAAAGTACAAAGTGATCATGGAGCATCTCATGCCAGAAAGCAGGAAAGAGCTCAAAGAGTGATGAGGACATGTCAAAAAGACATGGAATCCAACTTGAAGGGGTTCCCACTGGCTTATCTGGGACAATCTGAGCATGAAAATCATGGCCATAGGCCGGGCGCGGTGGCTCATGCCTGTAATCCCAGCACTTTGGGAGGCCGAGGCGGGCGGATCACGAGGTCAGGAGATCGAAACCATCCTGGCTAACACAGTGAAACCTTGTCTCTACTGAAAATATAAAAAAATTAGCCGGGCGCGGTAGCGGGCACCTGTAGTCCCAGCTACTCGGGAGGCTGAGGCAGGAGAATGGCGTGAACCCGGGAGGCGGAGCTTGCAGTGAGTCAAGATCGCGCCACTGCACTCCAGCCTGGCGGACAGAGCCAGACTCCGTCTCAAAAAAAAAAAAAAAAAAAAAAAAGAAAATCATGGCCATAAAGGATTATAATGCATGAAATAAAGTAGGAAACCACAAGACCAGACTAATACAAATGAATACATATTTTGAAAGTTTGAGAAAGAATGGGATAAAGTTTCAAATAAACTCCCAACAGGGCGTGGTGGCTCACACCTGTAATCCCAGAATTTTGGGAGGCCAAGGTGGGTGGATTGCTTGAGCTCAGGAGTTCGAGACCAGCCTGAGCAACAGGGCAAGACCTTGACTCTACCAAAAAAAAATTAGTGTGATGGTGTGTACCTGTAGTCCCAGCTACTCAGGCATCTGGGGCAGGAGGATCGCTTGAGCCCAGGAGGTCCAGGTTGCAGTAAGCCGTGTTCGTGCAAGGCACTCCAGCCTGGGCAACAGAATGAGACCCTGTCTCAAAAAAATAAAATAAAATAAAAATAAACTCTCCATAAAATACTTGACAATTACAAAGGGGAACAAGAAACTTTACAACACAGACGCTTATCAGACACCACCCTAATCAAGTGATCAAAGTGACCCTCATAAAAAGGGACAAACTGAAATCTTGAGCCACCTGAGAGGATGCAACAAGATGGCAGAATCGCTTCTGTGATGTTCCTGGCAAAGATACATGATCAGAAGAGAATTAGGAGGAAACATCAGACAAAGCCAAATGCGAGGACATCCTACAAAGTAACTGCCCTCTCATCTCAGAACTATCAAAGCCATTATCTTAGGGAGGTCTGGGGAACTGCTCCATATTGAAGGAGACTAAAGAGCTCTGATAACTGAATGTAACGTGTGATTCTGCACTGGATTCTTTTGCTACGAAAGACATATTGGGACAGTTGGCAGAACTTGCAGGGGACCTGAGGATTAAATGGCAGCAATTTATCACTGTTGATTTCCCAATATTGATGGTTGATTTGTAGTTTGTAAGAGAGAATCCTAGCTTGTAGGAAACACACAAAAAATAATAGGGATGATGGCACATTCTGTCGGCAGCTTTCTCTCAATGGTTCAAAAGAAAGGAAATGGCTGGGCGCAGTGGCTCATATGTGTAATCCCAACACTTTGGGAGGCTTGGGCCAGGAGTTCTAGACCAGCCTGGTAATATAGTGAAACCCCCATATCTACAATTTTTTTTTTTTAAATTAACCAGATGTGGTGGTGCATGCACATGTAGTCCCAGCAACTTGGGAGGCTTAAGTGGGAGGACTGCTTGAATCGTGGAGGGTGAGGCTGCAGAAAGCCATGATCACACCACCACCCTCCAGCCTGGGTGGCCGAGTGAGACCCTGTCTCAAAAAAAAGAAGCAAGACCCTGTCTCAAAAAGAAGAAGAAGAAGAAGTAAGAGGAGGAGGAGGAGGAGAAGGAGAAAGGAAATACTTTGTATTGGTTTTGCACTGCTTCAATAAACTTTTGATTTAAAAAAAAATGTTTTTTAGGCCGGGCGAGGTGGCTCATGCCTGTAATCCCAGCACCTTGGGAGGCCGAGACGGGCAGATCACAAGGTCAGAAGATCGAGACCATCCTGGCTAACACGGTGAAACCCCGTCTCTACTAAACATACAAAAAATTAGCAGGAAGTGGTGGTGGGCGTCTGTAGTCCCAGCTACACGGGAGGCTGAGGCGGGAGAATGGCATGAACCCGAGAGACAGAGCTTGAAGTGAGCCGAGATCGTGCCACTGCACTTCAGCCTGGGGAACAGAGCGAGACTCTGTCTCAAAAAAAAAAAAAAAAAAGTTTTTTAGGTAATTCCATGAGAAGGAAACAATCAGAAAAATCCAGAACATGGGACAATCTACAAGACAACGGGCAGGGCGGGTAGAGAGGGCAGCAGCAGGGACGGATAGTCCTGTTGCATATACTCCGCATCCTGGCGCAGCCCGGTAATGTTTTTCTAGATGAGGAAACTGAGGCACAGAGAGGTTAAGTAAATTCCTTAAGGGCCCTATGACAGATCCTGGATTGGGTTTGTCTGTAACTGCTGGTTTAAGCGGGAATCTCCTCCTTTAGGCTGTGAGCAATTTGGGGTGGGGGTGGGGTCAGGCATGACTTAGTTTCTTGGAACTCCAAGTTCCTATCCCAGTTTGGGGCTGGCACGTCGAAGGCACCGAATGAGCACTTAGGTGAATGGACAGCAAAGAGCTCCTGAATCACAGGCCAGCTCACACGGATAGAATGCACACAAATAGGACTCCAGAGCTTGTCCACGGGGCAGGAGTCAGGCCAGGGACACAGCAACCTGGAAAAACAGGATGCCTGTTTGACCTCCAGGTGCAGCTGCCACCCTCTCCTGCCACTTCCTCATCAAGGCCTGCAGCAGCATGAAAATCATAGTCTCCTTACCCAATGACCGGAGAAGTGCAATTAAGTTGAAAATTAGTTGGCATAATTAATTAGACGGGTAAATAGCTCCCTGTCAACATCAATCAATCCAGTCTGCCTAAAATCAGCTCAGCAAAGGCAGGCCAAGGAGCCCCTGCAGCGCTGGCCTCTGCTGGCGGGCAATGTCAGAGAGTGGCAGCCGGAACAGGCCAGGGTGTCCTGCTGGGCACCCAAGACCCCACTCCCCCATCCACAGGTCCTTTACGGTTGCTTTTTTTTTTTTTCTTTTTTGAGACAGAGCCTCACTCTGTTGCCCAGGCTGGAGTGCAGTGGCACAATCTAGGCTCACTGAAGACTCCGCCTACCAGGTTCAAGTGATTCTCCTGCCTCAGCCTCCTGAGTAGCTGGGATTACAGACACGTGCCACCATGCCCGGCTAATTTTTGTATTTTTAGTTGAGATGGGGTTTCACCATGTTGGCCGGGCTGGGCTCGAACTCCTGACCTCAAGTGATCTGCCCACATCGGCCTCCCAATTACAGGCTTGAGCCACCACACCTGGCCTTACAGTTGCTTTTCATGGGAGCGATGTCTCTGCAGGGTAGTCCTCAGTGATTCCATCTTCAGCATCTGGCAAAAACACTGCTCCATTCCCAGAGAGCCACAGCTGCAAATGCCTTTGCCCTCTGGAGTTTCCTACTTCAGAGTCCCCATTCCATTGCTCAGGATTTCCGACATGCATAAAAACCATGGGACCTCTGATGGTTGGTTAGGGCATTGTAGAAACTCAAAAAATCAAAGTATAACTTATTGGCAATAAAACGTACCCTCGTTAGTGTACAGCTCTCTGAGTTCTGAGAAACACATACAGTCTTGTAACCACCATCATGATCGAGATACAGAATATGGCAGGGCATGGTGGCTCATGCCTGTAATCCCAGCACTTTGGGAGGCTCAGGCAGGCAGATCACCTGAGGTCAGGAGTTCAAGACCAGCCTGGCCTACATGGTGAAACCCCATCTCTACTAAAAAAACACAAATTAGCTAGGCATGGTGGCACATGCCTGTAATCCCAGCTACTCGGAAGGCTGAGGCCGGAGAATCTCTTGAACCCGGGAGGTAGAGATTGCAGTGAGATGAGATCACGCCACTGCACTCCAGCCTGGGCAACAGAGCAAGACTCCATCTCATTAAAAAAAAAAAGATACAGATTATTTCCATCACTGTAAAAGATTCCCCCTGCCCTTTGTAGTCACTGCCTCCCCTACCCCATCGCCTGGCAAGAACTGATGCGTTAACTGTCCCTAAATTTCTGCCTGTCCCAGAATGTCATATAAATGGAACCATATAGTATAAGCCTTTTGAGTTC
This sequence comes from Pongo abelii, assembly GCF_028885655.2. Taxonomy (NCBI): domain Eukaryota; kingdom Metazoa; phylum Chordata; class Mammalia; order Primates; family Hominidae; genus Pongo; species Pongo abelii. The sequence goes on along the minus strand of NC_071992.2, from coordinate 139,498,443 downwards.
TGCTTCTTTCTCTTGGCATAACACACTTGGGATTCATCCACACTGTGGCGTGTGTTGGTAGCTAGCTGCTTTTTATTGCTGAGTAGCATTTTATTGCATGGATGTACCACAGTTTGTTTATCTGCTTCCCAGCTGAAGGAGTTGGGCTGTTTCTAATTTGCGGAGTTTATGACTAAAGCCACTATAAATATTTATATACCGGTTTTTGTACGAACATGCTTTCATTTCACTTAGGTCAACACCTGGACGTGAGATTGCTGGGTCTTATGATAGGTGTCTGTATAACTCGATAAAAAACTGCCAAAGCGCTTGCTGAGGTGCCTGTAACATTTTGTGTCCCCAGCAGCAATTTCAGTTGCTCCACATCTTTGCCAATGCATAACTTTAAGAAATGATAACGTGCATTGCTGGTCATAGCAGGGCTGGCTGCATAATTTTCTTTTTTCTTTTTTCTTTTCTTTTTTTTTTTTTTTTTTGAGACGGAGTCTTGCTGTGTCGCCCAGGCTGGAGTGCAGTGGCATGATCTCGGCTCACTGCAAGCTCCGCCTCCCGGGTTCACGCCATTCTCCTGCCTCAGCCTCCCAAGTAGCTGGGACTACAGGCGCCTGCCACCACGCCCGGCTAATTTTTTGTATTTTTAGTAGAGACGGGGTTTCACCATGTTAGCCAGGATGGTCTCGATCTCCTGACCTCGTGATCTGCCTGCCTCAGCCTCTCAAAGTGCTGGGATTACAGGCGTGAGCCACCGCTCCCGGCCTTGCTGCATAATTTTCAAGGCCCAATGCAAAGTGAAAATGTGGGTCCTTTTGCTCAAAACAAAAGGGGAAAAAAATGCCATGAAATGTACTAAAACAGAAAGGGTTTCTCTTTCTTCTGCAATCTTTCTCTTGACTTCTTGTAGTGTTTTTCTTATTTGCTCTTGACGTTTTAAGTAAAGAAGACTTAAAATTTAGGATTATTAGCAGTCTGGGTGCGGTGGCTCATGCTTGTAATCCCGACGTTTTGGGAGGCTGAGGCAGGCGGATCACTTGAGGTCAGGAGTTCGGGACCAGCCTGAACAACATGGTGAAGACCCATCTCTACTAAAAATACAAAAAATTAGCTGGGTGTGGTGGTGCACATCTGTAATCCCAGCTACTCGGGAGGCTGAGGCAGGAGAATCGCTTGAACCTGGGAGGTAGAGGTGGCAGTGAGCAGAGATTGTGCCGCTGCACTCCAGCCTGGGCGATAGAGCAAGACTTCGTCTTAGAAAAAAAAAAAAAAAAAGATTGTTAGCATTCATGTTTACATTGTGCAATGACATTTTAAATGCAAATATGAGAATGTTTAGCTAGTACATGGAATTACTGAAATTACACAACCCATATTTTGTTTGTACATGCATACGTATTTCATTCTTACCAGAAAGTGGAAATGCTGCACAAAACGAACTCAACTATTTTTATTTCACTTCTTGATATGCATACATTCTACCAACACTCTCTACCTTTGGCTTACTGATGAATAAGAAGGGCAGAGCAGAAAAGAAACTTTGGGTTGCCTTATCTTTTTTATTTTTTTTGAGACAGAGTCTTGCTCTGTCACCCAGGATGGAGTGCAGTGGCATGACCTCGGCTCACTGCAACCTCCACCTCCTGGGTTCAAGCTATTCTCCTGCCTCAGCCTCCCGAGTAGCTGGGATTACAAGCACGAGCCACCACGCCCGGCTAATTTTTGTATTTTCAGTAGAGATGGGATTTCACCATGTTGGCCAGGCTGGTCTTGAACTCCTGACCTCAGGTGATCTGCTTGCCTCGGCCTCCCAAAGTGCTGGGATTACAGGCGTGAGCCACCAGGCCCGGCCACCTTATCTTTCTTGGTCTTTCTGTGTCATCATTTTGAGCACCTGGTTGGTCAGTGTGAGGAAACAACACAAGTAAGAAAGCATATGGTAGAATTCCTTGGTCATTTACGTTTCTTAGAACACCATTGCCTTTTGTCTGCATTTAAGCAAGTTGTGGTTTGAACAGAAAGCATGGCTTCTCAGCTCTGTCACACCCACTGAGTCACAGAGGTAGGACACTTACCTTGTGCTCACTTTGAGTCTCGCTGACCTCCCATGCATCGTGGGTCTCCTGGAATTAAGTGCTCACAGGACAATGTGAATGCTATATGGGGATGGGTCAGCAAGGGACTCTAGACACCCAAGTTCACTTATCCTTCTGTTCACACCAGCATCAGACCTCACTTATGAAATCCTAGTTCAATGATCAAATCATCGAGAATTTCAAGACATTTGCAACAGAGCATTAAACCAAGTGTGGGGTCCTTCTGAATGTGGGGCCTGTGGGACTGCACACATGAAGCCAGCCCTGGATGACAGCGTAAGGAAATTAGTTTTCTCACATTGCATTATTTGTGAAACCAAATTAAAATATTTTTTGTAATATAAAAATATTCAATCCCCGAAGTCCCATCTACTTGCATCGTTTGGAGAGTTTTTTGTGTTTATCTAACTTGTGACTTGTCTCTCTGGTGAAATTGTCTCTTTTTCTAGAACGAAGATCATAACTTCTGCTCTTTCATATCCAGCACAGCACCCGGCCAAGGCCAGAGGACCCAGTTCAGAAGCTCAGGAAATCAGAAGGGACTAATTGCTTTTTGGGGAAGTCCACTAAAGGAAGACCGTTTCTCCACCCACAGCACACTTCTGACACCAAAAGTGTGGGTTTTTCCACACCAAGCAATTATCCAGTTCTCTGCAGACACCAGCTGGGTGTCCTGCAATTTATTTTTATTTTTGAGATAGAGTCTTACTCTGTCACCCAGGCTGGAGTGCAATGGTATAATCTTGGCTCACTGCAGCCTCTGCCTCCTGGCTTCAGGTGATTCTCCTGCCTCAGCCTCCAGAGTAGCTGGGACTACAGGCGCCCACCACCAAGCCTGGCTAAGTTTTTACATTTTTAGCAGAGACAGGGTTTCAATATGTTGGCCAGGCTGGTCTTGAACTCCTGACCTGAGGTGGGTACAAGCATGAGCCACGGCACCCAGACGTGTCCTGCAATTTAATTCAACTCTGACACTAAGTACCTGGACTTAGCACAGACCCCACAGGTTAAGGGCTCAGTCCAACAAGACCACTCCCACTTCAGATGCCAGCTGCAAGCAGTGAGGCCTCAGGTTTTCCCACACTTCTGTCTGGCTTGGCTACAAATCAGGAGTTCCTACAACCCTCTCTTCTCATTTGGTCGTTTGCTATAATGGTTCACAGAACTCAAGGAAACACTTTACTTATGTTTACTAGATTATCATAAGGGATACAAATGAACTGTCCAATGAAAAGGTACAAAGGGTGAGGTGCAGAAGGGTCCCACCCACAGGAGTTTCTGCCCCTGTGGAGCTGGGGTGCACCCTACTCCTCGAATATGGATGTGTTTACCAACTGGGTTTAGGGTTTTTGTGGAGCCTCTGTCCTCCCCAGAGGGTAGGGGTAGGAACTGAAAGTTCCAGCTATCTAATCACGTCTTGATCTTTCTCATAACCAGCTCCCATTCTGAAGCTATCTAGGGGCCCCCAGCCACCAGTCATCTTGCTATCATCAAAAAGGTACCCTTGTCACTCTGGAGATTCCTAGGGTCTTAGAAGCTCTTGTATCAGGAACGGAGGACTAAGACCAAATATTACAACAAAAGGTACTCCTATCACCCCTGTCACTCAGGAAATTCCAGAGTTTCAGGAGCTCTGTGCTGGGAAGTGGAAACAAAGACCAAATATGTCTTTCTTATTTTATCACAATGTCTCACACACACTGTACTGGAATAAGCTCCCAGAGCCACCCTAGCTTTGTCTGGGTGCTGGGTGGGGAGCAATAGCACTGAAGCCCCCTGCACCGCACACACACATACAGCTGTGAGTGGGTGGGAGGAAAGGTTGAAGATGTCAGACAGCACAGGAAGGAATGTATATGGAGCTCATCCCAACACCGTCTCGTTAACAACTTAGAGATGATTCTCATGAATAGTAAATAGTGCAGGCCATCAAACAGTCAGAACCTGCCCAAAGTGGCCCTCAGGCTGGCAGGGGTAATCAGAAGGCCCGTCCCTCCAAGCTGGGCTGGGAAACGCTTCTTCCATAGGACTCCATTGTGTCTCCTTTCCTCGAAAATAACACGACTGGCGTTTGCACTTTGTTTCGTAAATATTACATGTTCATTGTAAAAAATTTGGGAAAAACAGGCAAACAAAAACAAATAAAATAAAAATTTAAAAAAGCAACAGAACATCTTTCATAGCCGCACCGCTGGACATCAAAATAGGCTGGGTGTGGTGGCTCACGCCTGTAATCCCAGCACTTTGGGAGGCTGAAGCGGGCCGATCACCTGAGGTCGGGAATTTGAGACCAGCCTGACCAACATGGAGAAACCCTGTCTGTACTAAGAAATACAAAATTAGCCAGGCGTGATGGTGCGTGCCTGTAATCCCAGCTACTTGGGAGGCTGAGGCAGGAGAATTGCTTGAACCCGGGTGGCAGAGGTTGTGGTGAGCTGAGATCGTGCCATTGCACTCCAGCCTGGGCAACAAGAGCAAAATTTCGTCTCAAAACAAAACAAAACAAAACAAACAAACAAAACAGGCCGGGCGCGATGGCTCATGCCTGTAATCCCAGCACTTTGGGAGGCCAAGGCAGGTGGATCACGAGGTCAGGAGATCGAGACCATCCTGGCAAACATGGTGAAACCCCGTCTCTAATAAAAATACAAAAAATTAGCCGAGCGCGGTGGCGGGCACCTGTAGTCCCAGCTACTCAGGAGGCTGAGGCAGGAGAATGGCGTAAACCCGGGAGGCAGAGCTTTCAGTGAGCAGTGAGATGGTGCAGTGAGATGGTGCCACTGCACTCCAGCCTGTGGGACAGAGCGAGACTCCGTCTCAAAACAAAACAAAACAAAACAAAACAAAAACAACAACAACAAAAAACCTGTTACCATTTTGTTGTGTGTTGCAGCAACAGTGTAGATTAGATACCTTGGGGTTCCCTGCAACCTCCCTCGAGTGTTCTCTTCCAAGGCATCTGAGAAGCTCAAAATGTCTTTTCCCTGGCGGGGCACCGTGGCTGATGCCTATATTCCCAGCACTTTGGGAGGCTGAGACAGGTGGATCACCTGAGGTCACGAGTTCAAGACTAGCCTGGCTAACATGGCAAAACCCCGTCTCTACTAAATATACAAAAATTAGCTGGGCGTGGTGGTGCATGCCTGTAATCTCATCTACTTGGGAGGCTGAGTCAGGAGAATCACTTGAACCTGGGAGGCGGAGGTTGCAGTGAGCCAGGATCGCGCCGTTGCATTCCAGCCTAGGCCACAGAGCAAGACTCCACAAAAAAAAAAAAAAAAGCCTTTTCACAGCCCTCCCCAAAGCCAGAGCTCTTCTAGGGACCTGGGTCTGACAAGCAGGAGCATCCCCGCATGACTTGGAAGGCATGCATGAGCCATCTGAGCAGGCCACACGCAGGGATTGGTTCTTCTTCAGCAGCTTAGACAGGAGCAAGTGCTGGTGCCAGGCCGTGTGTCAGAGGGGGAGGTGAGGGTTGCAACAGGGAGGTCCCATGGTGTGGCTGGGCCTCCTCCTGGCTGGGTTGTCCTTGTTTTGTGGCGTCCAAGCATGGTTCCCTGATCCTCCTGGAAATTCTGTAATGAATTAACACTCTGTAACAAATCCCTTTCTGCTTAGCTAGCTAGAGTGGATTCTGTTGTCTGCAACAGAGAACTTATTCATTAGGCTTCAGCTTAACTCTCATCGCCTGCTTCACAGCGCTTACCATAACGTGGAATTAGCTCATTTATGTATTTGTTTACCTACTTAATGTCTCTTAATGAGGGAAGAACCATGTCTGTCTTGTTCACCAGTTTAATCCCAGTGGCTGTCTCATAGCTGCACTTCATCAATGTCTGTTGAGTGAAACATCTGGTCACCTTCCAGCAGCCTCTGTCCCAAGGGAGAACAGAATACCAGCTTCAGCCCTTTCTGTGGACCAAGTGGGTTGTATTCCTTTTATGCGTACTGTACAACCTCTTGCCACCCCCGTTGCCAACTCTTGCTGACTGCCTCTTTTTGCAGAGAAAGGCAATGTTCTATAACAGGGGTGTCCAATTTTTTGGCTGCCCTGGGCCACATTGGAAGAAGGGGAATTGTCTTGGGACACACATAAAATACACTGACACTACCAATAGCTGATGAGCTAAAAAAAAAAAAAAAAAAAAAAAGGGTCCATGCATAAATCTCATAATGTTTTAATAAAGTTTATGAATTTGTGTTGGGCAGCATTCAAAGCTGTCCTGGGCTGCATGCAGTCCTCAGGCCATGGGTTGGACAAGCTTGCTCTAGAAGATTCTGGTTTACACCGCTCTTTGGCTCTAGTCACTTACAAATTGTAAGGATGAATCAACTCACTGTGCCCAATTCCCTGCTTCCCTTCAATAAGCAAAGACCTGCTCTCTCTCTCTCTCTCTGTGTATGTGTGTGAAGTGGGGGTAGATGTTTGAATATTAAAAGGTCGATGGACTTATATCATGCATTCACTTATAAATTTATATTATGCATTCATTCCACACTCAGTGAGTGCCTACTGTGTATGCATGTGGCGGTTGCTGGAGTCCTGGTTCTGGGACCCCCAGATCAATCCCTTTTGGGGACCTGGACCTCCCAGTAAATGCCACTTTGTAATCAGACTTTCTCCCTTGGGCCATCGAGCTCTCATCTAAAGTAGTGAAACCTCTAAGCCTTAAACTATGAGCCAGATGATGCAACTGCCACAATCCAATTGTGCAATTTCAGGCACAAACGCTATGTTTGAGATATAGGCTCAGCGGTAGATTTTCATGATATGATTTCAAAGGCTTGGTGCTCAGACAGCCCAGTCCCTGTGTGCCTGGCTCCTGGAGATAAGAACCATGAGACCCAGTAGCCCTGTGAAGGAGGGGGCCTCATGGCTCTGTGTCCTCACGGCTCTGGCCTGAGGTGATGGGGACACATACTATTACCCCGTTGCTGTTATACCTGTTGGAACTGTGGGCAGAACCACTGTGTTGTTCCAGGCCTGAACTTGGAAGGAGCAGGCCCACAGTTCCTTGGGGCCCCAGGGCTGCTGGGAACACACCCAGTCTGACTTATCTCATCTGTCAGTAGGAGCAGAGTGGAAGGGCCCTGTGAGGTGAGTCCTGTAACTCTTTCCTCTCCTCTGGCTAGGGGACCTTGCTGTCTCCCCACCAAGTATACTGAGAAAGGGCAATGGTCTTAGAGCCCACTCTGGGCCAGTCCATGGAAAGGTTTACTCAGTTACAGAAATCAGAGCCTGCATGCCTTTGGAACTAGAAAATGTCTTTGATCAGACTAAAACCTGGGAATGCAGAAATGAATCAACAACAGTCCCTGCCCTCAAGAAAAGCTGAGCCATTACAGTGCAGGGTGGGAAATGTTGCATGCAGTCATCAAACACACAAATGCTCCAGGGCCCACCATGGGCTCTGCACAGTGGGTACTGCACGGCCTCTGCTGCATGCCTGGTGCCTGTGATCCAGTGGGAACGACAGCAACTGAGAAATCATGGCACCACACGGTGATGAGGCTAAGGTCTGGGGAGTACAGGGCTGGGAGGGTGAGCAGCAGGGAGCCAGCTCAGGAGGCCTCTCTGTGGCCACAGAGGAGAGCAGTGGGACAGTCATCAGCTGGGTGGGTGGGGTGGAGGGAATGGGGTGTCCGTGGGGTATGGGGTGGGGGAGGAGTGGGAAAAGATGGGCTGGGAGGTGAGCCCACAAGGGCACGTGGGCACCCTGGCTTCGATGTCATGGTCAGTGGGAGCTTCTGAGGCTGTTCAGCAGGACATTAGCTTTTATGACGGCTCCCTCTGGCCACAGTGTGGGGACAATGGAGCCTCTCTGGGAGCATCTGGGCCTGCAGGGGTGAGGACTTCCTTCTTCTGGGTGCTCTGTCAGCACCACGCAGAGCGATGGCTCTCAGACCCGTCCAGCAACAACAGGCTGACTCACACCTCGCCGGCCACTTGTTGAGTAGGAAATTGAGCTGGGAGGACCATGGCCTTCCGCTCCCCTGCACAGATGACAAAAGAACTGCTGGCTGCTTCCTGCAGGGCACATCTGGAGAAAACCCTGCTCCCTGCTCCCTACATTCAGGCTCCCTGGGCCTCCCTCAGTTTGCCCAGTTGGCTTGTCATAGCCAGAATGAGGAGCTGAGACACTTGGGCTTACCACCAAGTCCTGCCATGTCACCAAGGCCTGCGGGGAAAATGCCCAACTGGGGAAACCTTCACTGCTTCCCAAAGCGCCACGGGAGAACTGAAACCCACCATAGGCCCTTCCTCCCCAGCCTCCTCCCAGCCCTGATAACCCTTCCCCTCACCCAGCCCCCGACTCCCTCTTTATCTTTATTATTTTTATTATTTTATTTTATTTTATTTTAATTTATTATTTTTATTTTTGGAGATGGGGTCTTGCTCTGTCGCCCAGGCTGGAGTGCAGTGTCGCGATCTCGGCTCACTGCAACCTCTGCCTCCCGAGTTCAGGCAATTCTCCTGCCTCAGCCTCCTGAGTAGCTGGGACCACATGCTCACGCTGCCACACCCAGCTAATTTTTTGTATTTTTAGTAGAGATGGGGTTTCACCATGTTGGCCAGGCTGGTCTCAAACTTCTGACCTCAGGTGATCTGCCCGCCTTGGCCTCCCAAAGTGCTGGGATTACAGGTGTGAGCCACCACGCCCGGCTGTTATTTTTATTTTAAGCAGAGATAACTGGAAAGGAGAGGGGAGTCACGGTGTGCATAGATTCTGGAGCCAACTCACCCTGACGTCCCTCCAGCTGGAGCAGCCCCTGCAGAGAACTGTTTCAAGAAAGCCAGGCTGTGGCTGTGGCCAGGCCAGATGCAGCCCACAGTCCAGCTGTGACCCCTGCCAAGCAGATGGAGACAGTGACCTGTCGGGGGGTCGGATGGAAGTGCAGGAAGAGGCCAGGAGTGAAAAGAAAAGCCCCAGCTCCTGATGCCTGAGAATGCCCTGGCTGGGCTCAGGCCATTCTTGGGGCTTCTGGTCCTCACCCTCAGGGAGATGGAAAATTCTTCTGGGTTCCCTGCAGTGAAACAGCAAACCTGCCGAATCTAGGACAGCATAGATTTTTTGGCTGTCCACAAGCTCCTCAGACATTTGTTATCAAATATATGCATAAGATATTCACTTAGTATTTGTTACTAATTAGGAAGAATGAGATGTTCTAGAATTAGAAGACCTACAGCTGCTAGGGCTAAAATAACAAAAATGCTACAGCCTGGGTGGCTTAAACAACAGAAATTTATTCCCGCACAATGCTGGAGGCTAGGATGAAGGTGTTGACAGGATTGGTTTCTTCTGCGTTCTCTCTCCTCGGCTTGTAGATGGCCGTCTTCCTCCTGGGTCTCCTTATCGTCTTCTCTCTGTGTGTATCTGTGTCCAGATCTCCTCTCCTCAGAGACACTACTGCAGTTACTAAGAACAGGGAAGATATCTATGTATCGGCAAGGAAAGAGGTCCAGCTTACTGTTAAGTGGAAAAAGTCACAAAACAATAAGTACCATACAATCTTATGTAGATACCTAAAACCCAAGTGTTTATTTTTATGTTTGTGTGTAGGAAGACCACTCACAGGGCTTCCCTCTGGAGGGGGAACAGGATTAGGAGTGACTTGAGGGGACTTGACTTGTGTACATCTATATGTGTGGCACGTTGGATTATTCTTTTTTTTTTTTTGAGACGGAGTCTCGCTCTGTTGGCCAGGCTGCAGTACACTGGCGCTATCTCAGCTCACTGCAACCTCCACCTCCTGGGTTCAAGCGATTCTCCTGTCTCAGCCTTTTGAGTAGCTAGGATTACAGGCGCATGCCACCATGTCTGGCTAATTTTTGTATTTTTAGTAGAGGTGGGGTTTCACCACATTGGCCAGGCTAATCTCAAACTCCTGACCTCAAACTATCTGCCCTCCTCAGCCTCCTGAAGTGCTGGGATTACAGACGTGAGCCACTGCGCCTGGCCTGAATTATTCTTCATTCTTTTTCCTTTCCTTTGGCCTGAGACTCTGCACCCTCTGCCACAGTAAGCTGAGTATTTTTCTCTGCCCCACTAATGTTGAACTTGGCCATGTGACTTGCTTGGGCCAAGGGAGTTTTGATGTATGTACCCAGAGCAGGGGCCTTAAATGTACCTCCTTGGCATGGCTTTGTCCCTTGGGCTGTTGTGACTCTTTCAGAAGAATATACCTTAGTGAATGGCTGGTTCAAGGAGAATGCAAAGACTTGAAGAGCAGACTGAACCCAGCCTCAGCCTGGAGCTGAACCCGGCTGATACACAGATCCATGAGCAAGAAAAAGACGTGCTTACCTGAAGCTGAGTGAAATAAGTCAGACACAAAAAGACAAATATGGCAAGCTTCTACTTATATAAAATATCTAGAATACGTACATAGAGATGGAAAATAGATTAGAGGTTACCGGGGACTAAGGGAGGAGGAATGAGGAATTATTGCTTAATGAGCACAGAGTTTCTGTCTGGGGTGATGAAAAAGTTTTGGAGCTAGAAAGTAGCAATGGTTTTACAATGCTGTGAATGTACTTAGTGTCACTGAATTATAAACTTTAAAAATGGTTAAAATGGTGAAGGATAAAAGACTACACTTTGGGTACACTCCTTCGGGTGATGGATGCACCAAAATCTCAGAAATCACCACTAAAGAACTTACCCATGTAACCAAAAAACACCTGTACCCCCCAAAGGTATTGAAATAAAAAATTTTAAAAAATGGTTAAAATGGGCTGGGTGCGGTAGCTCACACCTGTAATCCCAGCACTTTGGGAGGCTGAGGTGGGCAAATAGCTTGAGCTTAGGAGTTCAAGATCAGCCTAAGCAACATGGCAAAAAATCTGTCTCTGCAAAAAATACAAAAATTAACCAGGTGTGGTGGCACGCCCATGTGGTCCCAGCTACTTGGGAGGCTGAGGTGGGAGGATCGCTAAAGCTGGGGAGGTGGAGGTTGCAGTGAGCTGTGATCACACCACTGCACTCCAGCCTGGGTGACAGAGCAAGACTCTATCTCAAAAAAAAAAAAAAAAAAAAAAAAAAAAGATTAAAGTGATAAAGTTTGTGTTATATATATTTACCACAATTTAAAAAATATATAGGATAGCCAAACTCATTTAATTGTACACTTAAAATGAGTGAATTATATGGTATGTGAATTATATGTCAGTAAAGCTGTTTAAAAAATAAAAGGCCAGGTGCCTCATGTCTGTAATCCCAGCACTTTGGGAGGCCGAGTATATATAAAACTGAGTATATGACATTTAAAAATATACCCAATGGGCCGGGCGCAGTGGCTCACACCTGTAATCCCAACACTTTGGGAGGCTGAGGCGGGCAGATCATGAGGTCAGCAGTTCAAGACCAGCCTGACTAACATGGTGAAACCCCATCTCTACTAAAACTACAAAAATTAGCTGAGTATGGTGGCGTGCGTCTGTAATCCCAGCTACTCAGGAGGCTGAGGCAGGAGAATCGCTTGAACCTGGGAGGCAGAGGTTGCAGTGAGCTGAGATTGCACCACTGCACTCCAACCTGGGTGACAGAGTGAGACTCTGTCTGAAAAAAAAAAAAAAAGAAAAGAAAAGAAAAAGGAAAACACATGCTTGCTGTTTAAGCCATTACATTTTGAGTGGTTTGCACTAGCACAGTGATAGCTGACTAATACAGCATGGCTGTATGCATATATTTTATAATTAGTACATATTATTCGTGCAATTGAAAATAAGCAAAACCAGAATTTATTGCATTCCTCCAAACAGGGCCCTCTTTCCTGCTTTCCTCCCTGGCGGTGGCACTGGAATGTTTCTGGACATTGCTCATCCCAATTTGGAGTGACTTGGCTTCTCTTGACAGCCAGACCCAAGTCCTATGTCTGTGGAATGTGCCTCCACGTGGCTCCCTCCTTTAGCTCTCTGTAACCACCTGCCAGGATGTATTTTCATCATCTGGGCCTGGATGGTTGCCTAGGTGTCCCGGGGGTCTCCCTGCCTGGGTCCATTTGGCACAAGGGAAGAGGATCCACTCTCAACAGGTTTCCATTAAGTTACCCTGTTCAGTCAGCCCAGAGCCCACCTCCCAGAACACACACACATACACACACATACACACACATACACACACACACACAGATACACTTTCCACTCTGTAAAATGGGCTTCCAATAAACTCTATTTTTTGTTGCTCAGAGGCATGCTAAGGTGATCAATGAACGCATTCAAATATAAAATATGTACTGTAGGGGGATAGCATTCTGTGTGAGGAAGTAGAATGGAAATGAGTTCAAGGAGGCAGTTAAATGTAAACTTTCCAAATGTTGGGAGACATATTTGTATATATTCAAAATAGATTTTGGTTTGTATGGAATCCATAGGGTATATAGATGTCATTGGGTACTTTTTTTTTTTTTTTTTTGAGTCGGACTCTCACACTGTCATCCAGGCTGGAGTGCAGTGGCACGATCTCGGCTCACTGCAACCTCCGCCTGCCGGGTTCAAGCTATTCTCCTGCCTCAGCCTCCCGAGTAGCTGGGATTACAGGCGCCCACCACCACGCGCGGCTAATTTTTTGTATTTTTAGTAGAGACGGGGTTTCACCATGTTGGCCAGGCTGGTCTCAAACTTCTGACCTCAGGTGATCCGCCCGCCTCGGCCTCCCAAAGCGTTGGGATTACAGGTGTGAGCCAATGCACCCGGCCCATTGGGTATATTTTTAAATGTCATATACTCAATTTTATATTTTAAAAAAATCACCATTTACATACACTGGTAATTACGTCTTTTGCAATTGTTTATAATGAAACTGTTTTGATATCAACTTAACATTATGAGAGGAGATGCCCAGAAGTTTTTCAACATTATTTTAGGGAATGTAAGTGAGGAAAAGGATTTGGAAACTGCTGAGAAGGGGGGCGGTGATCGTTTGAACTTGGTCAGGTCGCCTGACCTTGAGTTTGAGTTTCGCTTCCGTAAGTGAGGGGCAATTGAAGCACTGAGCCCTTCGGGTTGCTCTAGGAGTGGAGGTAAATGAGCCACCTCCGGAAAGGCGCTTAGCTGGGAGGAAGGAGCGCGTTCAGCCTGGGGAGGAGGGTGAGAGAAGGAGGCAGATGAAGGCAATGGGGATCAGGTTTTCGGGGGGGGGTAGGTGACCTCCGACCCGGCTGACGTAGGGCAAGGAGAGATCCCCGTCTCTACAGAGGGGCCTGAGAGCAGGACACATCAGGCCTAGAGCTGCGGGTGCAAAGGCCTGGGGGCCGGAAGGTCTTGGTCGGGGAGCCACGGCGCAGGCGCAGGCTGAGGCCCTCGGGTCCCCAGCGGGTCCTCGGCATCAGTCACTCTCTACGGGCCAGACCTGGGGGTCACCGCCTGCAGGAGCCTCCGTGCGCGGCCCACTCCCTCACCTGCGACCCCGTGGGGAGGCGAGCCTGACCGCCCTCGTTCCGGACTCCAGCAGGGCGCCCGCAGTCAGCGGTCCCCTCCCAAGTCTCCGCTCCTGCCGGGATTCTGCAGGAGCGGGACCTCACCGCCGCGGCTGGGAAGCCTTTCGAGTTTCATTCCACTCCAAGGCTCAGAAGGTCTTGGAAAATTGGGGACATACATCTTCAAAAGCTGGAGACACTTTATGGGGCGAAATATCTGCACCGCCCCCGCCCCCAAATCCTGTTCTACCTCCCTTCCCTGGCAGGTCTGGGTGATGGGGCCACCTTGGCGCGGGGATTGGGCCTGGTACCCTGCACCAGGTAGTGGCGCGGTGTGTCCCGAGGCTATTTTGGAAAAAGCCGAAACTTGCTGGACGGCGGCTACGACTCCTGGGCACAGCGTCTCCTGGCGACCTCCGGGCTCAGCCGGGTCTGGGAGCCGGGAGGTCGCCGGGAGAGTGGGCCCAAGGCAGGATCAGTCCAGCCCCTCCAGGTAGCCTGCTCCTCCTCCTCTCCTGTCCCCTTCCTCTCTCTCTTTCTCCTTCGCCTCCCCAACTTCCCTTCTTCCTCTCCCTCCTCCCTCTTCCTCCCCTCCTCTCCTCCCTTTTCTTCTAATTCCTACAGTTCGTCTTTTAAATTAAGGTACGTCAATATTTTAATAGTTTATAGATTAACATACTTCAAGTATGTTTTTAAAAAAACTGTTCAAAAATATACAGTGAAAAGTCTTCATCCCAGAAAAACTGTCAGCCAAATGTTAAAATCGAGGGACATTCTACAAAATACCCGACTAGTACTCCTCAGAACTGTCAAAGTCATCAAAACCCAGGAAGAATCTGAGAAATTGTCACAGCCAAGAAGAGCCTAAGGAGACAGGACCATTAAATGTAATGTTGTGTCATGGATGAGGTCCTAGAGCAGAAAAACGGACATCTGGTGAAAACTAAGGAAATCCGAGTCAAGAAGGACTTTAGTTAAAGCATCAACACCGGTTCATTGTTTGTAACAAACAACCCATACCAACGACCAATGCTAATAATATGGGAACCTGGGTGCGGGCTTTATGGAGACTCTTATTATCTTTGCAATTTTTCTGTGACGCTAAAACTGTTTAGAAAATAAAGTTTATTTTTTTAAAAAGAGTCTTCATCTCACCCCTACCTCCAACCATACAGTTTCCACCCCTCAGCGTATTAATCATCGATCTTAGCTTTTTTTTTTTTTTTTTTTTTTTTTTTGAGACGGAGTTTCGCTCTTGTTGCCCAGGCTGGAGTGCAGTGGCGCGATCTCGGCTCACCGCAACCTCCGCCTCCCGTGTTCAAGCGATTCTCCTGCTTCAGCCTCCCGAGTAGCTGGCATTACAGGCATGCGCCACTACACCCGGCTAATTTTGTATTTTTAGTAGAGATGGGGTTTCTTCCATGTTGGTCAGGCTGGTCTCGAACTCTCGACCTCAGGTGGTCCTCCCGCCTAGGCCTCCCAAAATGCTGGGATTACAGACGTGAGCCACCGCATCTGGCGATCTTAGCTTTTTGTGTGCAAACACTAGCAAATATAAACATCTACCCCTTTCTATAGAAATAGTCTCAATAGTCTCATACTCTTGTTAGTTCTGCAGTTGTGTTCTTCGCTCATTTCATATCACAACATACAGCATCCCTTTTTCCTGTTTGCAGCCTGGACAGACCATTATGCCTGTGACCAATCAGTTCCCTGTTGTACACTTGGGTTGTTTCCTTTTCCTTTTTCCTTTTTTTTTTTTTTTTCCTGTTCAAATACGACTTCAGGGAATAACTGTGGAAGTGGTGAGTTAGCATGTTGGGTAGCTTGCCAGTCCTGGGACTGCTACACCCGAAAGTGGGGCTGTTTGTAATTGTGGTAGACAGGACCGTTGGGATTTAATCTGCATGTTAATCAGCACCTCCTCGGGCCTGCAGATCTGGAAGAAACAGCTGGATCTAGGTGACACTCCCAGTCCGCAGTCCGCAGTCCGCAGTCCGCAGTCCGCAGTCCGCAGGGAATGCCCCAGCAACCTTACCAGGCAGCAAGCCCCCTGAGTCGGATTCCCGCCAGTGCGTGTGGATGCGCGCTTCCCCGAGGCTGGCAGAGGTCCTGGGCTTCCCACCCTAGACTGTGGGATCCAGGAGCTTCCCGAGGACTGGGTGTCAGTCTCCGGG
Source organism: Pongo abelii (assembly GCF_028885655.2). Taxonomy (NCBI): domain Eukaryota; kingdom Metazoa; phylum Chordata; class Mammalia; order Primates; family Hominidae; genus Pongo; species Pongo abelii. The sequence goes on along the minus strand of NC_071992.2, from coordinate 139,482,761 downwards.
TTTGGGGTCCCGGCAGCCTGCCCCTCCTCCAACTCCTCCTTCCTCGCCCCTCGGCCACCGGCCCGGCAGCTCCCAGTCCTTCTCCCACTGGGAGGTCGAGCAGGCCCCACCCCCATCCACTCCGAGATTCCCCTTCCCCTACCCTCAGCAATTGTGGTGCCTGCTGTCAAGATGATATTTCTCCAGCAGCTTGTACTCATACTGCCCTTTGCCCTCTTAACACCCCGTCGTATCTCTCAAATTCTAGGTGATTAACAAAATTCCACCCCCAGTATTTTCTAAGGAAAAACTTCAGACAAATGGAAAAGTCGACAGAGTTGTGCCGTGAATAACCGCACACCCACCTAGGTCCACACGAACCTCTCCCCACTCCCTGTCCTTCCGTCGGCCTGTCCATCACTCGTCCTGTACCTGGGAGGCACCCAGACCCGCGGGCGTCTGCACACTCCCCCCAGGGGTCCCCACGCCCGGCCTTGCCCAGAGTTCTGTCTCAATTTCCTTTTTATAAGGTGAAATTTACATACGGCGAAACGTACAAATCCTCAGTGTGCCACTGTCTGGCTGATTTTAGACAGTACGTGGAAGAGTCTTTTTTTTTTTTAAATTATAATAGTTATGTATTTATTTGAACATGTGTTAGGGAAAAACCCTTACCTGTTTTCCATTTATGATAGGGGCACGAAGTTTCCTTTAGCAATAATGTAGGTAAATGAGCTTATATAAAGGGCTGGGAGGAAGGGGAGGGGAGTGAAAGGGAAAGGAGAGCGGGCTTCCCAGTTAGCATATTAACTCACCGCTTCCACGGTTATTCCCTGAAGTCCTGTTTGAACAGCAAAAAGAAAAAAAGGAAGAAAAAATCAGAACCAGCTCAAGTGTGTAACAGGGCACTGGCCACAGAATGGTGGTCTGTCATGGCTATAAACAAGAAAAAGACTGCAGGACTGCGTCCCGGAGCCCGACAGCCCCTACGAAGCGCAGCCTCTGCCGAGGAGCTGCAGGCAGCCGTGGAAACTTGGAGCTCCGGGAGGAGGCCGGGGACTGGCGGGATCTGGGGTCTGCGGTGGGGGCCGTAACAGCGGGGGTGTGTGTGTGTGTGTGTGTGTGTGTGTGTGAGTGAGTGCGCGCGCGCCCGTGTGTTTTCCAATCATTATGCATCTTCGCCCAACTCCTTGAGCTTGGGTTTGTTCCTGTGAACGCAGCAGCCAGCACAGGGCCGCGAACACAGTGGGTGCCTAATAAGTGTTTCATCCGTTCAGGAGTGTGCAAACGGTTTGTACGCACTACACAAAAATCGTTATTTGGGAAGGAGGAAAAATCCCCCTTCTCCGTGTCGCCGCTACCCAGTGAGGCATTGACAAGCCAGCCACAGTGTTTGTTAATTGATAAACTGGACAGGGGCAGGACGCAGCGGAACTAGCATTCCGAATATTCTGGACGGGATTTACAGCAGCAGTAGAAGTAAAACTGAGCATGCGCAGCAGACCAGCCGTATAGCCTCATAATGATTCGTCCCGAAAGGCTCACTAGGTGCCTCGTTAGCGCAGTAGGTAGCGCGTCAGTCTCATAATCTGAAGGTCGTGAGTTCGATCCTCACACGGGGCACAATACTTTTGTTTGCTGTCCATATAACCCCGCCGGAAAGAAACGTTTTGTTTGCTTGTCAAAGTCCAGGTGTGAAAATAAGGGGAAAAGACATATCTGCGACGAGTGTCCTGGGACCGGGTGAACCTGTTAAGAACCCCCGCCAAGACCACCCTCGCACTGCGGCCCGAGTGTCCAGGAAAGAGCACGTGTAAGGGCCTGGAGCAGTCCCCGACTCCTCGCCCTGCCCTCGCCCTCGCCCTCGCCCTCGCCCTCGCCCTCGCCCTTGCCCTTGGGCACTGGCCGTCGCGAGGGGGAGTCGCGCACAGCTCTGGGTTAGAGTAGGAGTCCGGGTGGTCATAGTCCAGGACGGCGCTGCCAGCGCGGCCGAGTTCAAGGCCGTCTAATGGAGGCAACAGAGGAGTGGCTGGGAACACGGTGTGGGCCGGCGAAGGGGCTGCGGGACGGGTAGGCAGCATTGATGAGAGGCCAGCGGTGGGCACTGAACCTATCTGGAAATGCAGGTCATGATAGGGTCTGGGAGAGGGATGTCAGGGAGCTCATGCAGTCAGCTGGGATATACCATATGCCGGAAGCTGTGTCAAGACTGCATTTGAAACAGACGCTGCAACTGCAGTCCTCACCTGCTACGTTCTTGATAACTCAGCCATTCTCAAAGATCCATCTCCCTTCTGCCCAGGTCAAACAGCGAATTAAATCATGATGGAATAGCTATAACCAGCCCTTCATCTTTCAACTCTTTGCTGGTGGCGTGAGTCTCTTCAATTTCCCTGGGGATAATTCTTCTTTTTTTTCTTTTCTTTTTCTTTTTCTTTTTTTTTTTTGAGACAGGGTCTCACTCTGTTGCCCAGGCTGGACTGTAGTGGCATGGTCTTGGCTCACTGCAACCTCCGCCTCCCACGTTCAACCAATTGTCCCGCCTCAACCTCCCGAGTAGCTGGGATTACAAGCACGTGCCACTACACTCGGCTAATTTTTGTATTTTTAGTAGAGACAGAGTGTCACCACGTTGGCCAGGCTGGTCTCGAACTCCTGACCTCAGGTGATCCGCCCACTTCGGCTTCCCAAAGTGCTGGGATTACAGGTGTGAGCCACCGCGGCCGGCCCCTGGGGATAATTGCGATAACTTTTTACTAACCGGTTTACTATCCTGGTAAGGAGGAAATTCCAGGGGCTTTCACTTGAATCTTTCTAGGATAATAGCTCTTACTCAATGGGTCTTAGTGCCAACGGGAAGAATCTGCCATTTTTCATGTGTGTTTATTTCAATGATATATTCAGGTACTCAGAAAATAACCACAGGTTGGTTTCATGCCCCTGTTCACCCTCTGTAATTCAAACTTTGCTCAAGACTCCTTTGATCAACTGACCACCGTTAGCTGTGACTCTCACTGGTAGGCCATAGTAATTAGTGTCAATTCAGAACCCATGTTTAGTAATCCCTGTGAGATATGGGTGTTTTCTTTTCCCTAGTATGCAATCCTTCAAGTAAATGGCAAGAGGTTTATTTGGGGAAGGGTTAAAGAATACTCGTAAGCATGTATATGTCGTAAGCATGTATATGTGGCACTGCTTCAGGGTCCTTCCTCAGGGGGACCTGGCCTCCCCTTCAATCAAGAGGCTTTGGATCTGAGAATCATTTTCGTACTGGAAACTGGGTGACAGGTATGACTCTCCATGGTGATGACTCGAGTCAGTTTTTCGGCTACCAGGTCTGGAGATTTTCCTGTTACATACCTCAAGCAACATTTTAGTAGGCTGCCTATCTATTTCATTCTTAGGGACAGTGTAGTCAGTTACCAGCAGCCAAAAATCCTTTACTACTACTATTGCCCTGCAGCCCTTTACTGTAAATGGTCGTCTGGTAATTAAATGCTTCTGCCTGGCCTCGGCTGCCCCAGAATTCCATTATTCCCACTGAAACCAGGGAGCACATCTGTGGTGGTGGCAACTCTCACCATCACGTCTTGTTGCATGAGCCACCACAGAGCTTTTCAGGTTTGCGGGTGCTCCCTTGCTCAGCGCCTTCCTAAACGAAGTGGCTTTTGGGCCCAGAGCATGGCACTGGGAGGTGAGTGAGGAGGCCAGATGCGATCAATCCACCCCTACATTCCTACCTCCCTGAGCCTTTGGATACCTGCATCCACATCGTGCCAGGGAAATTCTGGCGTCTGTCTCATTAGATAGAGGCCAACATTGAGTCCACATTCCTGTCAACCAACCAAGTAAACTGTGGAGCCACTTTCAATGGTATGAGCGTGGCGGTTATCAATCATCTCAGGTCTGCAGTGATGGGCTGGGCTCTTGAGGCATTTCTCCTTACAATGCGCATGATGCTGAGCTGTCAATAGAGGGTGCTGGAAGGACACTGCAGGAGAGACAGGGCTTCTCTTCCTTGCTCCAATGTGCTGTTTGGCTTACTCTTGCTCTTGCTTTATGGCCCACCAGCGGTGCGTGTGCATGGCGGACATCTAGTCGTGCTCTGCCCCAACCATGTGCCTAGTGTGCACAATTGCTTTATGACTTCACAGTCCTAGCCCAGTGACCATGTCACTATAGTCTTCCAAGCATGGACACTGGCAAGTTCCAGGTCTCATGCCAGCAGTACCACCCTGATGCACTCTGAGCACCTGCCTGCTGGCCTGTTTGCCGGTGCCTGAGGGTGGTTTCTTGTGGCTTTCTGGATATGGCCAGCCTGCACACCACCCTGACAAGCGGGGTCCTTATGCCCTGCCTCCCTATGCATTTTTACCAGCCTCGGATTGTCTGTGCCCAGATTTGTTTCCTGCTGCCTGGGTACATGGACTACCCCTGGCCTGGCCAACTCTGAGACCCTCCCCAATATCCAGTGGTCTGCAACCACACCTTCTTTGATCAGGTCTGACCTAAGCCTCGGGGACGGAGGAGCCTCCCTTCCAAGTCTGTCCTTCCTTGAGTACTCTTCTCAGTCCCACGTACCCTGTAGAGTTCTCTTTACGTCTTCATAGTTGCTCCCATCATAGTTTAGTCTTTACATTAAACTTTCCTTATCCAAACAACTGTGTAGTTTGCTTCTTCACTGGACCCAGACTGATACAATGAGATTAAACATTAAATCCAGACTCTCAGATAAGCACACCCATATTAATAAATTAAGCCTTATACAGTCCTTGTAGTCAACTGCTGTTAACGACCCACATGCAATGACTGTGGAAAGACCTTTAGCAAATGCTGAAATCTTGCTCAACCTGGGAGAATTCATACTAGTGAAAAACTCTATGAATGTAAATAAATTTGAAAAGGCCCCTAACCAACTTAATAACTTATTTAGCACCACTGAATTCATATTGGAAAGCAACTTTCCAAATGTAGCCCAATGTGGAGAGGGATTTAGCTGAAGCCCAACATTTAGCCAACATTGCAGAATTCACACCAGAGAGAAACTTTATGGATGTAATAAATATGAAAAGGCCTATAGGGACCGCTCTTCTTTAACAAACTCAAGGGAGTAATGGAGAGAAACTTTTTGAATGTAGCAAGGAATTTTAGCCAAGTTCAGCCCTTATTCAATTCCAGAGAATTCACATTATAAAGAAATTGAAGATTGAAGATATAATGTCAAGAAGCAGGAAGAAATAATCAGAAATGTATTTCACATATTTCATTAAATGTGATAACCTTTGCAATACCAACCAAGCACATGTGACTGAGGGGATTCAACCAAGTATCTGAAATCTGCTAAGGCAGTGATTGCATCAAGATTACTGGAGAAACGCAGGCTCGGAGAAAACTGGAAGCATGTGATAAAAATAACTTCATTTGGGTGAGAGCATTCATAGTGCACTTTCACTGAATGAACAGGAACTTTTTTCAAAAATTAACTACTGCAGTTCTATATATAAAAAAGAGGGTTTTGTATGTGTATGTGGTGTGTGTAGCTGCAAAACAGACCTGACGAGGTATAAATCCTAGTCAAAGAGGGCCTGAAATAGAGGTAAGAAACTGCACTAGACAGCTTTTTCTGGGTGGCAGAACCACAGAATTTTAATTTCAATGCTTTCCGGTGAACAAGCAGTTCTAGTCTACCAAAGTTCCCATCACACTCTACCTATTCTATATCCTGGGATTCCTGTTGTCAAAAAACACCTACCAGCTTGGCCCATGCAGGCACATGTTTGCAGCCACCTAAAAATGTATGCAAAACTAGGCTGAGGAAAATACTCTTGGGAAACCAATGCCGTGTATAATGCCAGGATATCATTTTAGAACTTTACTTATTGGGCAAGAGAGCACTTTGCTGAAAATATTTGATAAACTGTAAGATTATGCTTCGTGGCCCCAGAAAAAATAATTAGTACTACATATTGTACACTTACTGTGTGTCAAGCACTGGGCCAGGAACTTTCTAGGCCTGATCTTTTTTGGTTTTTGTTTTGAGATGGAGTCTCACTCTGTTGCCCAGGCTGGAGTGTGGTGGCATGATCTCAGCTCACTGCAACCTCCATCTCCTGGGTTCAAGTGATTCTCCTGCCCCTGCCTTCCAAGTAGCTGGGATTATAGGCGGGCGCCACCACACTCAGCTAATTTTTGTATTTTTAGTAGAGAAAGGGTTTTGCCATGTTGGCCAGGCTGGTCTCGAACTCCTGACCTCAAGTGATCCACCCACCGCAGCCTCCCAAAGTGCTGGGATTACAGGTGTGAGCCACCACGTCTGGCCTGCGTGATCTTACTTAATCCTCGTATCAAGTATTTCTACCCTCCTTTTAGAGAGTAAGGTTCGGGAAGTCACAAGCAGCCCCACTCTGGAGCTAGGAAGTGGAGGGAGGGAGGAAGAGCAGTCGATGCTGCCAGAAGAAGTAGGCAGAGGGCAGAAGGAGCTGGGTCAGGGATGAGATGTTACGAGTCCGGTGGGGTCCCTGACAAAGAGGAGGTCCCGCTGGCAGAGGCGGGGTTGGGCAGGAAGATGGTGACATAGGCCACTCCACGCTGCTGGCGCTCTCCACCTGCTGCTGAGTTCTCTCTCAGTCCAGGCTATAGAGCTATTGAGATGGTTTCCCGTTCTTCATTTCTCCATTCATCTTTAAGATAAACCTTTATCAACTAAAGTTACTGAGGTTTATGCCGGTCCCTGCAACCTGAAAGCTTAAAACAGCTTTAACAGTTTCTAAAACATTTTTATTGTAAAAAGTTCAAGAAGCCATTTAAAAGCCAAAAAGTATCAGAATTAAATAACACATAATTTTGATAGACACATTTTTCTGTACAAAGGGCTGATCTTTATAGGAATTTTAAATAAATAATCTAAAAATCAATGTCACTGATTGCAACATAGGTCTCTCTCTCAACCGTCTCAAGGTGACGTGCGTTCTATGCAGCCAAAAGATGAGCGGTTTGACATCTGTGACGAGCCTGGGCAGCAAGTCTCTGGCGAAGATTTCTCACTTTCTTGATAAGATTCTGTCCTGTGGTGTCCCATTCTACTGCTCTTCTATTTAAAGAAACTTGAAAATGAAATTTGAAATTTAAAATTTAGAAAAGCTGAGTTTTCTGATGTTAGCAATGATACAGCATTTATTTTAAAGATAAATGTGTTGTAAAAATAAATAATGAAATGCAATTCTAAAACCTAAATTTTACATATTACCTGGCCCTAGGTGGTTCCATTTACAAGCCAAATAATTATTTGTTGGACTGAATGAATGCTAACAGAGAACTTCTCTGCTTTGAAATACTTGGGATACAAACAATCTTAAGTTAGAAACAAAGCTTGTTTAAGAGAGAATTTGAGTTTTTGCAATGGTAAGCTTCCTCACAATGATGCTTAATGGTGATGAGAAAAGGCATTCCACGACATAATACTTGAAATATATACCATGACTACCTTTCCAATAAGTAAAAAAAATAAGTAAATCAAATGCTTTTTAATATTGGCTAATATCAGGAAGGTCCAGAATCAAGATTAAAATACTACAACATGTCCAAGTGTAAGAGTGTTACTGATCTAGAGGGGCTAGTGAACACTGAAATTTTTTTTAAAAGCCCTTAAAAATATACTTCTCTGAAATTTAGTTACATAGGCAGTCAGCTTCAATTTCTGAAAAACTGTTTTTCCTCCTAAAGAAATACAACTTTTATGCTTTTGTATTTTGCTGCCAAATAACCTAAGGTTACCAAATAACAATTTGATATGTCAGAATAGAGAATACCTGAGAATCTCTCATCCTTCATCTGACTCTTGAATGATTTTTGGTTTAATTCACATTCTGGCACAGAATTTATAGATGCATATAAAAATATGAGTTAGCAAAAGTATTTTACACAATACTGGAATCTCATGACTTGGTATTAGGCATATTTCTTATAAAGCTCTTCTTTTTGGGACATTGTATAAAAGTTTGTTCTTCCAAAAGAACTAAAAAGATCTTGTTAAATTCTGCTTCATCTATATGGCAGTTTTATTGAAAAAAATTAGTTGAAAGAAAGTTTAACAGAGTGTCTTGTCTCCTCCTCCCTTTTAAAAATAAATAATATACTTTACTGGGAAGATTGTTAGCTTCTTTATGGATGGCCTAATGCTGTGATTACATTTCTGTAAGATGTTTCTACCCTGTCCCTTCTAAAAAACCCCAAACCCTCCAATGAACCACGTCCAGGGATCAAAAGTCAGTTCATCAGCATGAAGCCATTTGCCTTTGGCAGTTCTACTGCTGCTGGGGCCCAGAATTCCATCAGAGTGCCCAGGGCAGACACATTTTTTCAATGGTTGTTGGAGGGAGCCCAGCCCAGATGAACAGAGTCAAGAAAATTCAACTATGCAATAGCTTTGAAAAACAATGCTGATATTTTTTTTCACAAGGATGTCAAAATAGTTATGAATCTCATATTATCAACCTAGTTAGAGACTTCTGTTAGAACCTCCAACTATGTTTTTGGGCAGCAGTGCTGGTGCTCAAGAACTGGAGTGGCTTTAGTGGATTCAGCACATTTTCTTTACTTGGAATTTGGTCTGCACCCAGTTCTCCCACTGCGAAATCTGAGAGAATCTTGCTGCCTCCCTTTTAGGATTTTCATTATCAGTGCCCTGGGAAAATGGCATCCACATGCTATAAACATAATTTAAGCCACAATTTTGCTTAAATATTGTGAAATTTAAAATGGCAGAATAACATTTTCTTGCTTATCAACTTACTCTGTGTTGAGGGATCCATTTCAGAAGAGTCATTTAATTGTGAGGTTCTAGGCAAACAGCTTGAGTCCTCCTGTTCATTTTGGAACCTGGGTTCTTCTGTTATAAAAGTGAGGAGATTAAGATGATGTTTGGGAGTGAGTAGAAAGGCTTACTAATTCCAAATGGTCCCTAGTAAGTTAAAATCACCAAGGATGGCTAAAAGCTCCTTTCTTTTCTATTTTAAGAAGAATGCAGTCAACATTCAAAAGGCAAGGAAGTGTCATTAGTGAGAATTAAGAGCTGAGCTGATTTCTGTAAAACGTACTTTAAAAACACTTTCAGCTAAAACAAAAGGCCAATAAACTCAAAAATATGGATATTAAGATAGAGATTACAAAATGTGATTAGCAAGGCTTCCCTGGAAACTATTATGAGCTGATCACTACTGGTTTTAGCTAGGCAGGGCCTCATCACAACATACAGCAAATCAGAGCCAGCCATAGGCAAGTTTTACCTGAACCCTTCTTAGAGTAGTAGGCAGGGCAGTGCCCTAGCAACTAGTGGTGTCTCCCCTACTTTTATCAATTACTCTCCTCATCTCAAAACTTACACTCACCCTCAGCTGTGTTTTCACTGTTCCCTAACTCCTACAGCAGCACATCCAGTATGACACCAAGGTGTTTTTAAAAACATTTGCATCCTGACATGGCTTATAATGGTCCCTTCCTTTCTGCTCCCACCACTAGCATCTACGCCTCCACGTGTTGAGCCCAGAATGCTGGGAGTCTCATTGAATCGGTAAGATGTCTGCCTTTTACCTCTTGGAAAAGCTTTAGCTAATGGTTTTAACTCATAGTTTTAGCTCAATGAGTCATTAAGGTAATATGACTAATCACCAAATGACTAATTTGAACTGGTGACTAAGAGTCATCTTCAAACATCTGAAGGGCGGGACATGGCGGAGGTAGTAAACATAATCTGCAATCTGCACTGTTCCACAGAACGGTTTCTGCGGACAGAACTCAGCAGAAAAAGAAAAACAGAAAGAAAAAGCAGATTAAACTATTTTACTAAGAAATAACACTTTTTTTTTTTTAATGGAATCTTGCTCTGTCACCCCAGGCTGGAGTGCAGTGGCGTGATCTCGGCTTACCGCAACCTCCACCTCCTGGGTTCAAGCCGGCTCAAGCGATTCTCCTGCCTCAGTCTCTGGAGTAGCTGGGATTACAGGCACATGCCACCATGCCCGGCTGTTTTTAGTAGAGAAGAGGTTTCACCATGTTCGCCAGGTCGAACTCCTGACCTCAGGTGTATAACGGGTTTTAAAAGTAGGCATGATTTGGCCTCCCAAAGTGCTGGGATTAGAGGCGTAAGCCACTGTGCCTGGCCAGAAATAACTTTGAAATAAAATACTTGTAGCAAATGGTATAAGGTCATGAGCTTCCCAGTCTACCAGCATTCTGGCACAAGCAGGCTGGCCACTGCTACATCTGCTGCACAGATAAGACGTGAATCAGGTGTGGTTCCTCAGATCTTTTTGTTTCTTTATTTTTTAGAGACAGAGTCTCACTATGTTGCCCAGGCTGGTCTTGAACTCCTGGGCTCAAGCCATCCTCCCGCCTCAGTCTCCCAAATTGCTAGGATTACAGGCGCCACCGTGCCCAGCCAGAGCTGAGATCTCACAGCTCCCTCTCATCTGTCCTCCAAAATTCAACCTGCCCACTCCTGTTCAATTCATCTTCCCAAAGGGCTGTGTTGTAAATATTATCTCTGTTCAGACAACTAATGATTCCCTTTTGTCTCCAGCAATGTTTCAAACACTGGCTGGGGAGATTCACCTGTGAAACTTTAAAACAAAAATCTAGCTTCCTAGTTTCTACCCTAGAGCTACCGACAGAATTATTACTATTATTAGATCTATTGAATTAAATCACTGTTGGTGAGGTCCTGAACACGTCTATTTTTTGAACATGTATAGGTTTTTGGTTTTTTTTTTTTTGAGATGGAGTCTTGCTCTGTCGCCCAGGCTGTAGTGCAGTGGCACCATCTGGGCTCACTGCAACCTCCGCCTCCTGGGTTCAAGTGATTCTCCTGCCTCAGCCTCCTGAGTAGCTGCGATTACAGGTGTGCACCACCACGCCTGGCTAATTTTTGTATTTTTAGTAGAGACGGGGTTTCACCATATTGGCCAGGCTGGTCTCAAGCTCCTGACCTTGTGATCTGCCCACCTTGGCCTCCCAAAGTGCTGGAATTACAGGAGTGAGCCACCGTGCCGGGCCCAAAAATGTCATTTTCTTAATGGTAGGTGATTATCTCCTGCTTTTAGGATTAAATGAATCTGATTAAATCTATATACCCTGATTAAGAAAATGACCGACACATCATTCAGTCATAAACTTAAGACTTTTGAAAACTGGATGTTTATTAATCAAATTATCTCTATTGGTGAAATTTAGCAAGGTTAAAAAATATACATGGTTGACTGGTCTGCCAAAAAAAATTTAGTTAGCACAGAGGGAAGACATCATGGAGGCAGAGGGGCAAACGTGTAGGAAAACTACTGATGAGGAAAGCTTTTTACAGTTTCTTACCTTTCTCACCTTTCTCTATTTCTACATAGATAGCTCTCTAAAGATTTTATATTTTTCTTTCTAAAACAAGGGTAAGGCTGGGTGCGGTGGCTCACGCCTGTAATCCCAGCACTTTGGGAGGGCCACGCAGGAGGATCACGAGGTCAAGAGATTGAGACCATCCTGGCCAACATGGTGAAACTCTGTCTCTACTAAAAATACAAAACTTAGCCGGGCGTGGTGGTGAGCACCTGTTGTCCCAGCTACTCGGGAGGCTGAGGCAGGAGAATCGCTTGAACCCAGGAGGTGGAGGTTGCAGTGAGCCGAGATTGTGCCACTGCACTCCAGCCTGGCAACAAAGCGAGACTCTGTCTCAAAAAAGCAAACAACCAAAAAAAAAAAAAACAAGGGTAAGTGTGAGAGGGTGAGGGAGAAATGACAGCTCCCATGGTTAGTATCTTTTGTAAGCCAGTTTTAAATATTTAATTTGTGCAAAGTCACATTCTACTCCTCTCCACCTCCCCGAAGTATTCTTGGTGCTATTTGGGACCACGAAATCTCAAGTATGAGAGGTAATGAGGGGTTTTAAAAGTAGGCCTGATTTGGCCGGGTGAGGTATAATCCCAGCACTTTGGGAGGCCAAAGTGGCCAGGTCTCTTGAGGCCAGGAGTTCGAGACAAGCCTGGGCAACATGGCGAAACCCCGTCTCTACTAAAGATTAGCTGGGCATGGTGGCATGTGCCTGTAGTCCCAGTGACTCAGGAGGCTGAGGCAGGAGAATTTCTTGAATGCAGGAGGCAGAGGTTGCAGTAAGCCAAGATCGTGCCACTGCACTCCAACCTGGGCAACACAGTGAAGTTCTGTCTTTAAAAAAAAAAAAATGTAGGCATAATTAAATGACCTAACCTATACTTTCACTCTTCAAATTTGTGAAATGAAAAAGTAATGCACATAGCATATTCATGAGGCCAAAAATTGGAAAGAATCCAAATGTCCATCAACTGAAGAATAGATTAAAAAAATACATAATATCCACACAATGGAATATTATTCAGCAATAAAAAGGAATGACGTACTGGTATATGCTACAACATGGCTGAATCTCAAGACATTATGCCAAGTACAAGAAACCAGACACAGAAGACCATATATTACATGATTGCATTTACATGAAACTTCCTGAATAGGTGAATGGACACAAGGTAGTTAGTAGCTGCCAGGGGCTTGGGGGAGTGAGCGGAAATAGGGAGTGACTGCTAATGGGTACTGGGTTTATTTTGGAGTGCTGAAAAATGCTCTAAACTTGCTTGTGGTGATGGCTGCATGACTATCTAAGTGTATTTTTTAGTACGTGATAATATAATGACACTGAATAATACACTTTAAATAGGTGAATTAGGCTGCGTGTGGTGCTGGGCACACCTGTAATCCCAGCACTTTGGGAGGCCGAGGCGGGTGGATCACCTGAGGTCAGGAGTTCGAGACCAGCATGGCCAACATGGCGAAACCCCATCGCTACTAAAAATACAACAATTAGCCAGGCATGGTGGCATAGGCCTGTAATCCCAGCTACTCAGGAGGCTAAGGCAGGAGAATCACTTGAACCTGGGAGGTGGAGGTTGCAGTGAGCTGGATCGTACCACTGCACTCCAGCCTGGGAGACAAGAGCGAAACTGTCTCAAAAAAAAAAAAAAAGAAGAAAAAAGGTGAATTACAGGGCATGTAAATTATGTATCAACAAAGCTATTATTTTAAAAAGCAATGTATACACATTATAAAAGGCTGAAACAAAATAAAACATAGTAAAATAAAAGCTCCTTGTTAACTATACTCTATAATTTTATGGAAATTTTTTTTTTTTTTTTTTTTTAAAGAGACAGGGTCTTGTCTGTTGCCCAGGCTAGAGTTCAGTGGCATGATAATAGCTTACTGCAGCCTCAAACTCCTGGGCTCAAAGAGATCCTCCCGCCTCAGCCTCCAGAGTATTTTACAGTTTTAAATTATAATTTTGATTTTTCAGTTGATGCCTTGTACCGAAACCTAATGTTGGATCAAATCCTATGAGAAGTTTCCATGTGATACTTGAATGTATTGTTGTTCTGAGGACCAGCTTTTGGCAAAGTACATATTTTACCTTGGAGCAACAGAATCAAACAGAACTCCACAGGACAGCCTGCACAAACTTTTCCCTTGACTGGGACTCTGTTTCTGTAATAGTCCCACCTCAGCCCACCCTTTCCCACCAAAAATATGGTAACCAGTGATTACCTTTTACTCGAGCAGTAGATTGAATAGAAGTGCCAAAATACATCCCAATAATTTATTCACTGGCCAGGCACAGTGGCTCACACCTATAATCCCAGCACTTTGAGAGGCAAGGCGGGAAGATGGTTTGAACCCAGCAGTTTGAGACCAGCTTGGGCAACATAGTGAGATCTCATCTCTACAAATAATTTAACAAATTAGCTAGGTGTGTGGATGCACGCCTATGGTCCCAGCTACTTGGGAGGCTGAGATGGGAGAACTGCTTGAGCTCAGGAGGTCGAGGCTGCACTGAGCCATGATTACATCACTACACTCCAGCCTGGGTGACAGAACAAGACCCTGTCTCAAAAAAAAAAAAAACATAATAACAGACCCTACTAAAAGAATAAATCTGTAAACAGCATGGAGAGAAAGGCCTCTCAGACACTCACCTTTATGACATGGATTTTCAGCATGTTCTACAGCCGCATTTATCTCTTGCTTTAAAAACCACTTTCTAGATGCATCTGAAAGAGCAGAAGCTTTCTTTGCTGATCTCAAACAGAACTCTTTTCCTTCAGCTTCTTTCCACTAAATTCAAATAAATGGAAAAAAAGATTACATAAAAAGTATAGTAATACACATTTCACAGTGGAATGAGCCCCTTCTGTCTTCTGTATCCACTTTCCTTTATATTCCCATGGCAAGTAGGATCTATTTGGTTTTATGGTAATTGGGGTGCCTGTGTTGGCCCAAGGCTATTAAGAGCCTTGAAAGCAGAGGCAGGTTTTATCCAACCCCCAGTATTGCAGAGTGCCACAAAGCACACAACTATATCCCAATAGTTGCTGAAATAATAATGCATTTCAATAAGTTTCAAATCTCAAATCTTATGAGACTAAGCTAGTTTTGTATTAGTGGCAATTGCATTTTATTTAATTTGAATGCTCTATCTTAATAATAAAATCTACAAAATTCAGAGAATGAACTCTTTGCCCAGCTCTGGTCCACATGATGACCACAGGGAAGTCAAGTGATTTCTATTCACCCCTATTTTCTTCTCCATAAAATGAGAAAATAATAATCTTAAAATTAGCTCACAAGGTAACTAAAATAAATTTAAAATCCAACTTCTAAAGTTTGCCAAAATTCTGGAAAAGCTACAGCTTTTACATGGAAACACATAATTTTTATGTTATAGAAATAATAATGCATTAAATAACAAAAACTTTTTAAAAAATCACAAAATAGGGCAAGGAAGGATCACAGAAATCCATCCGTTTCATGTTACTGATGAGGGGGCTGATTCTGAGCAACTTCCCAAGGCCACACAGTAGTCAAATCAGCTTTACAACACAAGACACTAGACACAAGGAAGGATTTCTGCAGAACGTGAAAGGCCTTTACAATGATTCTCAGCCAACTCTCAAAAGTACCATTTTACCCAAAGTCCAGCAGCAGTGAATTTCACACAGTCTAGCCCTAGTGTCAGCAATATTTATGTTGAGAATGTGAGTTTCCACCCCAGTTTTCCTAAGAACAGCCTCAGGGTTCTGCATATTACCCCCACCCTCTCCAAGCCCTTCTTTCCTATCCTAGAATGGAAGGGTTATAAGATAAGGCTTCATGCCACTGGGATGGGGAAGGAGGGAAATGAATCTGGAATAGTGACTTGAAGGAAATACACTGTAAGAAGCCAGCTTTCAGAATAGACACTGTGATACAGCAACAGAGAGAAGCAATTAGGCCAGGTATCTAGATCTTGATCTTTCCCCAGCTCCTCAGTGTCCTTAGGAAAGTCCATGGTACCTGCGATAATATCTCCAGAGCACAGATCCCAGAGTCTTTGCGAGGATCAACCAAAAGATACACACGTATGACATATACTATTAATTACCGCCTCAAACTCCATTCTTTGAGTCTTCTTTAGCAGTAGAATCTTTTGTTTTTATTTTTAGCTATCTTATTAACTGATAGGAACAGAATCTTAATTTTATTTGGGATGATAATGCTCCCTGTGAAGAATACTATTTTTCTCAGCATCCTTTGCTGACAAATGTGGCTTGAAATATGATATCGAACTCCTGGAAAGAAGTTAGAAGGGAGTGTGACTCAGATGGGAGGCAGAACATTCGCACTTGTGCTCTCCCTTCTCCCTGCTGCCTGGAATGTGTATGTGATGGCTGGAACTCCAGGAGTCATCTTGGATGGTAAGGTAACCTTGAAAATGAAAGCCATACACTAAGAAGAGGTGCAGAAAGGCTGAAAGAGGGCATTTCCCTGATAACCTTGGAGCCACAATACTAACCCTAGACTCCCTACCTCCAGATTATATTTCTATCCTGTTCACAGTCACTGTAATTTGGGGTTTTGTTACTAGCAGCTATGTACCATTTCTACCTATTCAGCATCTTTTACATTGTAAGTGTAAAGAATTAGCTAAATTAAAGTACTAATATTATTCAATCAGCCAGAACAAAAATCCAGGAAGTTGAGAAACTGAAACACACTAATGTAAATGAGAAAGATGCTTAGTCATTTTTAGGTAGAATCAATATTAGATGACGTCTCTCACAAACACCTGTTAAAATCAGATTATCTTTTCCAGCAAAAACGACTTGGTTTGATGCTTTTGTCATTTGACTCTGTACTATTTCAAAATTTCAGTGCTTAGGCTGGGTAAAGGGGCTGATGTCTGTAATCCCAGCACTTTGGGAGGCTGACGCAGGCAGATCGCTTAAGGCCCCGAGTTTGAATTTTGAGGCTGTGCAACAAAGTGAGACTCTGTCTCTTTAAAAAAAAAAAAAAAAAAAATCAATGCTTGATATTAAAAAGTTTATAACACTATTTTTACCTTCTTGGCTTCCTCCTCCACCATTGCATTTATTATCTCTATTTCTTTCCTTCTGTTTTCCCTAAGGAGTTTGGCTACTTCCTGGTAACATTTGTTTCGTTGTAGATCATCACATTTTTGTTTATGTAAAGACTGAATCTGCCAGTCAGTATTTAGGCATGCTTGTTCAGCCTTTGCCAAATTTTCTTTAATCACCTAGGAAAAAGTTATACATTTCAGAAACAAGGTCAAACTACTAATACATAAAATGAAGGTATAACCATTCAATGTATCCAAGTGTCTGGGGCAGTTGTTCACAACTCCGGCTGCATATTAGAATCACCTGGGAGTGTTTAAAATAAGCTGATGTCTGGGCCCTACCACAAGCCAATTAAACCAATCACTGGACAGCGGGGTACCAGCACCTTTAAAAAGCTCTTCAAGTAGAAATTAGCTGGGTGTGGCGGCGTGCGCCTGTAGTCACAGCTACTCGGGAGGCTGAGGCAGGAGAATTGCTTGAACCCGGGGAGGTTGCAGTGAGCTGAGATTGTGCCACTGCACTCCAGCCTGGGTGACAGAGTTTAAGACTCCGTCTCTACAAAAAAAAAAAGCTCTTCAAGTGATTCTAATTTACAGCCAAGGTTAAGAACTTATCGGCTAGGGTATGGGTGGGATTCAACAATGTCCATGTTTTCAGTACTCTGAAGAGGAGACTCTGAAGAAGAGCCCATTTTAACAGACTGGACAAAAGCCTATTAAAAAAAAAAATGGAATATCTTGAGGAAATCACCTAAGAGACTGTTGTAGAACATAAGGTATCTACTGTACACTATTCCTGGTTTTTGGAATAGGAGCAGACCAGTACCCATAACCCATTTAACATTTTGTTAAAGAGATAATAGAGAAAGCTCATCTTTGAAAGTCTCAAGTTCTATTTCAATTCACTTAAGTCAGCATTTCTGAAAGTGTACTCCATAAGAAATTCTCTGAAATATGTCTGGGAAATTTTCTTAAATATTCACAAATGTACAGTATCCTCAAATTCGGCATGAAAAATACCTCACTTTAAGACAGCATTTCCAATACTTATTTGACCATCCCCCATCTTATTGAATAATAGTTAATAGTCCACACAATACACTTGGAAGTGCTGGCTTACATACCAAGCAGGGACCTGATGCTTTGGACCTAATCAACTCAGGGACAATTTCAGGGGCAGAACACAGAAGGACTGTATAATTTGTAAAGTCACTATTTCTTTGCATTTTCTTCTAAGTCACTATTCCTTTGTATTTTCTTGTAAGTCACTACTCCTTCGTATTTTCTTGTAAGTCACTATTCCTTTGTATTTTCTTTGAGGAAATTCCTTTGTATTTCCTCAAACTGTAGGAAAAAGACATGCATATCATGTGATTGTCAGTGAAGTAAGCATCCCATATATAAAAGGAAGCAATGTGAGATTCTAGGAACTGTGACAACTGAAGCAAAGAAACAAACTAACTCAACTTTACAGAGTTTAATTTCGATTTTGTTCTCTTAAGAGGGTGACAGATGTAAATTTCTCCTCTGCATGTACACTAAATGGATCATATTTTTACCTTCTGAGTTTTCTGACTCTGGGTTTCACCTGCTTCTATCAGCTTATGAAACATGTGTTCTTCAAGATCCACTTTTTGTCTATAGGCATCTGCATCTGCTCGCATTTCTTTGGCAACAGCTTCTTGATTTTCAGTAAGATTCTGTTAAAATCATTTGTAAAAAAAAAAAATCACTGATTTATATAATGCTAGAATACAAAAATGACTTTTTTCAGAATAGTAATATGCACACAAATAAAAGCTGTAATCATCTAATTTTCAAAGTAAAATTCAAAGACTGGAGACATCAGCAAAAATGGCAGAGTAAGGACCCCTGGAAATCCTCTCATCCATAAAAGCACTGATAAAAAAAATGTTAAAATGAACTTTTTCAGCATTCTGGAAATTAACCAAAGGCTTGGAGCTATCTGGGGAGCATTTACTTATAAAAATGGCTGAATCTTGGTAAGAACAGCTAGCTCTCTGACATTTCATCTTGCATTTTTCCTGTTCCCACCTCACTCCCAAGCTATGCATTAGTCTTTTTATTTTTTGAGACAGAGTCTCACTCTGTCACCCAGGCTGGAGTGCAGTGGTGCAATCTCAGCTCACTGCAACCTCCACCTCCTGGGTTCAAGTGATTCTCCTGCCTCAGCCTCCCGAGTAGCTGGGATTACAGGTGCATGCCACCATGTCCGGTTAACTTTTTTGTATTTTTAGTAGAGACGGGGTTTCACCATGTTGGCTAGGCTGGTCTTGAACTCCTGACCTCAACTGATCAGCCTGCCTCGGCCTCCCAAAATGCTAAGATTACAGGTGTGAGCCACTGTGTCCAGCCTACGCATTAGTCTTGAAAACCAGCAGCCTGGAAGCCAAGGAAGGAAGCCAAGCAAAATGGGGTTGGACAGAGCTCCTTCAAACCACCATTGCCAGAGAACTGTCATTGTTTGACCTGTCTGGTGGTTCCCTGAAAGACCACTCCTAAGGCTGTCTTTTTTTATCTCACTCAGAGCTCACCTAGTGCAGAATAGCCTTATCCCTGGGGAAGTTGTTGAAAACAATTAGAGCAAACTGTTGAATATCTTGGCTGCTTGGGGCAGTAGATCTTAGGAGAGCAACCAATAGGCTAAGCAAAAAGCTTAACAGGAAAAACTGGAGAATCAGATGTCTACAGGAGGCTTAAAAAAGCTCTGATAGATTCCTGGAAGGTCATGTGCATATGTAAGGCTGTGCATATGCTAAGGGCTGTGTTCTCAGACCTGAGAAAGACCCAAGATCTCACACTTCTGGTTAACTCTGAGGTTTTGCATAACCAGGAAGTGGAATCTAAGAAGTACAAACTGCCTAGCTGAGTGATAAAGGTGTGCCCTAACATGCACACAGAGCCCCTCAACAACTACTAGAAGCTTACTGTTTCAAAGAATCTATTAAAATCTCTCTCCAATCATTTGCTGACCCCCAAACTACCTGAGTAGAGACATCAGTGGCTATATACAACAAAGAATAGGGACTTTCAAAATTAGTTCAGAAAAGTCACTAAGCAAAGAAACAAGAAGAAACCCTGGGGAGGGGAGACAATCTTATTTCCAAAATTGCCACATTATATTCCAGACGGTCCTTGAGTTGACATAATGATTTTTTGATTTTATGATGGGTCTATCAGGGTGTTACATGAATTTTCAACTTACAATATTTCTAACTTACGATGAGCTTATCAGGACATAACCCCATCATAAGTTGAGGAGCATTGTATTTAAAATGTCTAGTTTTCAACAAAAAATCACATGACTGTTTGAAAAAAAAAAAAAAAAACAAGAAATATGTGCCAGACATAGTGGCTTATATACATAATCCCAGCACTTTGGGAGGCCAAGGTGGGAGGACTGCTTGGGCCCAGGAGTTTGAAACCAGCATGAGCAACATAGTAAAACCCTCTCTATAAAAACTACAAAAATTAGCAGGGTGTGATGGTGTGCGCCTGTAGTCCCAGCTACTTGGGAGGCTGAGGCAGGAAGATTGCAGGAGCCCGGGAGGCAGAAGTTGCAGTGAGCTGAGATCACGCCACTGCACTCCAGCCTGGGTGACAGAGTGGGACTCTGTCTCAAAAACAAAACAAAACAAAACAAGAAATATGACCCATACATACTTTAAGTAAACATTAATCACAGTATCTCCAAAGAAAATATAAAATGGTCAATAAACATGAAAAAATGCTTAACATGCTAAGTGAAAGAAGCCAGTCATAAAAAATCACACATTGTATGATTCCATTTATATGAAATATCCAGAATAAGCAAATCCATGGGCACAGAAAGTAGTTTCGTGGCTGCCAGGGGCAGGGATATGGGAGAGTAAATGCTAACAGGTACAGTAGTTGGGAGAAGGATAACAAACAGCCTTCATGAAAATGTAGGTTAAAAAAGCCAAATACAAATTGTATGTACCAAATAATCTCATATCACTATTAATGACATTAGCAGTTGTTATTTCTTGAGGGATTTTTTTCTACTTTTCTAATCATCTATAGACAGCATAATTACCTTTATAATTTGCTAAAAATATCTTTCAATTATATGCAAAAAGACACATATGTGAAGATGCTTATTATCAAAAATTGTAAACCACTTAAACATCTAACAACAGAAAAAAGCTTAAATAAGTTATGGTTCACCAGCAGCCACTACCAATGACAGTTATAAAAATATGTAGCCATTTAGAAAAAGAATTTAAAAAATAATTTTATTAAGTAAAGAAGAAAAGCAGAACATAGAATTTTAGCTACTCCATAAAGAAGTAAAATCATGTATGTGTAGAGATTAAGGCCTAAGAGGAAACAATGGAACTCTAAAAATGGTGAAGAGGATCAAAGATTGGGTAGTGGTATGAAGAAGCATATTGGACGACGTGTGCATACTGGAGTTGTCAATTAGCTTTTTAAAATAATAGAGCTTTTTAGGCCAAAGGGAAAAGAGGGAAACTAGTATCTATCCAATATGTATCATACATCAGACACTGTGCAATAAAGGGTTAACTCAGTAGGCCTGAGTAATTAAAAACCCGCACATTCTAAAGAAAAGACTGGCCCTTGATCAGTTCCTGGGAGATAACCTCTAAGCCCCTGGAATACTCTGCCTGATAAGAGTCTCTGTATACCTGGAGATATTGGCCATGCCAGCTGGTTTATGCTAAATGATGGGATCTGGTGGGAACCATGGGCCATGCTCTATCAGTTTGACCTTTGCAGGGGCTGTAGAGAAAGTAACTAAAGTCAGTCACATATACACTCCATGTCTCCATGACCCCCAGTAAAACCCTGGACACCAAGGCTTGAGTGAGCTTGCCTGGTAGACAATAGTCTTACATACCGTTGCACATCTTTGCAGGAAATTAAATGCTGTCTGTACAACTCCACTGGCAGAGGACAACTAGAAGCTTCTGCCTGGTCTCTCCTGGACTCCACTCCATGTGCCTTTTACCTTTACTGATTTTAATCTGTATTCCTCTACTATAATAAAATGTAACCATGAATATAAGAGCTTTTCTGGAGTTCTGTGAGTCCTAGTGAATCACTGAACCTGAGGGTGGTCTTGGGGACCCCTGACACAGACAAATACATATTAACTCATTTAATCTTTATAGCAATCTTTGCAAGACTAGCATTATGCCAAGGAGAAGGTACATACATGTGAAAGAGAGACAGATAGAAAACAGACTTGATAAATGAGGTCCTAGAAGATTATGAGGGGATGGGATCTGGAGTACAGGTTAGTATTTACTTGTTTCTTTTAGTTTATACTTGGTTTCATTCTTTTGTTGAAAAATAATTTGATTCAAATTAGATACATATGGAATGTTGAGCTCATGTGGAGGTAATCATAATATTGTTGGTTTTCTGGGACACAATTTCTTTAGAAATAGACACATTTAATCAACCTAATGTAAGAGATAAATTGGGCAGGTAAAGTGGCAATCACTACAGCCAATTTGGAAAAGGTAGTGGCAGCATATCCATACCTAACTGACCAGATAAAGTTCAGGATTTCATAAATTTGTTTTGGTGAATAGTTTAACTCTTCTCTAATCCTATTGGTTTGTTTAAATAAATACTTCCTTCAAAAGACAGCAAAAAGAGATTAACAAACATTTGCCTCCCATTCTGATACACAGAAAAAAACCTCAGCATAGGATGGGCGCGGTCGCTCACACCTGTAATCCCAGCTTTTGGGAGGCCAAGGCGGGCGGATTACCTGAGGTCAGGAGTTCGAAACCAGCCTGGCCAATATGGTGAAACCCCATCTCTATTAAAAATACAAAAATTAGCCAGGTGTGGTGGTGGGCACCTGTAATCCCTGCTATTCAGGAGGCTGAGGCAGGAGAATTTCTTGAACCCAGGAGGCGGAGGCTGCAGTGAGCCGAGATCGCGCCATTGCACTTCAGCCTAGGTGACAGAGTGAGACTCCATCTCAAAACATAACTTCTGTTGCAGGAATGCCACAGATTAAAGTTACGCACTCCTATGGGTAACTTAAATCTTCTCATGAAGAAACAACAGCCAAATGCAAATTAAGGGACATTCTACAAATTATCTGGTTTACATGCTTCAAAAAATATCAATGTCATAAAATACAAAGACAGAGTCAGGAACATTTCTTATTTTAAAGGAGACTAAAATGACAACAACAAAACAATGGATGAGATCTCAGATTTTCTTTTGCTCTAAAGGACATTTTGGATACAATGGATCAAATCTGAATAAGGTTTATACATCAGATCATATTATGTTAATTTCTGATTTTGAGAACTGTACTGTGGTTATATAAGAGGATTCCTTGGTCTTAGGAAATATACACTGAAGTATTTAGAGGTAAAGGAGCATCAGGTCTGTAACAGTTCAGAAAAACAAGTATATGTTTGTGTGTATATATGTGTATAAGTAGACAAAAAGAGGAAGAGAAAGCAAATTTAGTAGAATGTTAGTGTTTAAAAATCTGAGAGACAAATATCTGGAAATTCTTAGTATTTTTCTTGCAAATTCCCTGTTAGTTCTAAAATTATACCCTTCGATTGCCACTATCCTCCATCCCCAAAGAAAATACAGTAAAAAGTAAAGTTTAGCTTAGTCCAAATGGATTACATCTAATTCCAAATCATGGGAGACTCAGCCAAACTGTAAATCCCTTGCTCAGTTCTAGAAGAAATTCAGTGTGGAGGCTTTAAAAGTGTTATAGGTGTAAATGGATGCTATATGGTTTAAATCTCACCTAATGTGGATATCAAACATATATGTTACGTGTTGTGAATTCATAGTTATCACTAATTTCAAACTAAAAGTATGACTTTTTTTTTGAGACAGGGTCTCACTCTGTTACCCAGGCTGGAGTGCACAATCTTGGCTCACTGCAGCCTCCGCCCCCTGGGCTCAAGTGACCCTCCCACCTCAGCGTCCCGAATAGCTGGCACCACAGGTGCGCACTACCACATTTGGCTATTTCTTTGTATTTCTAGTAGAGATGGGGTCTTGCTGTGTTGCCCAGGCTAAAAAGTCTGACTTTTTTAAGTGGGCTGAAAGAAGTGAAAACTTACAGTTTCAAAACTAAATGAGTAACAAAACATTTTTCCTAAATAATAAAAATTTATATTAACAAAGCTCCTTTTTTCCAGTGTCTTGAAAACTGAACAGTAAGTACTAAGCAGATATTTGCTGAGTTAACTCCAGAAGATTCCAATTTAAAGTACTTTACAGGCCAAGCGTGGTGGCTCATGCCTGTAATCCTAGCACTTTGGGACGCCGAGGTGTGCAGATTGCTTGAGCCCAGGAGTTTGGGACCAGCCTGGGCAACAAGGTGAAACCCTATCTCTACAAAAAACACAAAAATTAGATAGGCTTGGTAGCGCATGTCTGTAGTCCCAGCTACTGGGGAGGCTGACGTGGGAGAATCACTGGAGCAGGGGAGGTGAAGGTTGTAGTGAGCTGAGATGGTGCCACTGCACTGCAGCCTGGGCGACTGAGTAAGAAAGACTGTCTCAAAAATAAATAAATAAAAATACAAATAAAGAAAGAAAGTACTTTACAGCTCCTGACTGATTTACCTTTCAGGATCCTTGTGAGGTATTGAGATAATTTTGTAGTCACTATTACGTAATTACAGGAAAATTTAGTAAGTTGATAAAAAATCCTGAGGCAAAATCTGGGGCCTACATCTGGTGCTTCAGACACTAGACTAAGCTGCTAACAGAAACATGAATTAAATAATTACAACAAACTGTACATTCAGACATTTTGGCTACCTTACAATCCTGCATGGCACTATATTCTGCTTAAAAAGTGAATAAAATGAACACTAGAAAACCATGAATAAATACAGTCTAAAATGGGTTTATACAAACCCTGCTTTTCTTTTCCTTTCTTTTTTTTTGGAGATAGGGTCTCGCTCTGTTTGCTCAGGCTGGAGTACAGTGATGTGATTACGGTTCACTGCAGCCTCGAACTCCAGGGCTCAAGTGATCTTCCTGCCTCAGCCTCCTGAGTAGTTGGGACTACAGGTAAGCATACCCAGCTAAATTTTAACATTTTTAGTAGAGATGGGGTCTCACTATATTGCCCAGGTCTGGTCTGGAATTCCTTAGCTCAAGTGATCCTCCTCCCACCTCAGCCTCCCAAAGTGCTGGGATTACAGGTTTGAGCCACTGAGCCTGGCCAAAACCTGCTTTTCTTATGTTGGAAATAACTGAATTATACCTTCTCATAAAGTCTCTTTTGTGATTCAAGTTCCAGTTGTCTCATTTCTAGTTCTCTGGCTGTGGCAGCAATTTCTCGATCTCTCATGTATACCTATGGCCAAACAACAAACTGTAAATACCAAAAAGAATTTACAAAATAATATTTAATATATTTAGTAATCCTGTAATCTGAACGACCTACTAACAGTATTTAAAATAACAGCAATAGAGTTTTTGAAACCAGAGTAACAGACAAAGATTAATATTCACTGCAGAATCTAGGAATAATCTCTCAGTTAAAGTTAAGTTTAATTTAAAAATAAAAAGCACAATACCATATGCCCATCTATTCAGACTGGAAGAACAGATAGCAGTTCTTATAGTATTACAGTAACCAATATCATGAGTTAGAAAAACTTGAGCAATTTAAATCTGGGGTAGATAAAAATGTAACATTTATTTAATGCTCTTTTTGACTAAACTTCTCTACTTTTATAAGTTTAGTTTGACAATTAAAAATTCTCGGTTTAAATTTCTTGCAGATGGTTCAACCTGTATGTGTTCTGCTCCAAGTGAATTAATTTAGAGTTCACCTATTTCCAAAATTTGATTAGTTGGAAGCTTTTTATTCCTATATACTAGAGGGTTTGGATATGGGATATGGCACTCTCTAGAGACTCTTAGAAATGATCTTAGATGTAAGGTGAAATGTTAGATATTGTCATTATGGTAAAAGACATGCTATCGAATACCTAAAATAGGAGAAACAGTAAATGAGAATATAGCTGGATGTGCAAACATATATATCCAAAGACTAAAAGAGAAACAAGGACCAGGACCAGTTCAATTTAAAGAGGTTATTGGGAAAGGAGCTAGCTCAAAGGTGGGGGGAAGCTTGATTGTATGAAGCAAGAACAGCAATAATGCCAGGAAGTGGAGGAGAGGTGTGGCATAGCAAATCACGCTTTTCAGGAATTTCAATTACAGAGCTCTTTTGCTTATGAATTTTCAGAGATACAAACAGCTATGTGCCACAGCAAAAACCGATCAGCTTTGCTTGCTGCTAACAGATGTTCACAGTCACATGTACTTGTCACTTCAGATTCAAGCAGCCTTTCCTGCTAGAGTCTGAACCATGAGAAGAGCTTCTGCAGTTTGGCAGGGTCAGAGCACAACATCAGAACAGGCAGCTGGGAGGACAGGAGACCGGAAGGGTAGGCGGAGGCCAGATCATGTTGCTGAAAGTTTATAGAATTCTTGGACCAAAAAATGCCTCCTCCTGTTTCAAAGGGGTTTGGAATAAAGACATCAGAGTTCTGAGCTTACTTTGCGGGAAGAACATACACTTTTCTACAGTAATGAAGTATCAATCTCATTCACTAGACGAGAAAATTAAAAGAAATCTTGGGTTTTGAAAACCAATTTAAAATTAACAAGCTTTAAACAAAAGAAGTATCATGCTATAAAGAGATGATAGATTTCTAATACATATGAATTAAAAATACTTTGAAAGACTTAGGCCAGGTGCCTGTAATCCCAGCACTTTGGGAGGCCGAGGTGGGCCGATCACTTGAAGTCAGGAGTTCAAGATCAGCCTGACCAACATGGTGAAACCCCGTCTCTACTAAAAACACAAAAATTAGATGGGTGTTGTGGCGGGCACCTGTTATCCCATCTGCTCAGGAGGCTGAGGCATGAGAATTGCTTGAATCCGGGAGGCAGAGGTTGCAGTGAGCCGGGATCGCACCACTGTACTCCAGCCCAGGTGACAGAATGAGACCCTGTCTCAAAAAAAAAAAAAAAAAAAAAGACTTAAAAAATACTTAGTATTTTATCAAAACTAGGCTTGAAACTCTAAATTAGTGCATAAAGTCAGTGCAATCCTAATAAAAATTCCAATAGGATTGGGAGAGGTGAGAATTCCAAAAGTGAAACAATTCTTAAAGTCTATTTGGAATGATAAACATTTGAGAATACTGAGGAAAACTCTGAAAAGGAAGACTAATGAGTGAGAATTAGGCCTAGTTAATAAAACACTTCAAAGCTACTGTCATTCAAACAGTGTGGTACTGGCTTAGGAATAGAAAAAGCAAGGAAGGAGATCAAATATGTAAGAGAATTTAATATGTAAAAACCATCAGTTGGCAAATGACTTGACTAATAGTCAACAAACGGTGTTGGGACAATTGACTTGCCTTTTGGAAATAAGTAAGCTAACCTGACAGAAAGTTAAGTCTAACTTGACAGAAAGATGGATAAATGATACAAACATGTAATGTGTAATTCTACAAATGGAAGATAAGTAACAGAAAAGATGCTTAAGCTCACTAACAATAAAAAAGGCAAATTGAAATAGATTATTTGTCATCTATCTGCCTGGCAAATATTAAGACTGATGCAGTACAATTGACTATACTAGGGAGTGGGTACTCTTACAGACTTAAAATAGCTGAAACTGTTTCATGTTTAGAGAACAATTTCGCATAATTTAGAAGTTACTCAACAAAAGTATTTGTGCAAGTACTCAAGACTTTTACAATGTAGCATGGTTTTCTTATTTGCAAAACACTGCAAATAACTGAAATGTCCAATAGCAAAGGATTAAATAAGCTATTAATTCAATGGAATATTATACAACCACAAAAAGAGAAATAGATACACATATAACAAATATGAAAAGATATTCAACATATGTAATTTTAAAAAGCAGGTCACAAAAACAATGTATAATGAGAATAATCCCATTTTTGTATAAATATAGGAAAACATGACCATAATTACTCCTCTATCTATAGAACATACCTGAAAGTCTATGTAATTAACCTTTTTTTTTTTTTTTTTTGAGACTGAGTCTCACTCTGTTGCTCAGGCTGGAGTGCAGTGGCATGATCTCGGCTCACTGCAGCATCCACCTCCCAGAGTCAAGCAATTCTCCTGCCTCAGCCTCCTGCGTAGCTGGGATTACAAGTACCTGCCACCACACCCAGCTAATTCTTGTATTTTTAGTAGAGACAGGGTTTCACCATGTTGGCCAGGCTGGTCCCAAACCCCTGACCTCAGGTGATCTGCCCGCCTCGGCCTCCCAAAGTGCTGGGATTACGGGCATGAGCCACCGCACCCAGCCAATTAACCATTTTTTAACAGTGTTTCTCTGGGGATGATATGAGAACTAATGGAGAAGGTCAATTTTTAATTCTGTATGTTTTGTACTGGAAATTATTTTTATACTGGCCACAGATAATTTTTATATGAAAAAAGAATATGTCCCCTAATTAAAAATTAACTGCTGGGCTTGGTGGCTCACGCCTGTAACCCCAGCACTTTGGGAGGCCAAGGTGGGCAGACCACCTGAGGTCACGAGTTTGAGATCAGCCTAGCCAACATGGTGAAATCCCGTCCCTGTGAAAAATACAAAAATTAGCTGGGTGTGGTGGCGCGCACCTGTAATCCCAGCTACTTGGGAGGCCGAGGCAGGAGAATCACTTGAACCTGGGAGGCGGAGGTTGCACTGAGCTGAGGTCACGCCACTGCACTCCAGCCTGAGCAACAGAGCGAGACTCCGTCTCAAAAAAAAAAAAAAAAAAAAAAAAAAATTAACTTAATGGCTGATGCTGATATTTCTAGTTTTAGAGAAATAGTCACCAAGGACACTTGACTAATTTTCCTGGCATTTCTTAAATATTTAGCCATTCATGAAATACAAAAGAGAATGAGAAAGCTGAGGGGAAAAGTAAATACAATTAAAGGGGCTATTTAGTATTCATGGTGGACTCTAAGAATATTATTTAATTTGAAGGTGTTCATTACATTTAAGTGAGAGTAAATGGAGATGATGTATGAGAACTAAGGTAAGAATAATAAACCTTTCTCCCAATTTCATCATCCAGTCTTCTTAGTTCCATTTCCTGTTGATCTTGCTGAAGCTTCAGAAAACGTCTTCTTGCAGCATCTTGTAAGTGCATTTCCTTTACTTTCAGCTCTCTTTTCACAGCAGCTAGCCTTAAATACAAAATACATCAAGTGGAACAAAAACAGCAATTCCTAATATGATTTAGTTTTTTCATAACAGGTCTACCATGCCGATCATTTCAATACAATTGATATCCTTTATTTGAAAGAAGAATGCCAGAACTGCTCCACCGTTACCAAAGATGATGTATATTTATGCTTTGAGAATTTTAGTAGAAAGCTCACCGGCTCAGTGCAGTAATTCCTTTTAACCCACACTATAAGTCTGTTACATAAAGTTCCATCTAAGAATAAGAATCAATAAACACAGAAGTGAGTTTCCCAACTATTGGGCTTAGTCTCAATGTTTATCCCATAATTTTACTTAATTTACACATTTTACCTTATTAACATAGTTTTATATATTGATTTTTAAGTTTTTTCTTTTTATTTTTTAAGAGACAGGGTCTCACTATGTTGCCCAGGCTGGCCTTGACCTCCCGGACTCAAGTGATCCTACCTAGCAGCTGGGACTATAGGTAAGTGGCACCACACCCAGCTAACATACTTTTGAATACACATTTAATACTCATTCCCCTGTCCTCCAAAGAGTTAAATGGGTAATGACATAATCATTCTATGTTACTACTGTCAGGTCACACACATATGTTTAAAACACAATTAAAAAAATTATACTCCACTAAAGGTGATGTACCCAGCATTCTATTACAAAGCATTTCTGCTCACTATAGAATAATGTTTCTAAATAATGTCCTTCAAGGAACATTAATCCATGCAAAGCTATATTATATTCAGCATAACTTTAGAATTACATTTTACTACATAGCAATTTTTTTGAAAAGTGGTATATAAAGATTCTTTTTATTAACTT
This sequence comes from Pongo abelii, assembly GCF_028885655.2. NCBI lineage: Eukaryota > Metazoa > Chordata > Mammalia > Primates > Hominidae > Pongo > Pongo abelii. Next base: position 139,453,228 of record NC_071992.2, on the reverse strand, counting down.
AATAGTTGCTTAATAGAAATGCTACAGTTGGGTAATCCTATATATAATGTTGTTTCTAAAATGAAAAAATGGAAGAACATAAAAATTATTTAACTAATTTATATGTCCAGATTTTTTTTTTTAAAGTGATAACACATACCTCTGTCTTTGTTGTATCATTTTCTCCTCCTCTTGTAAGAGCATTTCTCTTCTTGTTTCTTCAGCTTTACGAAGCAGCTCCTGTTTCTGGTACCAAGCTTCATCTTCAACTCTTTGCTGGTCGACTTTAGCTTGCATATCTTCAACTGTCTGCCTTAAGTAGGTAATATTATTATGAAAACACAAAGAAGAAAGCTAAGAATCATCAAAACACAAAATGTATACTGATTAATGTATAATCCATTTTATTTCCATATGCAAGAATTAACTATCTTTAATATTTCTAGCCTTCAAACTCTGATTTTACACAAATACTCATAATTTAAATGCATTTTTTTTTTTTTTTGAGATGAAGTCTCACTCTGTCATCCAGTCTGGAGTGCAATGGCATGATCTCTGCTCACTGCAACCTCCTCCTCCTGGGTTCAAGTGATTCTCCTGCCTCAGCCTCCTGAGTAGCTGGGACTACAGGTGTGTGCCACCATGCCTGGCTAATTTTTTGTATTTTTAGTAGAGACGGGGTTTCACCATGTTGGCCAGGCTGGTCTCGAACTCCTGACCTTGTGATTCACCTGCCTTGGCCTCCCAAAGTGCTGGGACTATAGGCGTTCGCCATCGTGCCCAGCCAAATGTATTTTTCATTAAAACTTTCTTATTATGTTTATAACATATTTCATTGTACCAGAAAAAGAAAAACTATTCCATAATTACCTCTCTCTTAAGTAATCCAATTCATCATTCCTTATTCTTTCTCGTTCCTGTGTTTGATAGTCCACAATAAACTTTGGATATTGATTAAATACTGGATACTGCCCTTTTGTCAGTGCAACAAAAACATTAAGCATGCTGTCTGGATGAATGTCAGTAGGCGTGGTCTCCATGAGATGATAAACTTGTCTAATCACAACATTTATATCCAGGTTATTCCGATGGTGAAAAAAAAACTGTAAGAAAACTTGGTGTTTAAATCGAGATTTACCTGACAAAGCAATTATGAGGTAGAATTAAAACAAGAACTAAAAAAAAGTGTATCTATCTTTAAGTGTATCTATACATTTTTTTTGCAAATTCATTAAAGCTTTTCTTTACTCATGTTTTAAAACGAAGACAATTTATTTAAAAAATGTAAGAGTTTCACAATCATAAGAAATTCTGACATAAAATTAAAAAACGAAGGCTTTTCTTACAATAGAATAAGAATGCTTTAACAATGGAACAAACTCTGCTTGGATTTTTTTTTCTTCAAAATCCAAAATAAATTATAAATTAGCCTTTGAAAATAAATTAGCTTGATTCTTTAAAAATATCTGAAATGTTTCCACATTATCTTGTTCTGCTGGAAGATCCAAATTAATGTATCACAGGATCATGAAGTAAAAATAAAGTTTAATTGGACAGTAACCACTAAATAAGTAACACACACACACACAAGAACCCAACTAATTCATCTCGTCCAGCAAAAGAGCATCTACTTTTTATAATGATCTTAATGCTTTCTTTCAGACACTTTCCTGCCAAGTCTCAAAACTCTCATGTTACCTTTTGCATGTGTAATAAGCATTCAGACCATCTGAGACCAGCTGGGTCATGATAAGATTATGCACAGAATAACAACCCTGTACCTGTTAAACATCCTTTATAAAAGCAAAAAGTGGCCGGGCGTGGTGGCTCATGCCTGTAATCCTAGCACTTTGGGAGGCCGAGGCGTGTGGATCACCTGAGGTCAGGGGTTCGAGACCAGCCTGGGTAACCTGGTGAAATCCCGTCTCTATTAAAAATACAAAAAACTTAGCTGGGCGTGGTGGCGGGCACCTGTAATCCCGGCGACTCAGAAGGCTGAGGCAGGAGAATCTCTTGAACCCGGGAGGCAGAGGTTGCAGTGAGCTGGGATTGCGCCATTGCACTCCAGCCTGGGCGACAGAGTGAGACTCTGTCTCAAAAAAAAAAAAAAGCACAAACCCCAATATTATCATGATTCTTTTCTTAAGCTATGATTATAAGACTACTAGCCTGCTATAATTGCCTACTTTATTGTCTATAAACTGTACACGGGTAGGGATGTGGTCTAACTTGTTATCCTTTATATTCCTACCACCTAGCACCAGTGTCTGACATATAACAAGAACTCAATAAATAAATGGATTTTTCAATTGAAAAAACTGATATGGCCTGGTGCAGTGGCTCACGCCTGTAATCCCAGCACTTTGGGAGGCCAAGGTGGGTGGATCATAAGGTCAGGAGTTTGAGACCAGCCTGACAACATGGTGAAACCCCATCTCTAATAAAAATACAAAAATTAGCTGGGCATGATGGTGCGCACCTGTAATCCCAGCTACTCAGGAGGCTGAGGCAGGAGAATCGCTTGAACTCCAGAGGTGGAGGTTGCAGTGAGCTGAGATTGCATCATTGCACTCCAGCCTGGGCAACATAGCGAGACTCTGTCTCAAAAAATTAAAAAAAAAAAAAAAAATAGAGAGAAATAACCGATATTTGAGAACCTTCTCTTAAAAACAAGGACTGTTACCTCAAAGTCATCTTTAAGATTACAGTTGAGCAGAGGCACTCTAGAACACATGTTGTAGGCTACAACAGTCATCAGAAGGAAGGAAGGATGGTTGGAAAAGATATTATCAAACAATTTCAGCCACTCCTCTCTTGTCAGCACTTCTGAGAACACAGTTTCAAGAAGAGGCCATGCATATAGCTAAAACAGATAAGGAAAAATTTATTATTTTTCTAGGGAAAAGTAAAAACGGAGTCATTGGTAATATTCCCTTACATTCGATTTAAGCTATGAAAATCATATTAAATACATAATTATGAAAATAACTACCTTAATTTGGACCCTTCTTTACAGACTTTCAGGAAGGCAGTTTAATGAAGAAAAAGAATGGAATACTGTTAAAAATACAACATGTAGTATGCTTTTTATTATACTCCTTCAAGAAAAGACTGTTTATACCAGAACCAATGTTAGCTTACAAAATAAGGCATGTTATTCTAAAAACCTTATGCTTCTTACCTGGGAGGTTATATCATGATCTATGAAGTGTTGCAGCAGTTCCGTGTCATGAAATGCCAAAACATTTTCTATCATACTAAGAATATTGATAGGAGGATTAGGAAAATATTCAAACCAGTGTTGACACCAATTGACTATGAAGGAAAAAAAAGAAAACATATCTTTAAATATCTTTCTATGTTATCAAAACTCTTTGCAATTCTTAAATGTATCCAATCTTTATGTTCTCAATATGTCCATGAATAATAAAAAAATAACTCTTTGTATTGTATGACAATCAATTTTAAAATTCTATCATGTTAACATAGTATGTTTACAGAAATTTTGCAAATTTCCTTACAGTAGTCAATGAAAAAGTGTTAATTAAAACAAACAATCACAACTTCTCAAAGTACTCCTGATGGCATTCTGGCTCCTGACTCCTGCTTTGTTCATCATCTGATTAACAAAATGATCTTTCTAAAAAGGGCCCCTATTTAACCCTTCATTAAATGTAATCAACGTTAGCATGCCAATCTCCTCAAATCTACTAAAATTCACAAGTAATCACAATTAGAAAAACTTAAGGAAAATGTTCAAAATTACATCAGCAATATATAAAAACAAATGTGTATATACTGTATCCCTAATCCCTTAAACATTATAATGACAATAAAAATGTCCTCATTCTGAGGAAAAGACTGATTGTTCTATAACCATGGTAACAAGGAATAACCAGTAAATAGCCACCAGGACTGGTTTTATATCTAATTGATCACTGACAACTTGTTTCAGTAAACTTGACTTGAAAACCAACCAATCAGTAACAGTGGCATTCTTTGAAAGTCAGCTAGTCCAAAGTAGAATATATTCAACTAACTCTAAGGCTGACTTTGACTCACTTGCGCTCTGTAATCAGTAAAATGACCCACAGATTGTTCTCAAAACCGTATATAAGACCATCGGTTTGTTTTGTTCAATAAGACTATGTTTAACTTCTCCTTTAGTTAATTTTTAAATTTTTTAAATTTTAAATATTGAGTTGTAGATTCATCCTTTGATAATAAGATCTCCTATCTCAAAATAGCAAAAGAAGGCTTTATCAGCAGAATATTAGATTACAGTGGTTTATAACAACTTTCCAATTCTGGAGTTCCATTATTTCACTTATTATTGATCATTTAAATTTGAGTTAATAATGAAGTCATAAATAAAATCTTGCAAAGACTGAGCTTTAAAAAATATTTCAAATTCTCTGTAGCTCTTAATTTTTTTTCTTTTTTTTTTGAGACGGAGTCTCACTCTGTGGCCCAAGCTGGAGTGCAGTGGCGCGATCTCGGCTCACTGCAACCTCTGCCTCCTGGGTTCAAGTGATTCTCCTGTCTCAGCCTCCCAAGTAGCTGGGATTACAGGCACCTACCACCACGCCCAGCTCATTTTTTTTTTTTTTTTTTTTTGGTATTTTCAGTAGAGATAGGGTTTTACTATGTTGGCCAGTTTGGTCTCGAACCCCTGACCTCAGGTGATCCCCCCGCCTTGGCCTTCCCAAGTGCTGCGATTACAGGTGTGAGCCACCATGCCCAGCCCAGCTATTAATTTTAAGTGGAAAAATATGGTTCAGCACCTGAGTACTTGTTATGTCTCAGACACTGGTAGTTCTGACAATTTAAAACACCACACATATACCCAAAGGCCTGATCCTTACAATCTTCATTAAGAGAGCACTGTTTTTCCTTAGCAAGAGGATATCCTACTGCATACAGTAACTGTCTGCCTGCTCTTAAGTATTTTTATTCTGCTTTGATGCCACCACAAAAGCATGGGTAGAGGACCTAGAGAGAGAACTGACAGATAGCAAAATACAGAGAAATGATAATTGTGTGGAGACTCTTTGCTAAACCAAAATACTTTATGTCTGGTCATAAAAGAGACTCTAGTGTCTAAAAAAGACTTTTACAAATACATTCCAAATTATACATAGATGTGACTTTTCCTTCAAAATGTCTTCTAAGTCCCAACTAGCCTATAAACCTGAAAGCCAAAATGATGGCGTATCCCAGCAGTGCTAGTACTTAGCTGAAGTTCAGTACATTTTTTAAAATTGTGCTTACTTAGAAGCATTCAGAATGTCAACAAAACAGTTGCCACTTTTTTTTTTTATAATTATAGAGTGGTATTCAGTTAACAAAACATTTATTTTGTATAAGCTACATCAGAGAAAACTGAAGATAAAAAAACTACTATCCCCAAACAAAATAACTAATTTATGCTGTGGATTAACAAAAACTTGCTTTTAGATTTCCACGCCAATTTATAATTCCCATAGTATACCAAGCAAAGTTAATCCTATTGAAAATATCACCAGGACAAGGCTACCTAAAGACATTCGATAGAGTGTTAACTATACAAAAAAAGACACTGTACAGTTTAAACAAATGTTACACAGCCTTACATTTCAATTTTTTTCTTTAAAAGAAGTGAGTGTGTACAGGAGTGTTAAATCCTTTATAGACAAAAAGAAAAACCTATGCTAGAACCAACATCATCTTCTTCATCTTCCTCATCCTCCTCCTTTTTCTTGCTTTTTTCAGCCTTGATGGTTCTCATTTTTGCTGCATCAGGCTTTCCTTTAGCTTGGTATGCAGCAATAACCTTTTCGCATTTTTCCTTCGGCTTTGCAGCCTTCTTGTCAAAAGGCTGTTTGTCATCTGCAGTGGTGTCCCTCCATGTCTCTTCCAGTTTCTTTGCAGCATCACCAATGGATAGGCTGAATGTTCTCCTTTGATTTCAAGGCAATATTAAGAACAGAACAAGAAAAAGGTCAAAGGAGGCCTCTTGTGAGATGCATTGGGATCCTCAAACTTCTTTGTTTCCCCTTTAGGAGGGATGTAGGTTTTCATTTCTTTCATGATGAAACTTGTCTGCCTTTGCCGTGTCTTCAACTTTTCCCTTCCCTTTAGCAGACATGGCCTTCCATTTCTCTGAAGCCCTTCTTAGAAAACTCTGAGAAGGTGACTGCAGTATCTGGGTGCTTCTTGTGCTTCTCCTGGCAAATCTGCACAAAGGACGCATGTGATGACATTCTGCCTCTCAGCCTCTTGGAATTGCCTTGCTAGTGTTTAGTTCTTTTTCCTCAGTGAGGGTAGAGTCACCCAGTGTCCATCGGGCTCGTACCTGTGCCAGTGGAGCTCCAGGTACTGCAATGGCCATGAAAGCAGGTCAGACGCAGCCTCCTCACTCGCTCCCCTCTGAAATGTTACTCTTTAATAAATGTTTATTGAGTAAAACTAATTTGAGACCCTTGATAAAAATCCACCACTCATGCTGACCATCCAAGAGGAAATAATAATCTCCCAAATTTAGATTTCAGGCATGTTTGTTCAGAAGAGAAAAATCAATTTCCTTAGTATAAAACATTTTAGCTATGTAACAAGATTTTACCAGAAATAAAAAAAATAAAAAAGTTTTGCATGCATACCTAAATTAACTATAATCCGTTTCTTTCTGTATTAATTATAGTAAAATAGATGTTATTTGCCACTTTAACCATTTTTAAGTATACAATTCAGAGGTATTAATCCCATTCAGGGTTATACAATGATTACCACTATCTACTCCCCAAATCCTTTCAATACCCCAAATAGAAACTCTGTATCCATTCAGGACTAGCTCTCTGTCCCACTTTCCCTAGCCCCTGTAACCTCTAATTTATTTTCTGTGTCTATGAATTTGCCTATTCTAGATATTTCCTAAGTGAAATCATACAATAACTGTCCTTTTGTATCTAGTGTATTTCACTAAGCATGATGTTCTCAAGGTTCACCCGTGTCGTAGCTAGTATGTGGCAGGACCTCATTGCTTTTGACAGCTGGATAACATTCCATTATGTGTATTTACCACACTTTGCTTATCCATTAATCTGTTAATAGATTGTTTCCATCTTTTGGCTATTGGGAATAACGATGCTATGAACATTCACACGTGAGTATCTGTCTGAGTCTCAGTTTTCAATTCTTTTGGGTATACATCCAGGAGTGAAATTGTTGGGTTATACGGTGATTCTATGTTTGAATTTTTGAAGAAATGGCAAGTTGTTTTTCATAGTGACTGCACCATTTTATGTTTCTACCAGCAATCAATGAAGGTCCCAATTTTCCCACATCCTCAATAAAATGTGTACAACATTTTTAAATTATAGCTATCCTAGTAGGTATGAAGCGGCATCTCATTGTGGTTTTGGTTTGCATTTCCCTAATGACTAATGATGCTTGAGCATCTTTTCATACTCTTGGTGGTCATTTGTACACTGCCTATGGAGAAATGTCTACTCAAGTCCTTTACTCATTTTTTTAATTGGCTTGTTTGTCTTTTTGTCATTGTGTTCCTTTTGCTTTTAAAACACGGTAGTGCTATTGGCAGGTAAATTAATACTTGTGTTAGTTTGTTTTGCTATTGCTATAAAGAAATACCTGAGACTGGGTAATTTATAAAGAAAAGGGTTGAACTGACTCCTGGCTCTGCAGGCTGTCAAGCAGGGCTCCAGCACCTGCAGGAGCGACAGATGAGGTGAGGGCCAGGGAGACAGCAGCAACGAGAGCACAGGGCAGACGGTGCCATGCTCTTAAATGACTAATTCTCGCGTGAACTAACTGAGCTAGAACTCGCTTACAACCAAGGGAATGGTGCTAAGCCATTTATGAATGATTCCCCCTCATGATCCAATACCTCCCACTAGGCCCCACCTCCAACATCAGGGGTCACATTTCAACATGACATTTGGAGAGGACACACATCCAAACCATATGACAACCTTTTTGGGGAATCGATTATTCTTATTTTATGACCCAATAACACCAATTCTGGGAATCTACCCAAAGGAAACTATTATGTTTGTATGTGAAGATAGTTATAACGTTGTTACTTTTAATAGGTAAAATGCCAGGTGCGGGGGGCTCACGTCTGTAATCTCAGCACTTTGGGAGGCTGAGGCGGGTGGATCAGTTGGGGTCAGGAGTTCAAGACCAGCCTGGCCAATGTGGTGAAACTCTGTCTCTACTAAAAAAATACAAAAATTAGCCAGGCGTGGGGTGGCAGGTGACTGTAATCCCAGCTACGCGGGAGGCTGAGGCAGGAGAATTACATGAACCCAGGAGGTGGAGGTTGCAGTGAGCACTATTGCACTCCAGCCTAGGTGACACAGTGAGACTCCAGTCTCAAAAAAAAAAAAAAAAAAAAAAAAGAGGTTAAAATTAGAAACAATCTAAATATCCAAAAAGATTAAACTAGTACATGCACATTATGTAATAATAGCCAATAAAAAATGTTTATGAAATTTATAAAAATAAGGGAAATATATATAACATGAAGTAAAAGTAACAACAAAAAGCTGCTTTGAAAGTGTGGAAAAATTAGAAAAATAAAATTCTTGCAGTTGGGGAATACATAAATGATATATCCATAAGATGAAATACTATATTATGCAGACAATAAATTATTATTATTATTTTCTAATTTTTTTTTTTTGAGATGGAGTCTCGCTCTGTCTTGCCCAGGCTGGAGTGCAGTAGAGCAATCTCAGCTCACTGCAGCCTCCACCTACTGGGTTCAAGTCATTCTTCTGCCTCAGCCTCCTGAGTAGCTGGGATTATAGGCATGCACCACCACACCCGGCTAATTTTTGTATTTTTAGTAGAGCTGGGATTTCACCATGTTGGCCAGGCTGGTGTCAAACTCCTGACCTAAGGTGATCCACCCTCCTCAGCCTCCCAGAGTGCTGGGATTACAGGTGTGAGCTACTGCGCCTGGCCTAAATTATGTTTTTCACGAATATTTAATGATTTGGGAAGAAATGCTCTTATAAGAAATCACCATTTTCAAAGATTATCTTTGGAGAAGAGAAACATTGGTAAATTTAATTTTCTTTTGTGTATTTTCCTATATTTTTCACATTTTCTCCAATGATCAGTAAAAAAATTATCAAAACAAGTACAATGTAACAAAAACGTAGAGAAAAATACAATAAAATATACAACATCTATACACTTGAAACTTTTCTTATTTCTACTTTTCAGAATTTTAAGTTAAATTACTTATCTCCTTTGTATAAGAAAAACATATTAAGTAACAAAGTACATATAAAATTGATTTTTGTTAAACCAATCTATAATTTAGATCCAGTTTAACAGACCTGATTTTACTAATATGAAAATAATGACTCAGCTTTCAGTGTAAATGATGACGATAGAGAGTAAATACAGTGGCTGCAAGTACAGACTACGAAGTCTGCCTGCCTGGGTTCAAACGCTTGCTCTGCCCTTAACCTAACCTTGGGTAATTTATACTCTCTGTGCCTCAGGCTCTTCATCTGTAAAAAGGGGATAAATAATACCTACAGCATAGGATTATTTGAAGGATTAAATGGATTAATAAAGGCAAAACACTGAGAATGGTGTCTGGTACACAGAAAATGCTCAATAAACATCAGCCATGGATGATGAGGATGAGGACAGAGGCCAACGCTTGGGTATTAAATCACAGGAGCTATGTGCAATGCTTTACAATTATAACAGTTCTATGAAGAGCAACTGTCTTTCAGTAAGTGAAGGATCTGCTTCATTCTTACTAGCAAAATCCAGTCTATAATACTTTTAAAACTTTACTATCCAAATTTTGTTTTCTTTTTTTTTTTTGGAGACGGAGTTTCGCTCTTGTCGCCCAGGCTGAAGTGCAATGGCGCGATCTCGGTGCACTGCAACCTCTGCCTCCCAGGTTCCAGTGATTCTCTTGCCTCAGCCTCCCAAGTAGCTGGGATTACAGGTGCCCGCCACCACGCCCGGCTAATTTTTGTATTTTTAGTAGAGACAGGGTTTCACCTTTCACCACATTGGCCAGGCTGGTCTCAAACTCCTGACCTCAGTTGATCCGCCCGCCTCGGCCTCCCAAAGTGCTGGGATTACAGGTGTGAGCCACCGTGCCTGGCCTCCAAATTTTCTTCTAAATAAAAAGGTTTACATATAAATGCTTCAATTGTCTATTTTATGTTTGATACCTTATTGTTTCACACTTTCGTGACTTAAAAGTAGAGACATCTAGAATTGTTAAATGTTGCAAAGGTGCAAAGACATCAGGAAAATGTATAAGAATCCATTCTTGATCTTATACTTTAACAAGTATTTACTTACTTATGAGAGTAGCAATAACTTCAAAACAGATGAGTTGGTTGTTCTGGAATAATTTTACAAATGGAAATGCCAAGAGTGGAAGATACGGTGTGTCACTAAAAATGACAGACCAGTGAGCTAATGCAGATAAGGTTCTGTGAATAAAATAACTTAGCATTAAAATTTATTTGAATAAATAATATCTTCACATGATAAAAATTTGATACAAAAAGTATATTTGGTGAAAATTCTTCCTTGTATCCCTATCATCTAGTTCACCTCTCCAGAAGTAACCACTGTTAAAAGTATAAATCCTTTCTTAAAAAACCACAAATGGTAGTATATTATAAAAATTGTTCTGTACTTTGCATTTTTCAATTAATGGTATCTTGGAAACAGTTTATATCAGTATATGCAGAACTTCCTTACGACATTTTACAGATGGATATGACAGCTTTGTACCGATACACCTTCATTTCTCTTTTTTTCTTTTGTTTTCCCGAAACAGGGCCTCGCTGTGTCACCCAGACTGGAATGCAGTGGCACAATCATGGCTCACTGCAGCCTTAAACTCCTAGGCTCAAGTGGTCCTCCTGCCTCAGTCTCCTGAGTAGCTGGGCCTACAGGTGTATGTATGTCACTATGCCTGGCTAATCTTTTTTGCGGGTAGAGACAGGGTCTCACTATATTACCCAGCCTGGTCTCAAACTCCTGGGCTCGAGCAATCTTCCCGCCTCAGCTTCCCAAAGTGCTGGGATTAGAGGCGTGAGCCATTAGAGGCGTGAGCCACTGTGCCCATCCACCTTCATTTCTTTAACATGATCCCTATCGTAGGGCATTTGCTTCCAGTCTTTCATAAGCAATGCGGTGCTTAATGCCACTGTATGTACCGTACAGTGTGTATCATTCTTCACATGAGAATACAGACTTGGAAATTCCTAAAGTGGCATTGCTGAGTCAAGAATACGTGCATTTGCAATTTTGAAAGTCAGTGCCAAATTGGCCCCTACAAAAAGTGTCTATTTACGTTCCTATGACTCGCGTAAAGGGATGCCTGTTTTTCATACTCTTGCCAGCATATTATCAACGATTTTTAAAAAACCTTTAATCTAGGTGAGAAATGGTACTTCAATGTAGTTCCAATTGGCATTACTCTTTCTATGAGAAAGATTAAGCATCTTTTCATGCTTAAGAACCACTTCTAGGCTGGGCACAGTGACTCATGCATGTTATCCCAACATTTTGGGGGGTTGAGGCAGGAGGACTGCTTAAGCCCAGGATTTTGAGACCAGCCTGGGCAACAGAGCGAGACCTCATCTCTACAAAAAATTTTAAAAATTAGCCAGGTGTGGTGGCACACACCTACTACTCAGGAGACTGAGGCAAGAGGATTGCCTAGGTCCAGGAGTTTGTGGCTGCAGTGAACTGTAGTCACACCACTGCACTCCAACCTGGGTGACAGAGCAAGATCCTGTCTCTAAAACAAAAAACAAAAATAAATAGAAAGAACCATTTTACCACTGTGAACTGTATATTAAATTGTTTATCCATTTTTTTTTACTGGCTGGTCCTTTACATGTTTATTTATATAAGCGCTTCATACATTAAAGAAACCAGCGTTTCATTCGTCATGTTTTACATATGTTTTTTTCAGTTTTACATGAGTCTTTGTTTTGGAAATTATTTTTACATGTAGAGATTTTTATTCTTATCAACCTCTTCTGGATATGTCATACTTAGAAAGGCCTTCATTACCTCTGGGATTATAATTCTCCCACATGTACTTCTAATACCTGTACTGTTAATTTCCTTTTTTTAACTTTCTGTTTTGAAATAGTTTTAGATTTACAAAAAAAACTGCAAAAATAGTAGTGTTATTGTATACCTTTGGCCTAAATTCCCCTAATGTTAACATCTTGCACATAGTACAATGATCAGTACTAAGAAATTAACACTGGCACGATGCTATTCACTAAATTATGGACTTTACTCAGATTTTACCATTTTTCCACTGATATCATTTTTCCGTTATTTCTTTCATTTCACCAACCCCAGATTCAACATTACATGTGTTTTGTCTCTCTAGTTTCTTCCAATGTGAGAGTTCCTTAGTTTTTCCTTATTTTTCATGACGATGCGATTTTTGAGGAATATCAGTTATTTTCTAGATTGTTCCTCAATTTGGGTTTGTCTGATACTTATGATTAGAATGAGGTTACATATTTTTGGCAAGAATATCACAAAAGTGATGTGCATCATATTGACGTCTTATTACCAGTAATTTTATTTATTTAATTTTTGAGATAGGTTCTCACACTGTTGCCCAGGCTGGAGTGTAGTGGTGCTATCATGGCTCACTGCAGCCTTGAATCTCCACGCTCAAGGAATTCTTCCACTTCAGCCACAAGTAGCTAGGACTATAGGTGTGTGCCACCACACTCAATTAATTTTTAAAAATTTTTTGTAGAGGTGGGTTTCTGCCATGTTTCCCAGGCTGGTCTCAAACTCCTGGGCAAGTGATCAGCCCACCTTGGCCTCTCAAAATGCTGGGATTAGAGGCATGAGCCACCACTCCCGGTGTACTAGTGATTTTAAATGTGCTTACTTGGTTAAGCTGGTATCTGCTGAGTTTATCTACTATAAAATTACTATTTTTCCATTTGCCATTAATAACTATCTTGGGGGAGATATTTTAAGACTATGCAAATATCCTGTTAATCCTAGAATTTTTTTTTTTTTTTTTTTTTTGAGACAGAGTCTCACTCTTTCACCCAGGCCGAGTACAGTGGCGTGATCTTGGCTCACTGCAGCCTCCACCTCCCGAGTTCAAGCGATTTTCCTGCCTCAGCCTCCCAAGTAGCTGGGATTACAGGTGTGCACCACCATGCCCAGCGAATTTTTGCATTTTTAATAGAGACATAGTTTCATCATGTTGGCCAGGCTGGTCTCTAACTTCTGACCTCAGGTGATCCACTCATCTTGACCTCCCAAAGTGCTGGGATTGCAGGCGTGAGCCACTGTGCCTGGGCACCCCTAGAACTTTTGTCCAGTAATTTTAGCATCAATTTGTGGATCTTGCCTCCAACAATTATCACTGTGGTGTTCCAATGGTGATTTTCTATATCTCTAATTCCTTCTATATTTATTAGAACTGTCCCTTCTCCCTCATTTATATCTTTATTTATTCAATTATTTATGTCAGGATGAACTCATGGATATTTATTTTATTCTGTAAGTTACAATTGATTGTTATTTATTTTGTTCCTCAAATTGTTCCAGCTTTGGCCACTGGAAACTTTTAGGTTGAGTCATGTGCCCTTGTGACATGCCCATCCTTTCTGAGCACTTCCTTACTTTATGGCACTAAAAGATTCTTCAGGTTCATCTTGTATTTTCCCCATACCAGTAGGTGCGCTCACTGTTACCAGGGTGTCATTGCTAGGCCTTCTCGGTAGACAGAGCTTGGAAACATATGCATGTATACTAACTCCTGCATACATACATATCTATATTTCTTTCTGTGTCTATTTATCTGCATATACGTTAAGAACTAATGCTATTGATTCCAATCAACTACTGCAAGATTCATTCTAGCCCTCTTGCTACTTATCTTCTTTCTCTGAGGGTAAGAAACCTGGCTCTCATCTCTATTTAGCTATTTGTATACAGGAAGTGGCTTCTACACATAAAGTAGTTTCAGACTTGCTAACTCCACATTTATTTCTAATACTCTGATGGTTTTGTTTTTTTAAAAAGGAATTAAATCTTTAGTTCAAGCAGAATTTATATGGTGTAAGATATGAGGTATGCTTTCAACTTTTTCTAGATGGCTAGCTAGTTATTCCATGTCATTTACTAAATAACCTATCTTTTCTTCATTACTTTGAAATGACATCTTTAAAAACAAGTCAATTTTGGAATGTAGCTGGGTCTATTGTTAGACTCTGCATATCTATTTATATGTCAGCAGCAATTTCAGTACTTTATAATAGCTTTTAATATTTTTAAGGCTAATTCCCTTTCATTACTGTTCAAATATAAATTATTTTTTTGAGTATACTTTATAGTTAACGTGGCAAGCAGAATAATGCAAACTGCCTCCCTTCCCAAAAGATGTCCATGCTCTAATCCCTGTAATCCATGAAGATATTATTTTACATGGGATTTTGCAGATATGATTAAGTTAAGCACCTTGGGATGAGGGCATTAATCCTGGACTACCTGGGTAGGTCCAATCTAATCACACAGGTCCTTAATATCAAAGAACCCCCTCCTGGTTGTGGTGAGAGGGAGATACGACTACAGAGGAATGGTTAGAGAGGCGCTTTGAAGACAGAGAAGGTGGGCCGAAGTCATGAAATATGGGAAACCTGCAGAAGCTGGATAAGGCAAAGAAAAGGATTCTCTCCAGAGCCTCTAGAAAGGAATGTGGCCCTGCTGACACTCTGATTTTAGCCCAGTGAGATCCAACCCATGGTGAACTTCTGCCTACCAAACTCTAAGGATAAATTTGTGTTGATTTTAAGCCACTACATGTGTGGTAATTTGTTATAGCGGCAATAGAGAACTAATATAGTTAATGGAGTTAATAAGCTATGTCAGACATTTTTTATTATTCGATACAATACTCAGAACAACCCCAGGAGGGAGGGATTAGCATCATTACTGAGCCTAGGAAATGGAATTCCAGAGAATGTAAGCAAATCCTCATTGTTGGAAGGGCTAGAAATCAACCTAAAAACAAGAACATGTTCTCCTAAGGATAGTACTTTCATAATTACAGAAGTTACATATTCAACGGTGAGTTCCCATCTTTTGACTGACTCTCAGACTGACAACAAATAAAGACTGATAACATCCAGTGTCGGTGAAAACACAGTAACACTGGCATTTCTCAGGGCTGGCAGAATTTTCTGAGAGAATAAATGAATGATTTGACCTAGTAGTTTCAATTCTAGAAGTCTACACAAAAATATTCACACAAGATATTTATAAGGGGTGTTTATTATAATTGTCTGAAAAGCCAATAAATGTAAAATAACCTAAATGTCAATTAACAAGATGAAGACTTAAATCCTGAAACGTCCATTCATGTGCATTTTTTAGAAGGAAGTAAACCTACATATACTGAGAGAAAGAGGTCCATGATAGACTTGAAAGTAAAAAAGAAGATAAGCGGCAAAATAGTATGTATAGTATGATTCCATTTTTGTTAAATGTATGTGAATACTTTTGCATTATATACATACAAAAATATCTACACAAAAGTAAACCAAACAATTACCTCTAGCAAGTCAAATTGGGGCTGGAAGAGGTGCTGATTTTTTCTTTATCATCTTCTGTACTGTTTGAATTATTTTACAAAGAAGGTATATTCTTTTTGTCATTTAAAATGAATAAAGTTACTTTTGAAAATACTCTATCACAGGCTGGGCGCAGTGACTCACACCTGTAATCCCAGCACTTTGGGAGGCCGAGGCGAGCAGATCACCTGAGGTCAGGAATTCCAGACCAGCCTGGCAAACTTGGTGAAACCCTGTCTCTATTAAAAACACAAAAAATTAGCCAGGTGTGGTTGGGGGTGCCTGTAGTCCCAGCTACTCTGGAGGCTGAAGCAGGAGAATCACCCGAACCTGGGAGGTGCAGGTTACAGTGAGCCAAGATGGCACCACTGCACTTCAGCCTGGGCAGCAGAGTGGAAACTCCATCTCAAAAACAACAACAACAAAAACAAACAAACAAACAGAAAACAACAACAAAAAACTGTATCACAAAAAATTCCAAACATATATAAAACTAGAAAGCATAATCATGCCCCACGAGCCGGTCACCTGGCTCCAACAATAAATCCACATTTTATTATACTTCTTTCATTGACTACATCCCCTCAATTTTTGGCTAGACTATTGTAAACCAAATCCCAGACATCATGCCACTTTATTCTTTAATAAAGAAGTCTACAACTCTTTAAAAAAGTGGGGGAGGGATGATTTTCTTATATAGTCACAACACCGCTGTAATGTAAATAAAATTAACAATTATTTTGCAGTACTGTTTCATAATCAGGCAAGACCCAAATTTCCCCAATTGTCTAAACAAGACTCACTCATTGATCCATTTTTGTAGCAGAAAAAAAAGGCTCACTCACTGAATTTGGTTATCGCCCTTAAATCTCTATCTCTTTTAATGTAGAATAATCCTTCCCTTTTGTTAAGTTACAATTTTGAATTTTAGTAGACACAGAAATGTAAAATTTTAATTTAAAAATTTAGAAAAACAAATTTAAGAAACAACAAAAAAATTGCTGTGAAGCCTTAACTAAACTAGGATTATAATTTGAAGTACACATACACAGAATTAGAGTTACAATGGTAACTTTAATTGTAAATGTACTAGTAGGCATATAAGTGTAGAAAGCATAACACCTTATTACATTTTATGAGAAACTTCAAATGATATGAGCAACCTCTTGTCACTTTAGGAAGATCTTTTGGAAAATACATCTCAAGAAGGTCCCCATGTATACACTGTATTTAGGTAGAAAACATCAAAATTATTTCTCTGATAATTTGAATTTTTAATCAAATTTATAGCTTACACTATGATATTAAAAGTGTTACCTCACTCTTTCCCAAAAAGCAGAGCAGTGTAATAATTAAATTCGTTTGCTCTTAATGTGAATGTGAACAGAACTTAATGAAAGAGTGAAAAAATCCTAAAATATTCTGTTTTTAAGTTGTACTACTGGGGATAAGGAAGAAGCATCAACAAGTACCCAAGAAAGGCATTCATAATTTAGAAAGTCTAAAATCCTAGGATACGCAAAAATTATAAGAAATTTTAGATACCTTAAACAATTACTTGAGTAACTTTTACTTATTGATAAAATCAGTTCTTCATTCCCTAAAGTGAGGGGGTCAACAGAAGGAGAAAATGTTTTCTACCTTGTCCTCTGAACTCAGGAAATTTATTATTTCAGAAGAATGCACAAAATCGTCATTTTTGAAGTAATGTACTCTCCTCTTTTAATTCCTTTGGCATCTGATGAGAGACTTCACTTTCTAACCAAGATATTTACGGCTCTCAACCTAGAATATGAACCTAAAAAGCAAAGGCAAGGCACTGACGGTCTACACTGCTATTTTGACAAACGTCTGAACTGTGATGTTATCTTATACACAGACATGAAGCATAGTAAGTGTGAAGACCAAATAGAAAAAGTAAGCAAATTCCCATCTCTAAGTCATCTCTTAACAAAGTTATCTGATGTTTTCTGTAATCGAAAACGGCAGTGTATTATGTATTTACCCTTTGACTCAGCATCTCAAATTTATGAATCCATTCCAAAGATACACTTAATAGAAAAAGACTAACGGGCCAAACTAATTAATGCAGCATGCTTGTGACAGCAGAAGATTGAAAATAATCTACATGTTCATTAATAAGGGACAGGCCAAATAAATGATGGTGCATTTGCACCACGGTGCATAATGCAGGTATAAAAAAAGATGAATATTTCTGTATATTGCTTTAAAATGATATCCAGAATATGTTGTTAAATTTAAAAAGCAGAGTACAGAAAAGTGTAATAGTATACAACCATTTACCTAAGAAGGTAAATACAAACATATTTGTAAATACAAATAAGATATTTGCTAAAAGGATGACTTATTGGGAGAAGAAGTAATAGGACAAAGGAAACAGAAGTCAGCCTGTTCTGAATGTACCTTATTTTGTAGATTTGATTTAGAAACATGTAAATGTTTTATAAAAGTATAAAACAAAATAAATTAAATACAAAAATTTTTCAAAAAACTAAAAACAAATGAAACAAATTAACCTGTGTAGTGAGCTAGTGGCATTATCATATGAAGAGGAGTTATTTCAAGTCATTTTAAAACAATAATTTGGGCTGGGTGTGGTGGCTCACACCCGTAATACCAATACATTAATACCAATACATTGGTGGTAGAGGCAGAAGGATCACTTGAGCCCAGGAGATCCAGATGAGCCTGGGCCACACAGTAAGACTTCATCTCTACTTAAAAAAAAAAAAAAATAAACTAGCCAGGCATGGTGGTGCACACCTGTAGCAGCTACTTGGGAGGCTAAGGTGGGAGGATCATTTGAGCCCAGGAGTTTGAGGTTACAATTAGCTATGATTATGCCATTGCACTCCAGCCTGAGTGACAGAGCGAGGCCCTGTCTCAAAAAACAAAAACAAAAATGAAAACAATAATTTGATTATATATGCCTAGTGGGATATAACCTAAGGACAAAAAGAACTATAAAAGATATTTTGAACTGCTTTCAATAATCATAATATTCACATTGTTATTATTTAGTTATATAGTTTTTATTATACAGCATACATATATGGAGCTTAAAAACCATTGTGTGAGTGTGCGTGTGTATGTGTGTTAAAGAAAATAAGGAATTATGTCAATGCTGTTAGAAATCAAGATTTTTAGCATAAGAAAAAAAGATACAAATATAAAATCAAAGCAGCTATGCAAATTTGTAATCTTAAATCTGAATTGAAAATATTAGTATGAACTCCTGGTTCTATGCACTGAAAAGGTCTATATGTTCAATCTGAGTTCATAATCAATGCACTGATCGCTCTGGGGAGCTCCAAGGTAATCAGTTTACTATTCTGAAAACTGTTTAAAAAAAAAGATACCAAGCATTTAACTTGCCTTTTCCTACATGGGTTGTATCTTCTGGTAACCAAATAGTTGATCCTAAGAACTTCTTCTTTGGAGAAATTTCCCAGTTTATAAAATGAGAAGGAACAGAATTATATTATCACTGTTTTGCTAATCTCTGGTGAAATAATGGATCTAGGCAATAATCATCAATGGACAACAACATCACCAAAAGAGAGACAGCCAAATATTGGTATTAATTATAATCCGCCTAACAGAAGTACATAAAACCACCTAGGAAGTTTTCTTGCAAGCCAAAGAAACAAATACCAAAGTGGGGAAATAAAAACTTTGACTCAGATCAAGCCCCTAGCTCTAACTGTCAGTTTATAGTAAATTCAGGAGAAAGAGAAACATGTTAAACAATACTATGAAATAAAATCAGCAAAATCCAGAACATAGAGGGCTGTATGGGTTAAATGACCTGGTTCCTTCCAACAAACAAATTGTAAGAAAAAAAGAGGTATCAGAGTCTATAGATTAATCTCAGTGGGGTATCAATCAAATGTAATGTGTACATGTTGTTTGAACCCTGATTTGAACAAGTTTACATAAGAAAATTTTTAAGACAGAGGAATGCTGATTGAATATTTGAACATACTGAAGAATTATTAATTCTTTTTTGTGTGTCAGTATGATAGTGTACTTATGTTAAAGAAAAAGAGTCCTTATCCTTTAGGGATACATACGTATATATTTAGCAGGGGGAGTGTGTGTATGCTGGGATGTGTGGTGTAGAGTGAGTGGGACTATTCACCCAACATGATTGGCTATGAGTTGGCAATTGTTGAAGCTGGGTGATGGGCTTGGGGATATTTGTTACATTATTTTTTATTCATGCTTGAAATTTTTCATAATAAAAATTATTTTTTAAAAAAGTCTTTGGCTCTGGAACCTGGGCTTAATCTTAGCTCTATCACTGCTGTGACTTGATCATATTTCCTAGTCGCTCTATGCCTTAGTTTCTTTATCTATAAGTCAAATGTGCCTAACACATGAAAAGCATGTTAAAGGATGAGCTACTGTTATTATTAACATTTACTGGATGCTTCCTAGGAATGGACTCTAGCATATGCATTCTAAAAGAGATTCTCATCTAATTTTCCCAATAGTCTTATGATGTTGGTGTTATTACCCCCACTTTTAGATAAAAAAAATTAAGGCTAAGAAGTAAAATAACACGTCTTACATCACAATCATTAAGTGGTAGAATAAGAATTCAAAACTAGGTCTTTTGCCTTCAAATTCAAAGCTCTTTCCACTATGCCTCTTTGTTCTTTTTTTTTTTTTTTTTTTTTTTTTTGAGATGGAGTCTTGCCCTGTCGCCCAGGCTGGAGTACAATGGCATGATCTCAGCTCACTGCAACCTCTGCCTCCCGGATTCAACCGATTCTCCCTGCCTCAGCCTCCCGAGTAGCTGGGATTACAGATGCCCGCCACCACACCCAGCTAATTTTTGTATTTTTAGTAGAGATAGGTTTTGCCATGATGGCCAGGCTGGTCTCCAACTCCTGACCTCAGCTGATCTGCCCGCCTTGGCCTCCCAAAGTGCTGGGATGTTCTTTTAGATTAACTGAAAGAGTCCTATTTTCTAGAACACAACACAAACTATATTCACATGTAATATATGTGTATGTACATTTTTAAAATTAAACCAACATATCACACAAGGATAATCAAACTCACAAAACAATATTTTATAAACAGCAGATTTTGTAACATTGCAATTATTAGTTACAGGTCTCATACACATTGCTGCAATATATAGAACATACCTCTGTAATACTCTGAGTAGCTTCCTACTTTTGATAGGGTATTTCTTCTGAAGGTTGAGAAACGCCACATGAGTCCCCTTATCTATGAGGGTACTAAACGCAGTATGATTTTCAGGCAGTTGTAGCAGAGAGCGCCAAATGAACATTCTGAAATAAAAATATATTTTAATCCCCCCAATTTGTTTAAAACTGATGTAACATACAGAATTTAAATTGTACCTGTATTTTGTTGGATATTCACCATAGCCTTTTAATAAGATTTGTAAACGCTTTTTGTTTAATCCATCTGGTAATTCATTCTACAAAGAAAAAGACAATATTAATAAATGACATAATCATTAAAACTGAAAAGGTGACAAATGGTAATCTAGTCCACAGTGACTTCCCAACTTTAGAAAACAACACATAGTAAGACATATTTGTGTACCATAGGTCTTTTCCCCACTCCCCTCTCTCCCTCTCTTGAGCATGCATATACATAGCCAATAAAGTTCACGATCTAGTACCTTCCCGAAACGAGCTTGACAAACTTTTTCTGTAAAGGGCCATGATATGCTTTGGCTCTGTGTCCCCACTCAAATCTCATCTTGAATTACAATCCCCACAATCCCCATGCGTTGAAGGAGGGACCTGGTGGGAGGTGACTGGATCACGGGCGTAGTTCCCCTATGCTGTTCTCATGATAGTGAGTTCTCATGAGATCTGATGGTTTTGTTAAGTGTTTGTCAGTCTCTCCTCCACATATTCCTCTCTCTCCTTCTGCTGCCTTGTGAAGAAGGTACCCGCTTCCCCTTCACCTTCTGCCATGATTATAAGTTTCCAGAGGCCTCCACAGCCATGTGGAACTGTGAGTCAATTAATCCTCCTTTCTTTACAAATTGCTCAGTCTCAGGTAGTATTCTTTATAGCAGTGTGAAAACGGACTAATACAGGCCAGTTAGTAAATATTTTAGGTTTTGTGGGCCAAGAAGAAAAATCAAAATGATATATTTATATATAACCACTTAAAAATGCACAAACCATTCTTAACTTGAATAGCCAAATTAGGCCCATTGGCTGTCATCTGGGACCCCTGCATCAAGAGCAATCCACTCTGACAGCTCCTCCTCCATCTCTCTCTTTCCTTAAAATTCTAGGCAATTCCTAGCATTAAAGCATCAAGGAGAAGTCTGGCAGAAAAACATGTGGGAGTTTATCATTTTATCCTAACAGACATCAGCTCCCGCTGATAGTCCCTCATATTTAAGACTTCTAAGTCAATTTTTATCTTAATAAAAAATATTTTATATAATTTAGGATTATAAAGCTGTTTTCATATATTATCTCAACTGGATCTAACAACTATATGAAACAGATGAAATGTCTTCCTTTATTTGAGAAAATGGGAAAATCAGAGGAGTTTGGTGCATTGCTTATGGTCACAAATCTGCTAAATCTTGGCTCAAGACTCGAAGCCAGACTTTCTGATTTAGTTTAGTGCTCTTTTTACCACAAGAAACAGGTAGTCCAATGTAAGAGAAAGGTGAAGGGAAAACCCAAGATGATGGTGAATGAAGATACTTGAGTGCCATGTTAAAGGTACAGAGGGCAACTAGAACAAATGAGAGCAATATGATCCAGGAAGACTGACTTCGTCATCAAGATACCTGCTGCCATTGAAGCTTCTTTTTAAACAAAGAAAAAGATGCCCTGGAGAGTTTGGCCTCAATTTGATCTGTCCTTGTCTTGACCATGAGCTGATAAAGTTCCTTCTTTCCTTTCCACGTGCTAATGCAAAGATTAGTTGAGGACTTGCACTTCACCCCATCGAAGTGTTCTACTTTGACCTACTTTTTAGAGCTAGCTATGGTTTCCTTGGAAGCAGCTCCATTCCTTGACATATTTCCGTAGGATATCCACATTTGATCCACACTACAATGCTGCCAGATACCCTGACATGATGAGCCTTTTACTTCCTGAAGTTACTCATGACCATTCCCACTAGTTTTCCCAGAAAAGGTCCTGCAAACTCTGAAGCCAGAACATCTCAGAGATACCATTCAGCTTATCTTTGCATTAAAGCATTCATTAAATAGGAGCAATATTGCCCAATCTTTACACAACTAGGCTAGGCTTGTGTCTGCTATTCAGTTTTTTCTTTAAAGAAATAATATTTTGTTTAGAGTTACATGAAGAGGTTATAAAACTATAAAGAAAATCAAGAGCATAATTAACACAAAAGTGAGGACAATGGTTATATATATGGGGTAGGGAGTAAAATGTGATGGGGGGATAAGCACACAGGGGGCTCCAAAGCTACAGTAATGCTCTATTTCTTCATGTGGAAATGGGTATGTGCAGAAAAAAGTGAACACAAGCCGGTCTGAACCTGCTACCCTTAGAAGGCTTACTTGCAAGGTCGGCCTTTGGCTGATGTCTACAAGTTGAATTTCAGGAAAGTTCTCACCATCCCCAGAACCAATAAAGAGTGGCTCATTGTGCTTAAACTGTTTGTACAATGTGGTTTATGCTGAATGCCCGCCTTCCTTCTGGGAGTCTGAAATTTGAAACCTGTTAAAACAGGGTACCTACAGAACCAGCCTCTAGTAAAAATCCTGGGCACCAGGTCTCTAATAAATTTCTCTGGTAGACAATACTTCACACATACTGCCACACATATTCACTGATGGAGGAATCAAGGATGTCCTGTGATTCCAGTGGGAGAAGATTCCTGGAACCTTGTGCCTGGTTTCTTCTGGACTTCACCCCATGTGTCTTTTCCCTTTGCTGATTTTGCTTTGCATCCTTTCCCTTTAATATATTATAGCTATGAATATGACTACATGCTGAGTCCTAATAAATCACCAAACCTAAGGATGGTCTTGCAGCTACCTGACACAGGATACACATGTAATCTTTTTATTACTTTTCATTAAGCTGTAATCTGTTTTAGACACTCTTCTGTGTTGTTGCAAGTTTTACAATTAAAAAATGCTTAAAGAAAAAAGAAGTTACAGTAGTCGCCACTGATTTGAGGAGGAAATGTTCCAAGATCCCTAGTGGATGCCTGAAACCTCAGATAACACTGAACCCTAAATATATTATGTTTTTCCCTATATATACATACCTATAATAAAGTTTAATTTATAAATTAGGCACAACAATAGATTAACAATCATAACTAATAATAAAATAGCACAATTCTGACAATATGTCAGTATCAGTACTTTTGTGCTCTACAGAACTTTTTAAAGTAAAATAAAGGTTATTGGAACACAAGCACTGTGATACTGTGACAGTAGATCTGATAACCAAGAGGCTACTGAGTGACTATGCTAGACAAAATGATGATTCATGTGCCAGGTGGAACAGAGCAAGATGGCAGGAGATTTCATCATGCTACTCAGAATGGCGTGCAATTTAAAACTTATGAATTGTTTATTTCTGAAATCTTCCTTTGAATATATTTGGACCACAGCTGATTACATGTAAACAAAACCATGGAAAGTAAAACCATGGATAAGGAAGGACATTGTATTAAAATCAATGTGAAAAGTATCAGGTATTATTAGTGAGAATATAGAGCAACTAGAACTCTCAAATACTGCTGGTAGGACTGTAAATCAACTACTTTTCAATCAACCACTTAGGAAAACTGACAGTATTTACTAAGTTAATCTACAGTGTATCAGTCGAGTAGTTATTCTGGGGTGGGTGGGGGTAAGGGAGGGAGAGCGTGGAATGGAGCAAGAAGCTAATGGTAATGTTCCAGTTTTTGATCTGGGTGCTGGTAACATGGTGTGTGCATTTTGTGAAAGTTCACTGAGCTCTATACTTAATGTGTACTTTGCATATGTGTGTGTATATATTTGTCATTAAAAAGTCTTAAAATCCCTTGAAAATAACGTAACTTCTCTATTAATAGCTATATTTTCTTTCTTTCTCAAAGTAATACGGCTGGGTGTGGCAGCTCATGCCTGTAATCACAGCACTTTGAGAGGCCAACGTGGGAGGATCACTTGAGCCAGGATTGAGACCAGCCTGTGCATAATTTAGGTTACAACTTTATTTTCTTCATTTATTCTTTCTTTAATTCCCAAGAGAAGGAAGAGTGGTGATGGCTTAGAAATCACAAGACTTGTCTACAGCAGAGTTATGACAAATAAAGTTTAATTACCAAATATTCTTACCTTTTTACTTTCAAAATCACCAGTCAGGTCTTGTTTTAATATTCTAGTTTGTATTTTGCTTTCCCTAGATTTTGCTGGCTGCTGTACTCTTCCTGATGTTACTTTCCTCTTAAGATCACTGGAACTCAGTTTATTCTTGGGCAAATCTTCAATAACTTTCACTAAAGGTGGAGGTGGCTAAATGGAAACATAAATATATATATTCTAATGGATATCCTTGGAAGATAGGCCTGTTAATATATGATTTTCAAAATTTGCTTTAATAACATGCCTTAATATGTAGAATTATTCTTCAGGCAAAAAACCTAAGTAAAATGTCTAGGAACATCTGCTTTGACTAATAAATCAAAGCAAATTTCTGCTGAATCCTTTTGAAGAACATAATAAAGATGCAAGATTAACAATAGCAATAAATATAATTATTCCTTGAAAGCTGGCCTTAAATCATTTAATACCAAATCATGTTTACACATACATGGTAAAGTTAGTATGGTGATTATTATCTACAGCAAAAAAGGTGCAGTTAGAGGTATGGCCCTCTAGAATTCTGACAGAAGTACCTTAATATTCTTTGGCGTCAAGTGAAATTTCTAAGAGGAAACTGCCAAATGACTTTCTTCTAGAAGCATGGAATCTCTGCCCCTCTATCCCTTGGTTAAATGTTTTAATCTGCTTAATGATCACTATTAGTTCCTTATTGTGTCAACAGCTTAAGCAGTTCAGACAATGTGACTTAGAACCTACACTTTCATTTTTATGGGGCCCATCAAATAGGGAAAAAAATCTGAACAACTTCAATTTACTTAAAGTAACATTACTCACTAGAACATTTTCTCCATAAATAATATTTTCTTTGAAATCAAAAGATCTTCTTCAAAGGAAGTGAGCAAATAAGGTAACTCAGGCTTTCTAAGTTCTAAATACAATTAAAACACAATGACCATTTACAGTTTATGATTCAATTCTTCAATTCATCTATGGGATGGGATTAATAGTGGTCTGACTTATGAATATTACCCATATTTAATATCCTTAAACTATTTTTTGACTTCAATCCATTCTTCTAAATTTTTATTAAAAACACGTATTTTCTCTGCAAGGTAAGCCACAGCCTGTGTTTACAAACAATAAATAGCACTTCAATGCTACGCTTGGGGACCACTTTAACAAGTAAAATCTTAACAAAAAGCTTCAAAATGCAGAAAAAAATGGCATTAAGTAGACCACAAAAAGGATACTTGTTTACACTATGAGAGCTGAAATTTACTAAAATTTTATTAAAATTATAAAATTTTATTAAAATTAAAATTTATTAAAATTTATTAAAATGTCACAATTTCCCCTGTTTGAGCCTTATCCTCTACCATGAAGTATAACCTCCCAAAAAAGAACCTGAGAAACAACCTGACTTGACATACCTTTGTAGTGTTAAACCTTCAACACGTAAGAATTCATTTACTCTATTACCACAATACCAGAAATTCTCCAATGACAAGAAAATAAAACTGGTAAAAATGGGACAAAGGTGAGTTATGATTTATAGAGAACATAGAGCTGAACATTAATGTAGCCTGGAACAGCCATAAAGACACTGATGGTACTGGGAATGTGTCAAAAAATAAAAAAGATAATTCTACTTGTATGCGAGCTTTTTATTCATGTGATCTCAATTTGCTCAACAGATAACAAGCAGAAAGGAACTCAATGACTCATTGTTACCATAGTTTTTCTCAGATCTCTGCCTGTCTCTATTAAGAAGGTTTGGCAAGGCCAGACGCAGTGGCTCATGCCTGTAATCCCAGCACTTTGGGAGGCCAAGGTGGGTGGATCACCAAGGTCAGGAGTTCAAGAGCAGCCTGGCCAACATGGTGAAACACCATCTCTACTAAAAAAACAAAAATTAGCCGGGCGTGGTGGCACGCGCCTGTAATCCCAGCTACTAGGGAGGCTGAGGCAGAAGAATTGTTTGAACCCAGGAGGCGGAGGCTGCAGTGAGCCAAGATCACACCACTGCACTCCAGCCTGGGCGACAGAGTGAGACTCCATCTCAAAAAAAAAAAGAAAAGAAGGTTTAGCTAGTACTGTAAAACTGACTATTCAGAGGCTGAAAACTCTCTCAGTAAGAGCAGATATTAATACATTTAAAAAATTTATTAATATATAGCACATATTATAATGTAAAAATATATTTATACAGTATACATAATGATATAAAGAGCAAAACAGCAGCAGAGTATAATCCCATATGTTTAGAGACAAGTATGCATACACACACGTGCGCATGCACACACACAAACATATATGTAGAGTTAATTCTCGCTATTTGCAGTGGTTCTATAAAGTCACCATGAACACTCAATTAGTGAATACTGAAACACTGCTCCTAGGGGAAACAAGGAGTCAGGTTCCTGAGAGCCTCGTTAATCAATCAATACATACATGTGTGTTTCTGTTTAAAGACATCTTATTTAATACATATTGCTGATTCCTTATCATTGAACTCACAGCTTAGCACTATAACTCATTCCTGAATGAGTTTATCTAACACACGTATTTTCTCTGTAAGGTAAGCCACAGCCTTCCTGTGTTTAGAAACAATAAATAGCGCTTCAGCGTTACGCTTGGGGACCACTTTAAACAGTAAAATCTTAACAAAAAGCTTCAAAATGCAAAAAAAAACTGGTATTAAGTAGACCACAAAAAGGATACTTGTTTACACTATGAGAGCTGAAATAAGAAGACAGAGTGTTGCCTCGTTTGACTTCAGCTGGGAACAAGGGTATCTGGTGACTCAAATTTTCACTGCTCTGTGCATGTCCCTGAATGACCATGAAAGCACTGCAACTATTAATTTTGAAGTTACAAATAAATTTTAGTGAGTAGGTGAATTCTCATGTATAGAATGCACAAATAATGAGGAGTGACTATATATATTTACGCACATAGAAAAGAAATTGGGAACGTATAAATCAGAATCATCTGAGAATGGTGAGACTTTCATTGATTTGTATTTGTCTGTTTGCTATTCTGTATATTCTTATTTTTTTCTGCAATAAGACACTACTTGTATAATTTTTTAAAAGATAAAACAAAAAGGAGGAGGCACAAACTTTTTTTTAGAATAAAAAAAGGTGGCAAACGCCACTCCAAATGCACCCAATCTCATGTGATCTTGGAAGAATTGGAACACCCAGAACTGCTAGTTACTCGCTGTGTGATTAATTTTGAGCATGAACTTCTTCCTGTGTAAAATGAAAGGGTCAGACCAGGTGATCATCAAAGTCTCTGTTAGAGCTACCAAGGTGCAATTCCAGACTGGAAGACACATGGACAATATGACTGGTTAGCTGGGGGAATTTTAGATAACCAAAGAGAAGTGAGGCATGCATTTTAGTGAAATGGATGGTGTGGATAATAGTTGCAGAAATAAGGATGGTCTCTATGGGGATAATGAGGGAAGCTATAAGTTCGAGGGAATAAGTTAGACAGGTAGACAAGATTAGAGAGAACACTGAGAGGCAGGCAGGCAAAGGAAGGAAGCCACTTAATTCAACAGGCAAAGGAAGGAAGCCACTAAAGTAGCATTAATTAAGAAATGATGATGAATTATTTTAGAAGATGGAAGGATGGGCAGGGCAAGCACTGAGGGCTCTGAGTTTAAGATATTTCTTTAAATTACCATTAGTCCAGAGTAGTTAATGAAGACCAATACAAGGATAGCAATTATGGAAGTGGAGAGCAGATAGCACATTTATAGATATTTCAAATTTAAGAAGCTGGGCTGGGCGTGGTGGCTCACACCTGTAATCCCAGTACTTTGGGAAGCCAAAGCGGGCGGATCATGAGGTCAGGAGTTTGAGACCAGCCTGACCAACACGGTGAAACCCCATCTTTACTAAAAATACAAAAATTAGCAGGGCATGGTGGCGCGCGCCTGTAATCCCAGCTACTCAGGAGGCTGAGGCAGGAGAATCGCTTGAACCCGGGAGGCAGAGGTTGCAATGAGCCAAGATCGCACCATTGCACTCCAGCCTGGGCAATAAGAGCAAAACTCCGTCTCAAAAAAAACAAAACAAAAACAAAAACAAAAACAAACAAGTTATATGACTTAGTATTGACTGGATTTAGAAAATAAAGGCATAGGAAGTCATAGAGCTTCAAGGTTTCTAGCCTACGAGATGGGAAGAAAACATGAGAGAGAATTGAAGAAAGAAGAACTCTTTTGGGAAGGAGATAATGAGTAACACCTAAATGAGAGACATCAAACGGAGATGTCCCTCACGAAGGCAGCAATTTAAGAATGGAGCATATGTGAGAAATCAAGGCCAGAGATGTGGCTTTGGGAGTTAAGAGCCACAAAATATATCCACAAAAATGGATAAGTTCCAGGTAAGTTAGAAATAGTAGCATAAAGATTTTATTCTTGATGATATAATATGTAAGTGTTTATAAAAAGCTGATGTTTATTACTTCATCATACACACCTTATTTATTTCTTGTGTTAAAGCCTGAACTGAATATATGTTTAGACTTCCATCTTCCATAATAGATGCAATGTACCGTCCATGTGGGCTAATTGCTGATGAGCTAATTCCTTCATTGAGGCTCCCAATCTCAAAGAGAAGTTTACAAGTCTGTATATTGATAAATCTCATAATACCATCTTGACTTAGTACTCCAAGAACCTAAGAGAGAAAAAATATAAATTCCTAAAAACATGTGATAGTCAATGTCTGAAAGTCATACTATATACATGTCTTTACATGTATGCAACATTTGTGTATGTACGTGTGTATATGTGTGTGTGTGTGTGTGTGTGTATATAAATATATATATTTTGAGAGGGACACCTAGAGGAAATTCTATTCTCAGTGAGATATTATATGTTTTATTATTATTATTATTTTGAGATGGAATTTTACTCTTGTTGCCCAGGCTGGAGTGCAGTGGCGTGATCTCCACTCACTGCAGCCTCCGCTCCCTAGGTTCAAGCAATTCTCCAGCCTCATCCTGCCAAGTAGCTGGGATTACAGGCATGTGTCACCACGCCCGGCTAATTTTTGTATTTTTAGTGGGGATGGGGTTTCACCATGTTGATCAGGCTGCTCTCGAACTCCTGATGTCAGGTGATCTACCTGCCTCGGCCTCCCAAAGTGCTGGGATTACAGGCATGAGCCACCGCACCTGGCCTGATATTATAAAAGTTGTGATTTTAAAATCACAACTTATGGCTCATGTTGATTATGCCCTGGCTCTAATCAGAACCAGCAGGTAACCTATCATGGTAGACTATGGAAAGGTGCCCTAAGAATCTTCCCTTCCCACAGGCAGATCATGCCCACTGACGACATATACAGGGGACAGAGAGGATTAGACAATGATATAATTTGAATGTGTCTCTCCAACAGCAAATATTGGAAACTTGCTCAATGCAACAGTGTTGGCAGATAGGGCCTAATGAGAGGTGATTAGGGCATGAGGGCTCTGCCCTCATGAAAAGATTAATGCTGTTATTGTGGGAGTGCGTTTGGTATAAAAGGATGGGTTTGGCTCCCTCTTGTCTCCTCCCATTCCTCCCACCCTTTCTCACCCATATGAGGCCTTCTAATATATTATGACAGAGAACAAAGGCCTTCAAAAGATGGCAACCTCTAGATCTTGGACTTCCCAGCCTCCAGAACTGTGAGAAATAAACTTACATTGTTTATAAATTACCCAGTCTGTGGCATTCCAATACAGAAGCACAAAACAGACTAAGACAGACAGTTCCTAACTTTTGCCGCCACACTGGCTATCAGAAACAAGGAGGGTGGAGGGTTTGCCTTCCTGTACCCTTTCCATAGCTAATCAAAGCTAACATCAGCCCTGCTGCCCTCACACAAAGGCTCCCCACTGTCTGCCTGTTTTCAGCAAATATTTTAAGTAACATTTGGAGAATGGAGAGTTTGTGAGTTGCAAGGGTAGTGGAGGGGTAGGAGGGAAGCTAGTCTTTTAAGGGGAGAGAAAAGTTTAAATTTTAACTCATAATTTCAAAAATTAAAAACATGTAATAAAGGCCGGGCATGGTGGCTCACACTTGTAATCCCAGCACTTTGGGAGGCCGACACGGGCAGATCACGAGGTCAGGAGATCAAGACCATCCTGGCTAACATGGTGAAACCCCGTCACTACTAAAAAATACAAAAAATTAGCCGGGTGTGGTGGCGGGCGCCTGTAGTCCCAGCTACTCAGGAGGCTGAGGCGGGAGAATGGCGTGAACCCGGGAGGCGGAGCTTGCTTGCAGTGAGCCGAGATCGTGCCACTGCTCTCCAGCCTGGGTGACAGAGCAAGACTCCGTCTCAAAACCAAAAACCAAAAACCAAAACAAAACAAAAAAAACATGTAATAAAAAAGTTTAAGCAAATAAACCCCCATGCTGCCTTGTCTAAGTGCAGGTTCTCTTCCCAGTGGCAGTGGCTGGTAGGTGATGCCACCATGTGATTGCTTGAAATGCTGATGTCACTTATCATGGTAAAAGGCAGTTTGGAGGGGACACTCTATAAAGTTCTCCTGTTGGTTGGCTTGTAGGAAACAAAGCCCCTCATCTGCAGTTGATGCAACTCCTCTGGAAGTCAATTGGGCAAGATCTACTCAAATTACAGATGCACATAACCTTTATGCCACTATTTCAACTCTGGGATTTTATCCTACAAAGAGGATGTGTGAAATGACACTTGCGAAAAGTCATTCAGTGAGCATTATTTGTAACAGAAAATGACTAAAAATAGGTTAACTGCCAATAGAAGACTGGTTTAAAAAATAAACTGCAACACTATGCAGCTGTGAAAAAGAAAGAAGTTCTGCACTGATATAGAACAATTTCCAACTTAAGAATAAAAGGTAGACTGGGTGCAGTGGCTCACACCTATAATCCCAGCACTTTGGGAGGCTGAGGCGGGTGGATCACTTGAGGTCAGGAGTTTGAGACCAGCCTGGCCAATATGGTGAAACCCTGTCTCTACTAAACATACAAAAATTAGCTGGGCGTGGTGGTTCATGCATGTACTCCCGGCTTCTTGGGAGGCTGAGGCAGGAGAATCACTTGAGCCTGGGAGGCGGAGGTTGCAATGAGCCGAGATTGCACCACTGCACTCCAGCCTGGGAGACAGAGCTAGACTCCATTTCAAAACAACAACAAAAAAACTGGAAGAATAGAAGGTGCAAGGCTGTATAAAACAATGGGAAAAACAAAACACTATATATAACAACAGTGGATATGGGGGGAGGTGAACAACTAGACAAATGGTAGAAAGGCGTAACAGACTTCCTACTGTATGCTGTTTTATGTTTTCAACCATGTGAATATATTACCTAATCAAAAATGTAAGTAAAATGGACATGATATATACATACATGCATATGTATACATATATATGTAAAACATATATCTAATCTGTTAAAATACAAGATCCATGACAGTCTATTCAAAATAAGAAAGTTAAGATTTGACAGAACTCAAGTCTTAAAGAGGAATAAGCGAAGGGGTATGGAGGAAGAAGCACTTTGTAAACTAAGGAAAGATACCAATAAAAACATGTTTCACAGGAGTGAGCAACCAGTTAGGATAAATAAAATAACAACACAATGAAAACATTTTAGTTCTAGGCCAATCTTTAATCCTTACAATTAACAGGAATGTTGATGAGTCAGTGTTTCTTGTCGTTAGTGTTATAATCTGTAAGATGGGGAGAATATCTTTCCTGCCAATGCTAAAGAATTAAGGATCAAATGAAAAATAGCATGCTAAAGCACACTGCAAACCATAAAGTGCAATATAAATTTACAGTATGTTGATTTTACAAAAACAGCAAATTGCCAATAGTATAAAGAATACAAGATTTTGAAATTTTTTTCAATCCTAGACTCTTCACAAAAATAACATATTTGTAATTTCAAACTCTTGTAACAGCCAGGGTGTAAATTAAATAAATAAGAGCTAATATAGTTCAGAGACGGATGCGTTCTTTCTCAAAAAGTACAGTGCCCTACATTTATGTTACTAACCTGATTAGAACCAGCATCAAAACTATCAGGAAGAAATTCTAGATGGCGAATGGCTCGAACTTTAGTGGGCATCTGGATAATTCTAAAGAGCTGCCTAGCTTCCAAGCACCACAAATGAAGATGATTTGACTTGCCTCCAGCAGCCAGGATTCGGCCATCTCTATATAAACAAAAAAGTGAGAAAGAAAAACACGTTCAATATTTTGTAGCAGCACTGTCCGACAGAACTTTCCATGATGACAGAAATGTGCTGTCTATGCTATCCAATATGGTCACACTAGTCCCATGTGATTACCAAGCACCTGAAATGTGGCTAATGATAATGAGGACCTTATTTTTTAATTTTATTTAATGTGTATTAATTCAAATACTTGCATGGACAGCTCAGGTTTATAGTACATATTTTTTTACCTACTGTGCTAAGGCACCAGTTTACCAAACATTTGTTTAATGACCTGATTCTGGGTTTTTTACATAACACTTATATTTTATAGCATAATCTCAAAGTCACTTATCACTATCCAACTTTCTATATTTCACATACAGCTATATAGAATTGGTGGTACATGGCTATATGAAAAAAACAAAACAGCTCAAACTTTTTTCCTGCTCAAAGAAAGCTACCTTAATAAGATACAAAAAGAGTAAGTTGTTTTGACTTGCAAGGCCATTGCTCATCATTCAACAAGAACTTGTAAAGGACTTATGAATTTTTAAAAAGTGTGATAATACTATGGTTATGTTTCAGGTGTCTGCTATAAGCCAGGTATGGTCCCAGAAGCCAGGGACACAGTCAGTTGAGGCTGCACAAGTCAAATAATCCTGCTCTTACAGGACTTTTGGTCTAGAGGAAGGCAAACAAATAAATGAACTTGATCTCAGCGGGTGATAAGTTCTATATAGAACTATAAAATAAGGTGATGAAAGCTGGGAAAGGAGGAAGATCTGCTACCTGAATGACACAAATAGGCCAGTCATGGGATGATTTGGAGGAAGAATTCTATCCTGATCAGTATTCCAGACTGGCTGGTACAAAAGTGCTGAAAAAGCAATAAGGTTAGTATATAAGGAAAAGTAAGTAAGAGGTCATACTCAAGTGCATTGCCATATGAAAGTATACTGCTATACTTGGATGTGGCTAGAGCAGACTAAGGAAGGAAATGAGATGAAGCGAGGGAGGCCTAGGCCAGATGACAGAAGGCCTTGGGGGAAATGAGGGGTCGGGGGTTGGATTTTACTCTAAGTGATGAAGGAGGTTAAATAGGAAAGTGACATGATCTGACTTACTGATTTATAAAAACCACTTTATCTGCTGTGCAGAGAATGACTATAGGAAATGAGATTGAAAACAGGGAGAACAAATAAGAAGGCTATTACAGTAGCCTAAAAGAGGCTAGGGTAGCTTGGATTAGGGTAATACCCACAGCAATGAATAAAAACAAATTGACCGATTTGCTATATAGTTTGGTTGAGTTGATGGGATTTACTGACGACTTAGAAGAACAGGGTGAGAAAAGAGAGGAATTAACATCTATTTTGTAACTCTTTCCCCTGACTAGAAACAATGGTCGGCCCAGTCAAAATGAGAACCCCCGGCATCCAGATTAGGGTCTTGAATTACCATTTCCCAAAAAAGAACCCAGACTCTTTAAAGAAATGGCTAATTCCAGGGTTAGGGCAGGAATTGTACAAGGTAAGCTTGGAACATCTTGTCATACCAGAAAGCATAAAAGCTATCACAGGCAACTGCAGTTGTAGTAAAAGGATGTCAAAGAGCCACAGCGAAAAGAGGATCCTATTAGTCAAAGATGAGAGAATTGGAACATCTGTAAGAACGACAGCTGCAATGTATTAAAACATGTCAACTACTCTAAGCCTATGAGTTTACAAAGATTCAAGATAAAAAACTTCATTGGCCACTTTTGAAAGATGCTAATAAACCAATTCATTACTTCGAAAACTAGTTTAAGAAAAAAGAGGGGGAAATTAAGCATTTATCCTGCCTTTCCAACTGTACATCAAAATAACCAAAGGGTTGATGAGAGGAAGTTTCTTTCTATAGAAGGTTATTCACTAATAAGTGAAGAAGAAATGAGAGAATTAGAACAGCAGCATTTTGCTAACTTCTTAGGCAGTACTAGATCTAGGGAATGATCACCAACGGCTACTGAGATCACAAAAGAAAACTGTTCTATGTTGTTCCTGACGAAAGTACACAAACCACCTATAATGTCTTCTTGTCCTTGAATCAGATCAAGCCTCCAGTTTTTAGAAAATACAGGTATAACCAGTATACAGGAAAAATACAGATAACAGAGGATCATATTAAACAATACCACATGAAGACAAGAGCAAAATCCAGAATATAGAAAGCTCTAAAGGAGAAATGACCAGTTATTTAATGAATAAACTATAAGGAAAAAAAAAGACGAATATATCAACAAAATACAATCTGTGAACCTTGTTTTGCTTCTTATTCAAACAAATAAATCATAAAAACCAGTTATTAGACAAATCAAGGATGTTTGAACAATAACTAGATATATGACAATATTAAGACATTCTTATTAATTTTTAAAAAGTGTGATAATAGGTCAGGCGCAGTGGCTCACGCCTGTAATCCCAGCACTTTGGGAGGCCAAGGCGGGCGGATCACCTGAGGTCAGGAGTTCGAGACCAGCCTGGCCAACATGGTGAAACCCCGTCTCTACTAAAAATACAAAAATTAGCCGGGCGTGGTGGCAAGCACCTGTAATCTCAGCTACTCGGGAGGCTGAGGCAGAAGAATTGCTTGAAGCTGGGAGGCGGAGGTTGCAGTGAGCTGAGATCGTGCCATTGCACTCCAGCCTGGGGGACAAGAATGACACTTTGTCTCATAAATAAATAAAGTGTGATAATACTATGGTTATATTTCCAAAAGGGCCCTTATCTTTCAGAGATAAACTGAAATATTTATGGATAAAATGATATGCTTAGGTTTTGCTTCAAACAATGCATTAGAGAAGTAGGCGAAGTTATTGATAAAAATAGAAATGGCCAGGTACGGTGGCTCATGCCTGTAATCCCAGCACTCTGGGAGGCCGAGGTGGGCAGATCACAAGGTCAGGAGTTCGAGACCAGCCTGACCAACATGATGAAACCCTGTCTCTACTAAAAATACAAAAATTAGCCGGTATGGTGGCACGTGCCTATAATCCCAGCTACTCAGGAGGCTGAGGCAGGAGAATCGCGTGAACCCGGGAGACAGAGGTTGCAGTGAGCCGAGATCGTGCCACTACACTCCAGCCTGGGTGACAGAGTGATACTCCATTTAAAAAAAAAAAAAAAGAAATGGCCATTCGTTGATGATTATTGTAGCTTATGGAAATATTTAGTGGTTCTGATGGAGGAAAGGCTGGTATAAATAAAACAACATACACACACACACAAAACAAAAAAAAGAAGAAATTCTTAGGGGTTCATGTATTTTTCTATTTTTGTGTATATTTGACATTTTGCAAAATAAAAAGTTAGCAGATCATATCTAAATTTGAAGGTAACTTTTTCTAATATGACAAAAAGATACTGAATAAAAACTAAACGAAAATTTGTAATTTTTTACCGGAAATTAAATTTCTTAAATATTCCTAGTGTCTTAAAATGCACATTACCTGGTCACAGCAAACACTTTGTATAATATACTAGAGCTTTCAGGTGGAGCTGGCAATTGATATTTGCAAAAAAGTGTGTCACATTCCCAGGCAAAAATGGAATTATCTTTAAAACAGCTGAGGATGGTATTACTTAATGGTAGAAAGAAAACCTAAGGAGGAATAGAGAAAGTTAGTTTTCACATATGGTTCACATAGTACTCTAAATTTAAAATTATACAAGTCGTCTATTTTTCTTTATTAAAACATTATTTTCTTAAGCTGGAGAAAAATACATTTCTAATATATGACAAGGAGTAATACTGATTATTTCATAAATTATTATTAACTAAAAAAAAAAACCCTTCAAACGAAAACTAGGTATACTATAAAGACTAGGCAAGTCACAAAATTCTAAATGACAGTTTAAAAAATTTCACCTAATATTATTAAAGAGTTAAATGAAAACAAGATATAATTTTGAGTATCAATTTTACTTTAAAAATAAAGCACATTGGTCAGGTGTGGTGGCTCACATCTGTAATCCCAGCATTTTGGGAGGCCGAAGCGGGCGGATCACTTGAGGACATGAGTTCGAGACCAGCCTGGCAAACATGGTGAAACCCTATCTCTACGAAAAAATACAAAAATTAGGCCGGGCGCGGTGACTCACACCTGTAATCCCAGCACTTTGGGAGGCCAAGGCGGGTGGATCACCTGAGGTCAGGAGTTTGAGACTAGCCTGACCAACAAGGTGAAACCTCGTCTCTACTAAAAATACAAAAATTACTCAGACATGGTGGCAGGCATCTGTAGTCCCCGCTACTTGGGAGGCTGAGACAGGAGAATTGTTTGAACCTGGGAGGTGGAGGTTGCAGTGAGCCAAGATCCTGCCACCGCACTTTCACCTGGGTGAGGGAGTGAGCCTTCGTCTCAAAAAAAAAAAAATTAGCCGGGCGCGTGCCTATGGTCCCAGCTACTCAGGAGGCTGAGGCAGAAGAATCCCTTGAACCTGGGAGGTGGAGGTTGCAGTAAGTCAAGATTGCACCACTGCATTCCAGCCTGGGTGACAGAGCAAGACTCTGTCTTCAAAAAGAAAGCACATATATGCATAGACAAAATGGGGTGTGTGTCTATATATATTACTCCCACAAAATGGAGTGTATGTATTTATTACTCCCAGCGGCAGTGTATGACAGTGCCTTTTCCCTATACTTTCACCAACATTTGATATTTTTTAAACATCTATCAGTAGTTGGTATTTAATATAGTGTTTATATTAGTATATAGTTCTATATATACTATATATATAGTAAAAAAAGTCACTGTCATACACTGCTGCTGGGAGTAAAAATTAAAGATGCTATATGATATGTGTCAACAGCCTTAAAATATATATCTTCCCAAATTAGTCAGTTTGCTTTTAAAAGTTAGTCCTGGCTGGGCGCGGTGGCTCACACCTGTAATCTCAGCACTTTGGGAGGCTGAGGTGGGTGGATCACCTGAGGTCAAGAGTTTGAGACCAGCCTGGCCAACATGGTGAAACCCCATCTCTACTAAAAATACAAAAATTAGCCGGGTGTGGTGACAGATGCCTGTAATCCCAGCTACTCAAGAGGCTGAGGCATGAGAATCACTTGAACCTGGAGGGTGGAGGTTGCAATGAGCTGAGATCGCGCCACTGCACTACAGCCTGGGCGACAAGAGTGAAACTCCATCTCAAGAAAAAAAAGTTAGTCCTTTGGGAATACTGGGCAAAGTGTTTCAAGATAAGTGTTAAGCCATTTTTTTATAAGAGTAAAAAGGTGCCTCCTGTTAATGAATATTTTTATAATTCCAATTTTCCACTATTATAAACAATGCTGCAATAAAAATCTTTATACTTTTCAAAAAAAAAAAGAGTAAAAAGGTGCAAATGCATGTATAATCCTATGTTATTACAGATTCAGTTCATTTAATGGACAACTGAGAGTAAAACTGATAGCAAAGTTGAAAATGTCATGACTTTATTCTCCTAATTTTCATTTTTCTATCACATAAGCATAAACAATGCTTCCTTTTGTTAATGCAAAATTATTAATGGAAATTAACCAATATTTTCTCACAAGTTTCAGTGGCCTCAAATATAATTTTGTGTCTCATCTGTACAACACACACACATATATAATGCACTAGAGAACATACTGGTTAGCAAAAATAATCTACTAAGGATTAATGCCAATAAGACAATAAAAAATATGAACTCAACTACATCAGATATTGACAGATCAGGCAAGGGCCTGATCAAGCTCCTCACTTCTTCCTTGGCTCCCTTTGCTAAAGACAATCTGTGGTAGATCTTTTGCTATCAGATTCACTGTTAGGAAGACTTATAATATGAAGGCCTTACAGATTTCTATAATCTATAATGAATGCATTAAAACACTGTTTCAAAACTGATGTCAAAAAATGACTTAAGAAAATTATTATTATAATTAGCAGGCATTTTTCTGGAAAAGTAATAAAGTTTATTCCTACTGGGAAAAGCAGAAGCTTAAAAGTTAATGAGCATCAACTGCTATTTTAGCAGAATAACTGTGATAGATTATTGCCTACATGATTATTCATTACTAGATTTGTGATTTTAATTGCCATATTTTAATGATTATAAAATTGTTCCTAATGAAGCATGTCATTATTATTTAGATAGTGTCATCTCTTGAGAAACATAAAAACCTTAGGAAAAACTTCAAAACATTAACAAAGTATACTTTTTGGGGGGTTAGGTTCAAGGACGGAGCTGTAGTTTTTCCTTGTAGAACACAAAAATCCTAAGCTTTCCAATTCAGTTTTAGGAGGTAGATGAACTCTTTTCAAGGTTTATTTTATCTTACAATTTATTTATTTATTTATTTATTTATTTATTTATTTTGAGACAGAGTCTTCCCTCTGTCACCCAGGCTGGAGTGCAGTGGCACGATCTTGACTCACTACAACCTCCCAAGCGATCCTCGTGCCTCAGCCGCCCAAGCAGCTGGGACTACGGCATGTGCCAACACGCCCGGCTAATTTTTTGTATATTTTAGTAGAGATGGGGTTTCACTATGTTGGCCAGGCTGGTCTTGTTGGCCAGGCTGGTCTAGAACTCCTGACCTTAAGTGATCCGCCTGCCTTGGCCTCCCAAAGTGCTGGGATTACAGGTGTGAGCCATGGTGCCCAGCCCTTTTTCAAGGTTTAAAGCGTTTAGGATACTAATATTAGCAAGTTAAGGTCAAATGTATTATTTGGCAGAAATTTAGTGAGTGTCCTGGGTACACAGGCTGAATTAAGTTCAGCAAAACACTCTTTATTAGATGTTTTCTGATATCCATCACAAAGCCTTTTCTGATACCTACTGAACCACAGTTATCACAAATCCCAGGGATTCCAAAATCCCTAACTAATGAGCTGAATATCTTACCTCCAAGCATCAACAAAAGAATAAAAATGTACTAATTTGAAGAGGTATAACTGGTTTACCTGAGAAGCAGTAAGGCTTTAGATAAAGACAGGTTTGAATTCAAACTGCAATTCTCTCCTAAACTATGTGATACTGAACAAATTACTTAATATTTCTAGACAAAGTACTTAATATTTCTGAACTTCGGTTTCCCTTCTTGTAAAATGGGGATAATAATATCTCCCCTTTAGGATTAAAGCTTTAAAATATTTAAAATGAAGGTTCATGGAACATACTGAACAACGGGTATCTATTACTATTACTAATAATTACTACTATTACTGCTTACAAAAATCAGTGGAAAGAGGTTAGAGTGGTAGGTTCTTTAAAAACAGTCTGAAATCAAAGTTCCACAGTTCCTTTTCTGAAACCCTTGGGGCCAGCTGTGTTTCAAAATGCCGATTTCCAATTTTAGATAGGTAGTATGATGTATATTCTAAAACATTATGTAGAACTTTAGGAGACCTGGGGCAATGCCCCATACTCAAATATATTAATATTTCAGCCTCATGTCAATTCAGTTCAGATTTTGCTGCCAAATGAATTGAGGTCAGATCGCATTTTGCCACTGAGTTATTTAAATACTTTTGGGTTTCTGAATTGTTAATATAATGTAACTAAAAAATAAATAACAGTTACTCCACAGTTTTGTTTTTTTGAGACAGGAGCTCACTCTGTCGCCCAGGCTGCAGCACAGTGGTGTGATCTTGGTTCACTGCAACCTCTGCCTCCTGGGTTCAAGCGATTCTTATGCCTCAGCCTCTTGAGTAACTGGGACTACAGGCACACGCCAGCACACCAGGCTATTTTTTGTAGGGACAAGGTTTAGCCATGTTGCCCAGGCTGGTCTCAAACTCCTGGGCTCAAGCAATCAGCCTGCGTCTTAAAGTGTTGGGATTACAGGCGTGAGCCCATGTGCCTGGCACCCTACAGCTTAAGCAAATTATCTAACTGCACTGAGATAATCCTATCATAGGCTTGATGGTAACAACCGCAACAGATGCAATTTTACTAAGCACTTACTATACAACCAGCACTGTGTTAACTTTGCATAGATTATCACACTCAATGCTGAAACCAACCCTAAGGGAGGTGTTACAGCTGAGTATTCCTTATGCAAAATGCTTGGAACCAGAAATGTTTTGGATTTTTTTGGACTTTGGAATATTTGCATTATACTCACCAATTGAGTATCCCTAATCCGAAGATCTGAAATCTTAAATGCTCCAATGAGCATTTCCTTTGAGCTTGATATTTGAGTATCATGTTGGCACTCAAAAAGTTTCAAATTTTGGAGCATTTGGGATTTCAGATTTTCAAATTGGGAATCCTCAACCTGTATTGTTTACTATTTTTTCCCACACATAAGATAAATAACTTGTCAAAAATGTTTAACATGAATCTCCTCAAACCTTTAGACTTAATGTCTAGTTTACAGAAAATGCAGGTGAAAGACAGACAAGTTAAACAATAATGAAGGAACAGAAAAAACAACTCCAGAATGTGGGGCATTTTCTAAGATAACTGGTCTGATCTCTCCAGAAAATTAATGTCATGAGAAAAAAAGTAGAAGACTGTGTTAGATTAAAAGAGCCATCAAAAATGAAATCCATAACAAAAGACCCAAAGCAAGTTACTGAACGGTCGCATGTGCAATCAAAACAAATAAATACATAAAAGTTCTATTTAAAATATAGAATCAGAATCTGTAATAAAAATATGAGTTTAGTAAGAATTTGGTAAGAATTAACGTTTTTAGGGGCACATGTTCTCAGGCTCTCCTGAGGGCTGTGTCACGGGAAAAAATTTTTTTAAAAAACTAACGTTTTACTTTAATATTAAGGTTACAGTTATTTCCTGTTGTCAACTGAAGTGGCCATCACCTGGCCCATCTCTAGTCTTTGTACAGCCCAGGAGTTAAGAATGGTCACTTTTTTTTTTGAGATGGGTCTCACTGTGTTGCCCATCTTGGTCTTGAATTCTGGGGCTCAGGGGATTCTCCCACCTCAGCTTCCAGAGTAGCTGGGTACCTGGCTTTAAATGGTTACATTCTGAATGGTTATATAATTTTGCTCTTAAACTGCAAAGTCAAAAATATTTACTGGCCCTTTAAGAAAAATTTGCTGATAACTTAAACTATAGTGTATTTTATTTTATTTGAGATAGAGTCTTGCTCTGTTGCCCACGCTGGAGTGCAATGGTGCAATCTCGGCTTACTGCAACCTCTGTTTCCTGGGTTCAAGTGATTCTCCTGCCTCAGTCTCCCCAGTAGCTGGGAATATAGGCATGTGCCACCACGCCCAGCTAATCTTTGCATTTTTAGTAGAGATGAGGTTTCACCATGTTGGCCAGGCTGTTCTTGAACTCCTGACCTCAGGTGATCCACCTGCCTCGGACTCCCAAAGTGCTGGAATTACAGGCGTGAGCCACCGTACCCGGTCCTGTTTTATTATTTTAGAGCAATTTACTATATGCACACATCATACTATACATAGATTTTCACATTTAATTTTATTCTTATAGCACTAACATTAAGATACTTAGGCACACATCACACTATACATACATTTTCCACAGTCCTAATTTTTAAACTAAAATGTCTAAATGTCCAAGCAAGGTTTGCGTTGACAACTATTCAGCGTATACTCATTTTAATTTCATAGTAAAAAGAACAGATGGTTTTTGTGTCATGTGTCATTGTTTCATAACTCTGTTTCCATGTGGGTTCAACTCCCAATGTTCTC
The DNA here is from genome assembly GCF_028885655.2 of Pongo abelii. Lineage (NCBI taxonomy): Eukaryota > Metazoa > Chordata > Mammalia > Primates > Hominidae > Pongo > Pongo abelii. The sequence goes on along the minus strand of NC_071992.2, from coordinate 139,410,383 downwards.
TTCTTTGGAACTTAAAATTCAAAATGTAAGTACTAAAGCAATTAAAGAAGAAAAGACCTACTAAGACATTTGGCCTAAATCCCTAATGAATAAGCTGGCACAACTTTTATCTCTTTTTAATTATTAAAAGCACATTAAAGAACTCTGGGATTTCCATGGAGACTACAAAGTAAATTTTTGGTTGACATGCATTGCTAGCTGTTCATGTTAATAACCTAGAAATTAAAAACAGTACTGCATGTATAATATAACCTGAAGCAAAATAATTAATCACACAAGAGACTCAGATACTCCTGAAAATAATATTTAGCTAATGAAATAGAAAGAAAAAAAACCTGAAAACCAAAAGACGGTGGGCGTTAAGGAGACGGCCTTCCTTGGACTAAAACAACCTAGCAATGCCACATTTGAAGTGGCTTTGAGGAATAGGGCCTGTGTGCTCATTTGAATAAAATCAGCCAAACAGAAAGCTTTGAAGAGGAAAGACCTATAATTCCATCTTCCTCTGACTTCTCCACTTCTAACATTTTGAACACCAAAGCCTGGCACAGAACAGGTGCCCAGGCTGGGCGTGGTGGCTCACACCTGTAATCCCAGCACTTTGGGAGACCAGGCGAGTGGATCACTTGAGGCCAGGAGTTTGAGACCAGCCTGGCTAACATGGCGAAACCCCGTCTCTAATAAAAATACAAAAATTAGCTGGCTGTCGTGGCGCACGACTGTAATCCCAGGTACTCAGGGGGCTGAGGCACGAGAATTGCTTGAATCTGGGAGGCAGAAGTTGTAGTGAGCTGAGATCGTGCCACTGCACTCCAGCCTGGGTGCCAGAGCCAGATTCCATTGCAAAGGAAAAAAAAAAAAAAAGAACAGGGAGGAAGAAGGAAGGGGAGAGAGGGAGGGAGAATCGGTGATGTGGACAAAGTAGCATGACACAAAGTGCCAGCTCCCTTAGGGTGGAAGTCACAGACAGACCCCTAGAGCTGAAGAGATATGACAGGCTTGGATATGGGGGCTTGGAGGAGGAAGAGTGACCGGGGCACTGAAAAAGGGTGGGACAGCCAAAAGCTCCTTGACTCCATCCCAGGATTTGGGAGGCCTGACTCTGCAGAAAGGCTTCAATCTGGCTTCACACCCTGCCAGCTCTGGCACTTGCAGCCGCCAGTGCTTCCAGTCTCCAGACCCCTGTGTCTTTGTGTTTGGGGAACAATAAACACTGCCTACTTCATTGAGGCAGTGTCAGGACTGAGTTGAGATAATGTATGGAAAGTTCTTAATACAATGCCTGAAGCATAGTAAACGCTTCAGTAGCTATTATTACAATTGAAGAAAGGGTGAGATTTGACTAGGTGGAGAGAATGGGAAGGTTATTGGGTGTGGTAAGGAGGGAGGAGGGGGTAGCAGTGTGGAAACCCTGTGAAAGAGACCAGTTTGGATGTCATATAGGAAATCACGGGAGATGACAGCCAGGGGACATAAAGGACAAAATAACAATGGGAACTACTATATAAGGGCCTGGCACTCTGCCAAGCCCTTGACATGAATTATTTATTTTATCTCATTTTCTTACCAGCCCTGGTAAGGTGTTACCACAGACCCATTTTCCTGCTCAGGAAACGGAAGCCCAGAGAGGTTGGTTATGTGCCTTGTCTGTTAAAAGAAATGATAGAACCAAACTGGGGCATTTGTGGGGCTCAGAACAAGAGTACAACTGGAGGCCCATATACCATATGTTTCTACATAGTTGGAAAAAAACAAAAGAAATGGATTTTTAAAAGGTGGTATATTTATACAATGGAATTCTAAACAGCAATAAGAAAGAACAAATTACTAATAAATATAATATGGATGGATCTCAAAAATATTATGCTGAGTGGGGCTGGGCGCAGTGGCTCACGCCTGTAATCCCAGCACTTTGGGAGGCCGAGGCGGGCGGATCACCAGGTCAGGAGATCAAGACCATCCTGGCTAACAACAAAAAAAATTAGCCGGGCGTGATGGCGGGTGCCTCTAGTCCCAGCTACTTGGGAGGCTGAGTCAGGAGAATAGTGTGAACCTGGGAGGCAGAGCTTGCAGTGAGCCGAGATCACCCCACTGCACTCCAGCCTGGGCAACAGAGCAAGACTCCGTCTCAAACAAACAAACAAACAAACGAACAAACAAACAAACAAACATTATGCTGAGTGAAAAAAGCCTTACATAAACTATTATTGTATAGTTCTATTTATATGAAATTTTAGAATAGGCAACACTAATCCATGGTGGGAAAACGTAAGAGTGGTGGTCACCCAGGGAGGGAGATGATGGAATTTTCTGGGATAATGGTAATGCTACATCTGCACAGGTTACACAGGTGTGTGTATTTTTCAAATTTAACAAATGAATACTTAAGACTTACATATTTCATTATATATAAATTTTACATCAACAAATATTGACCCCTAGTCAATTAAGTACAGGCTTAAGTATTCACAGGGAAGTAGGCTGATGACCGAAACATCACACACACACAGCTGGGCACGGTGGCTCATGCCTGTAATCCCAGCACTTTGGGAGGCCGAGGCAAGAGGATTGCTTGAGCCCAGTAGTTTGAGACCAGCCTGGCCAACATGATGAAACCCTGTCTCTACTAAAAATACAAAAATTAGCTGGGCATGGTGGTACATGCCTGTAGTCCCAGCTACTTGGGAGGCTAAGGCAGGAGAATCGCTTGAACCTGGAAGGCAGAGGTTACAGTAAATTGAGATCACGCCGCTGCACTCCAGCCTAGGTGACAGAGCGAGATTCTGTCTCAAAAAAAAAACAACAAAAAAGAAAGATGGATAGACCCATAAGAGAGTATCGCACCATGTAAAGCCGAGTAAAGGATAGCACAGTAACGTGTTAACGGTAGAATCTAGATGCTGCATATACACGTGTTCAAAAATTCTCGCAAATCTACTGCATGTTTCAAATTTTTCGTAAAAAAATGTCAGAGGGTTAAAAATGAAAACAAAACCAATCACCTAAATAACTTTTGCCTTAGGACAGTTGAAGTTACACAGCCATAATTTTAGAAAAGAGCTCACTAAGTCATAAATTTTAGCTGTAGGCAACATCTTTGTGTTGGCCACTTTGCTTTGCTTGTTGCTGAGTTACAGAGCTACAAGGACAAAGTGAATCATTACTCTTATATCATCTATACATCCTGTTGACCAAGAAATTAGCCCGAGAAGCACAACAGGCCAAGATGTCCCCCTTCACTGACCTTCTGTATACCCACAGACTGGCGAATATTCAGCTTCCTTTTTCTCTGAAAGGTATCCAAGTCCCATAATTGTGCTGTATCAGAAGAAGTGGTGATGGCATATTTCCCTGATGCATGCACAGAGATCGAAAATACTGATGACTCATGTCCTCTCATCCAGCTAACTAGCTCCTTGGTGACTGTGGTAAAAAGTAAAATTGTTACCCAGGTAAAACACTGTACGTCCAGAAATAACACTACATATAAACACCATAGATGAACTGATCCAATGGGTGGTTAGGTATTATATGAGGCACCTCCATTAATATCCACAAAAATGGAAGCCTGTGGCTAGTTGATAAAGTATATGACGGGGACATGTTAGCAACATCTCATTCATGTAGGAGACAAGGCTGACAAAGACTTTGATGAAGAATAATGATGAAGAAAAATTGATGCTAGTGAGTTTGGGCTTTCTCTTGAGGGTAATTTTATGTAAAAGAGTACCATATCTAGTCTGTGTTTTAGAAAGAGCACTTTGAGGATATCTGGTGGAGGGGAAGAGATTGAACAAGAAAGACTAATTTATATGTTGCTGTAATAATCCAGGCAGGAGATATGGAGGGCCTCAACTAAGAAAGTGGCAATGGAGAAAAGAACAAATTCAAGAGCTACTAAGGAGAAAAACAAAAAATATTAGTGATCAAGTTGATGTCCTGAGATATAAGAGAAGTGAAGGCTCCAGCGGTTCCAGCTTATTTAAGCAGATGGTGATACTGTTAGTGGATGTAGGAAATACATGAGGAGGGGCCGGGTGGTGGCTCACGCCTGTAATCCCAGCACTTTGGGAGGCTGAGGCAGGTGAATCACTTCAGCCTAGGAGTTCGAGACCAACCTGGGCAACATGACAAAACCCTATCTCTAAAAAAATGAAAAACAAAAAAATAATAATAAATACATGAGGAGGAACAGGTTTATCAATGTGAGATACTGATAATACATTTGGTTTTTAAACTTGATTCTGATGTACTTGTGTGTATCTGTGTAAGCAGAGAAAACAGTTTGCTAGGGAAAACACCAAAAACTATTCATGATAATTATCACTGGGTAGTAAAAGCATAGGTGATTTTTATTTTCCTTTACACTTTTTTGTATGTTTGCAAGTTTTCTACAGTAGGCATGTTTTACTTTTATGATCAGAATTTTCCCCCCGGAAAGATGGAACTTGAGAATAGTCAGAAAGCAAGATATAAATCTGGGAAACATTATGATACAAAGTAGGTCAAAAGTGAAGACAGAGAAATGACGAATCCCTTAGGGAAACAGCAGTGGTTTCCAAACACCATTCAGAGGTCTGGCATTAGTTAATGATAAATTTTCCACTGGTCTTCAGTGAAAGAGAAAAATACAGATAACACAGTGAGTTTTTCATAAAGTCAAATTTAAAGTACTACCCTTTCCTCTGTATTATGTCACTCCCTGTTTATGTTGAAAGAAAATCCCTTGTTTTATGAAACTGTATTTTTTCCAATGTCAATTAGCAATATGAAAAGTTGACAAGCTATGTGAGTTCTTCCACTTTTTTAATGGGGTCAAAAATCCAAACGTCTAGGAACCACTGAAAGAATTCAGGAGACATGATTAAGAAGCAGTTAGAAAGACAGGAGGAGAACCGAGGTAACAGAATGAAAGCTAAAACAAAACAAACTTTCAAAGTAATCCCAGCTGTTAAATGCTATAGAGAAGTAGGATGAAAGTTATAAAGATCACTTAAACAATCAGGGGTTAGGGTTACTAAGGACCTTGGAGACAAAAGTCTCAGTAGCATGGGGTAGGGGAAGCAAGGGTCAGAATTCATCAATGGATACTGTGAAGAAGCAGAATTTGGCAGAGGGGAAAGGAAGGAGGGAGACAGTGTCTAAGGAAGCGGCTTCATGGTGGGGGTTCAGTAAAGTAGAAGAAACTGTGAGAACACAGAACAAGGAAGAAAAAGAGGAGAAGAGTGGAATCTAAGGAAAGGTGAGTTATAAAGACTTCATTTTTCTGATATTTTGTCACAGCAATGTTTGTAACACCAAAAATTGAAAACAGTTTGAAAGTCCAGCAATAGGTAATAGGTTAAAAAATTATGGTAAACATCTGTACAATGGAAAGTTAGGTATTGATTTTAGACATGCTACGCGAATTTTAATGAGGTAAAATTATTCCACAAAACAATATAGATAGGATAATTATGCATTTGTTAGAATATAAAAAGAGTATATACATAGAAAACAGACCAGAAAGAGAGAGCCCCATTATAAAAACACTGTGTCTCTGGGCAGTACTACAGAATCACTGTTTTTTTTCTTCTTTGTTCGCAGGATGAGAGTGTAGTACAATGATTAACAGCAGTGACTCTGCAGCCAGACCACCTAGGCTGGAATTCTGGCTCCACTGCTTATAAACTATGGGACTCTGATTAAGTTACCCATGTGCCTCAGTTTCCTCATCTGCAAAATGGGGATGATAACAGTATTCATCTCTGTGGGTTATGATGATGATTAAAATTAATTAATGTGTATAAAGTCATAGAAAGTCCCTGGCAAAGAGTAAACACTATGTGTTAGCTATCACTATCTTTACTATTATTATTTATACATCTGCTGAATATTAGAACACTTTGATTATTTTAATAAGAAAAAAATACAGTTGAGATACCTTTTTTAAGAGTAATACGTTTAGTCTATAGAACTCTGTGTTCTCAATTTAAAAACATAAGGTGGTATAAAATACACAGGCTATATTAAAAAAAGAAACTGTACCTGTGTAAGTAAAGAATTTGACCTTTACAGAGAGGTCTGGCTTATTTAGGCTCCTGGGAGGTAACTTCTAAACCCTTGACTTAGGGGTGTCTTTGTTATTCCTGGCGGGTCCCTCACACTATACCAGATAGCTTATGCTAAGAAGACTCAGCGTGGGAGATGGCCACACAAGAAAGGTCAACCGTGTGATTAGCAGTTTGGGGCTTCTGGGACAGGTGACATCAGAACAACTTCTTAGGAGGAGAGGAGGGCTGGAAACAGAGTCCAGCCACATGGGGAATGATCCAATCAATCATGCCTATGTCATGGAGCCTCAGTAAAAACTCTCGACACCAAAGCTTGGGTCGACTCCCTGTGTCAACAGTGCTTGGCGCAGATGGCCAGCTACACACCAATACTGGGAGGGTCGTCTGGGAGGGCAATGCGTCCCTGAGGACAATGGAGGCTTCCCTTTTGGAAGCCTCCCAAATTCCACCCCATGCTTCTCTTCCTTTGGCTAGTTATACTTTGTATCCTTTTGCTATATTAATACTGTCATCATTAAGTGTAGTGCTTTCCTGAGTTCTGTGAGTTGTTCTAGTGAATTATCAAACCTGACGGTAGTCAGGAAACCCTGACTTTGTAGTCAACCGCTCTAAAGTGAGGCTGTTTCTAGGACTCCCAGCTTGCACCTAGTGTCTGAAAGGAGGGCTGTCGTGGGGACTGCTCCCTCAAGCTGTACAGAGTGATAAACTTCTTGCATTTCTTCAGTCTATATTTTACTCTGCTTCAAAAGAAAAATAGGAGAACTTCTTACCTGTATCAAAACATTTAATAGAATAATCAGCTAATGCCACAAGGAATTCAGATTTCCTACGAAGATTAAAGGCCAGAGCTGTGCAAGCTTGTGCTGTTCGCTGAACAAGATTGAACCTATTAAGAGATCATTGCATTAGTATCACAAATTCTCCCAGTAATTACAAATTCCATGTGGAAGGAGTCCGTAGAGACGAAGAAAATGAAACCCAGAAAAATGAGCTACCATTTTAGGCCAAAAATAGATTATGAAGGGTGCTATGTGCCATATTAAGGAGTTTGGATGTTATCAGAATAGGAAACCACTGTAAGTGTTTAGCACAGCAGAATCACAATCAGGTACGTGTTTTAGGAAGATGATCCTGGCAGTAATGGCAAATGGATAGAGGGACAAGGAATAAAGGAGATCCCTAAGAAAGTTACTACAGAAAATCTCAGCCAGAGATATGCGAGCACAAATAGGAGAGGTTTCAGAAGCCAAGCAGAGGCTCGGTATGGATTAAACATAGAGTGAAGAAGGGGGAATCAGGACCCGCTTTTGTGTAAAATGAAGATAAGAACAGATAAAAGGCTGTTGTGATGACTAAATGAAATAATACATATTGAGTGCTCAGTAGAGTACTGGGCACCTAGCTAGAGTTTAATTTACAAAAAATTAAGCTTTTGAACTTAGGCAAAAGAGGAATAAGTTTGGGGATAGGAAATAATAAACCTGCTTTTAAACATGCTGTTTAAGGTCCTTGTGAAACTGATCTAGAGTCATGCTGTCTGAAAGAAATACAACGTGGGCTACATACGTAATTTAAATTTTTCTAGGAGCCATATTAGAAAAGAAGAAACAGGTAAAATTAATCTTAATAATACATGATATGCTTTGGCTCTGTCCCCACCCAAATCTCACCTTGAATTGTGGCTCCAATAATCCCCACATGTTGTGGGAGGAACCCAGTGGGAGATAACTGAATCATGGGGGCAGTTTCCCCCACACTGTTCTCATGGTAGTGAATAAATCTCACGAGATCTGATGGTTTCATACGGGGAAACCCCTTTCCCTTGGTCTTCATTTGTCTCTTGCCACCACTACGTAAGACGTGCCTTTGCCTTCTGCCATGATTGTAAGGCCTCCCCAGCTACATGGAACTGTGAGTCCATTAAACCTCTTTTTCTTTATAAATTACCCAGTCTCGGGTATGTCTTTATTAGCATGAGAACAGACTAATATACTTTATGAACTCAATATGTATCTAAAACATTAGTATTTCAATATTTAATCAGTTAAAAATTTTTGAGATATTTTACACTTTTTATCATATTAAGTCATCAAAATCCACCGTGCATTTTAATTTTACACATGCTTCATATCTCAATTTGGACCAATCACTTTTCAGGGGCTCAAGAGTTACATGCAAGCTAGTGGCTCCTGGAGAGCCCAATCTAGAAGATTTCTAGTAGGTAGCAGTAGCGGAAGTAGGTCTAAGTCAACAGTGTTTACATGGCAGATGAAGCCTGAGGCTTGGTGGTGATGTGATTATTGAAAAGAGTACCTGAAATATGGAAGGAAGTAAGCCAAAGAAAGATGTCTGGGGAGCACAACATGGAAGGGGCAGGCACTGGAAGAAGAGTCAGTAAAACAAGGGAAATATGATCAGAGAGGTAGAAAATTCAGCAAGAGCTTTACCATGAAGCCAAAGAAAATAATTTCAGGCAGGATGGGGAGACAAGAGTATTTAGTGTTTTAGTAAAATGAGAACTGAAAAGTGACCAATGGATTGAACAATTAGGAAGATTTTGAGGGAGCCCAGTATGCTGGGCTTTATGATCAAGTCTGATTTTAAGTCCCAGCTCTGCTGCTAACTGCTCAGCCGCAAATGTTTTTAGTGAAGGGTGGCAGAATATGCCATCCCGAACATCCCACTTTGGCATAAGGATTACTTTGAGCTGAAGGTAAATGAGAAAAAGCAGATATAAGAAAAGCTCTCAGCCAGGCGCAGTGGCTCTTGCCTGTAATCCCAACACTTTGGGAGGCCGAGGTGGGCGGATCACGAGGTCAGGAGATCAAGACCATCCAGGCCAACATGGTGAAACCCTGTCTCTACTAAAATACAAAAAATTAGCCGGGCACAGTGGCACACACCTGTAGTGCCAGCTACTTGGGAGGCTGAGGCAGGAGAATTGCTTAAACCCAGGAAGCAGAGGTTGCAGTGAGCCAATCACACCACTGCACCCTGGCCTGGGCAACAGAGCAAGACTCCGTGTCAAAAAAAAAAAAAAAAAAAAAGAAACAAAGAAAAGAAAAGAAAAGCTCTCTGCCCTTGTCTAAAAGTTTACATGAATTTGCATGCATTTACAAAGGAGTCCCTCTTCTCTTCTCTACCAGGAAGGACAACGGTTGATCACAGGAGTTGACTTTAGATCTTTATCATCCTGGAAACAGCACCAGAGAAATGTATATAACTACCATTAGTTTCCCATATATTTGCCTTCCCACAATTTGCTGCCCCTAGAGACTCAAGGTCCTCTTCTTTTGTCTTGTCACTTCTCTAAAAATGTATTGTTCTTTGATGAAGATGCTATATAAGCCAGAGCAGAAGCCACTTCTTGAGTTAGTAATACCTGGATACTGTCACGTGTTACATGCATGACACAAGTTGATAATACTTCATACTAATACCTGGATACTCTGGGTATTCTCATGTGTTACACGCATGATAGAGATTAATAACTTGTTCATTCTTCTCTTGTTAATCTATCTTTTGTTACAAGGGCCCAGTTGAGAATTTAGAAAGTTAGAGGAAAAATTATTTTTTCTCCCCAACAACCAAAAGTGAAAAGGGGACAATGGACAAAATAGTAACACTCATGGTGCAATGTCTCAGGGGAGGCTATCGACGATAGGGATTAGCACTAGAAGAAATTAAGATCACCTGTTTTCATGAATAAGGTAATGAGGGCTGAACTTTATGAATAAGGTAATGAGAGCTGAACTTTATGAATAAGGTAATGGGGGCTGAACTTACAATATACTTGAGGCTGCAATGGGGAAGGAGAAAGGAAAGCTTGAAGGTATTTATTTTTCCATGAATCAGGAGGCCTGGCAGTCAGAATAAGGTTAGAGTCCAATGCAAGGAGACAAGGAAATTGGTAAAGGTTTGTGACACTTGGTAGAGAACAGGAAAAGTTAAGTAACGGTAGATAAGCAAATGAAGTGCAAAGAATCCTCGATGTTGAAGTTCATTATTCTGTCATGAAATCAATCAACAATTATTTTTATTTTTTTCAGAAGTATTAGCAAATAGACAGTGGTACTGATTTAAGGTCGGGAATTGGTGAGGTAAGTTAAGCAAGAATAAAGGGTAGAAAAGTTGGGCCCATTACTTTTTTGGTAAAGGGCAGAAACAATGATTTACAGATTTTTACCTAATGAATCACAGAGAAGTAAATTATATGTCACATCTTTTCTTTAACTATTTAAGTTACCAAGATCAAGTTTCCTATAAATAAGAAAACTCTCCTACATAATCACAATATAACCATCAGCACCAATAAATTACATTTATACATTACCACCATCTAATCCTAAAACTCCAATCAAATTTTGCCAATTTTCCTAATAATGTTCTTTATAGCAAAAGGATCAGTCCAGATTCATGCCTTTGTCATGTCCCTTTCATCTCCCTCAGATTAGGAGTTCTTTAGTCTTTACCCAACTTGCATGATCTTGTCCCTTGTGGAGATAACAGGACAGTTTTGTTATTAGATAGCCTTAATTTAGCTTTGTGTGATGATCCCACTGATTAGATTCAGGTTATATATCTTGAGAGGAATATCATAGAAATGATGCTCTGTTCTTTTCACTGCATCCTATCAGGTGGCACACAAATTTTGATTCATTCCGCTACCAGTTATATTAACTTTAGTCATTTGATTGAGGCAGTGTTTGCTAGGCTTCTTCATTGTATAATTATTCTTTTTCTTCTATAATTAATAAGTATTTTGTGTGTGTGGGGGGGTACTTTGTGACTATTCAATATCCATGCCTTACTAAACTGTTTGTTTGTTGGTTACAACATGAACTCATAGATTTCAATTTTATTCAATGGATGACCCATCTCCAATATGACCAGAGGGAGCTCCTTCAAGCTGGCAACTGTGTCTTTTTGACACATCCCGAACATTCTTTGAACAATTCCTTCTTTCTGGCTACAAAATGTTACAGGTGCATTCTGTACTTTCCCTGTCTGCATTCTGAAATTGGCCATTTCTGCAAATATCCTTGATTCTTTTTAGTAGAAAGTGATATTTTGAAAACAAGAACTCAACACTGGGTATATTCATTGCTACTGGCATGCTGTTGCTCCCAGGCCCTCTGGGTGTACGAAGCTAGGGAATAAGTGTACATATATTTGTACATACCTCTATTTAGTTCTATATCTATCTCTACATATTCAAAACCAGGGGTTCAAACTGATATATCTAATTCCAATGCAACACCACGGGGTTTATTCTAGTTTTCTGCCCTCCATATATGTAAGTCTCTTTTCTAAGAGTGAGAAACTTGGCCCTCATTATCCCTAATATATTTATTTGATCAAAGCCCCCTGTATTAAACTAGCTTCCCATCACTGCGCCATTCGCTATGCAGACACCCTCTGCCTCTCTGCTAGGCTGCTGCAGTTGTCCTTCCCTCTTAGCCCCACTGCGTGAATATCTACCTCCATCAATCCCACCTAATTGCTTTCGGACTAAATTGTTTCACAAGGGAAGAGAAGAGGAAGAAGAGTGAAAACCAACTTTTTTTTTTTTGAGATGGAGTCTTGCTTTGTCACCCAGGCTGGAGTGCAGTGGCAGTGGCACGATCTCGGCTCACTGAAACCTCCACCTCCTGGGTTCAAGTGATTCTCCTGTCTCAGCCTCCCGAATAGCTGGGATTACAGGCATGCACCTCCACACCCAGCTAATTTTTGTATTTTAGTAGAGACAGTGTTTCACCACGTTGGCCAAGCTGGTCTCGAGCTCCTGACCTCAAGTCATCCGCCCGCCTTGGCCTCCCAAATTGCTGGATCACAGGCCTGAGCCACCACGCTCGGTTGAAAATCAATTCTTTAAAATTCTTAGATCTGGCACCCCACAACAACAATGTGCAAAGAAAACTGCGTTATTTCTACATTGCCTGATGATGCACCAGAAATTGATAAACTAGCAATAATGGGCTGGGTGCAGTAGCTGGAACCTGGGAGGCGGAGTTTGCAGTGAGCTGAGATCATCCCACTGCACTCCAGCCTGGGCGACAGAACAAGGCTCTGTCTGAAGAAAAAAAAAAATAGCAATAATAAATTTTTAAATTTAAGAAAAAAAAATAAACTACTAGAGAGACTATTAAAACCAGCACTTTAATTCTTTAAAATGTGAACCATATTATCATTCTGTTCTTTCTCACTTTCTTCCTTTAGGACTTATGACAGTGTTTTGCAAGGTACCTGAAATATAATAGAACTTAATCAGTCTTTCTGAATGAATAATGAATAGCAGGTACGAAAACAGTCAGTGAATTAATAACTTGTTAAATAACGTAGACATCAACAGTATCTGCTTACCTGTTTCCATACAAGTCAAAAACATAAATATTTCCTTGGTGGTCCCCAGCAATTAAGCAGTCGCCTGTGCCATCAAAAGCCACATTCAAAAATCGCAAAACTTTTGGATGGTAATCGGAAGTGTTGTGAATAATGTTCACTATAATTCTGTCAAAGAAAAAAAACCCAAACATTGAATCTATGTCACGTATTACTTGATATTATGAAAAATATGGCAAGTAAAGCATTTCATCTGTTCATTCTTCCCTCTCCTACTGCTACCACTATACCCCCTCTCCTCTAGAATCAATCTTACCAGGATTTCAGAAAAACAGGTCAGAAGCTACTCATTATCAAAGTAGCTACTGTTCATTTATTCATCAAATACTTGATGTTCAGACACAGAACGAGCCAGGTGCTAAGAATAATTGATACAGTCCCTGCTTTCATGGCACTTACAGTTTAGTAGTAAGGACAGACATTAAAAAAATAAACACACATAGAAACAGATTTATAAACTGTGATTAAGTGATAATAACAGGGTATGAGATTTTGCTTTTGTGTATGGAATGTTTCACAGTGAATTACACGTGCACCAGTTTTACTTCCATTTCTAATGTATCTACCATGAATCCCCTAGCAGGCGAGTTCTGTAAGGACGGGACCACTGCTTGCTCATTACTGTACCCCAGCACCTGGCCTACAACACACAAAAGACACGCAAAATATGCCTGCTGAATGAACAAATGCTTCAAGAAATCATTCTTTAAAACCCACATTAATCATACTGCTATATGAAACAGTAAGGGAGCTTAGTTTTCTATCTTATTCTGGAGACACATATGTAATGATTAAACTTAAATGAAAATGAAAATATTCTAACCTGAAGTCTTACACACTGATACACACACACACACACACACACACACACACACACACACAATTAAAAGAAAAAATAAAGAGGAAAAATCAAAACCAAACAGTCTCTAGAAAAATTACAAAAAATTAGCCAGGCATGGTGCATGTGCCTGTGATCCCAGTTACTCAGGAGGCTGAGGTGGCATTATCACTAGAGCCTAGAGCCTGGGGAGGTCAAGGCTGCAGTGAGCTATGATCATGCCACTGCACTCCCGTCTGGGTTACACTGTAAGACCCTGTCTACAAAGGAAAAGAAAAATACGTATAGGGAAAAAAAGATGAACACAGCTAAATATTAACAGCAGCTGTCTGCAGGTAATGGCAATATGGTTAATTTTTTTCCCCTTTCTACTTTTCTATCTTTTAGACACGTTATTTAATGATTACATACTATTTTCATAACAGGAAAGACAAGAATACATGTGTTTAAAGTTACCCTTTTTGAGAGAAGGATCATATACCCTGTATCTGTTGAAAGAAAATTTATAAAATTAACTTACAGCACAAAATAACTCCTTAAAATAATATATGTGTGTATATTCTGGTCACAAAGATCAGAATAATCCCATTCTTTATTGCAACAATAGTTTTTAATCATGAAAATTTTATCTTAATTGATTTTTCATAAATTCTTGGATTTTGTTTTATTTTTTTTTTTGAGACGGAGTCTCGCTCTGTCACCCAGGCTAGAGTGCAGTGGTGCAACCTCGGCTCACTGCAATCTCCACCTCCTGGGTTCAAGTGATTCTCCTGCCTCAGCCTCCTGAGTAGCTGGGATTACAGGTGCCCGCTACCATGCCCAGCTAATTTTTTGTATTTTTAGTACAGACAGGGTTTCACCATGTTGGCCAGGCTGGTCTCGAACTTCTGACCTCGTGATCCACCCACCCTGGCCTCCCAAAGTGCTGGAATTACAGGCGTGAGCCACTGCACCTTCCCTAGTTTTTGGATTTTATATTAGAAACATCTATCTTCATTATAATTTCATTAAAGCATGCTAAATTGAATTAAGTGGATTAAACATTTTCTTCATGTTTATCTAAACATAAGGCTTTTTAGACTCATTAAAAGAAATAGCAAAATTCTTAACAATGCTTATTTTTATCTAGTCCCCAAGGAATTAAAAACACAAAAATAAACTTACAGAAATGACAAGCAATATCAAAATGTTTCATGGCAACTAAACTCAGAGCAAACAACTTTTTCCTCCAGTCTTATTTTCTACAACACTTATTACATGTTCTGGCTACAAAATTACATAATCATTGTTCAAAATATGAAAAATATAGAAATACACTAAGAAACAAATACTCAATTATAATCCTACCATGTAGATGTAATCACAATAGTGACATTCTGCCACCTCCGATTTTTCATACAAATCACACGTAAAAAATTTATTTTAAAGCAACTTCCTTTCAGATTCTCACAGATTGCCTGACAGAGTTCCTCAGTTCTCAAACATAAGAAGATCAAATATTTACTGAGCACCAAATGTGTAAGACAACCTGTCTGGTAAATCTGATTATCCCCACTGACAGCCTTAGTGATTAACTTGCCCAAGGTCACAGAGTTGGTAAACGGACATTTACTTCAACAAAATACATCTGACTCCAAGTCAGTGCTCTCTGCCTGTCTAAACAGCATGAACAATGGGTTTTAACGAACACAAAGATAAGCTATGTTTTAGTGGAAGAAGCAAACGACATTTGGATAATCAACCCATTTCTTTCACTTTTTGAATCTTGCACATATATCTAGATATTCTGTATCATCAAGACAGAGAAGGCGAGTTGGCTATAACTTTTAGAATGTTTAGAGAATACCAGAGGTGGGAGTGGTATTTACACAAACTCAAAATTTGAAAATGAAAAACTTGAGGAATCCCCACTTTAGACAAAATTTTTTATTCAATGTAGTTGAGACAGCAGCATTGATAAAGAGGCCTGACAGTAACCAGGAACAACCTGCTGGTAAAACGTCTCGCATCGCACTTTGGATATACAGAGTAGGCACTTAAAACTCTGATTTGTCGGCCAGGCGCGGTGGCTCACGCCTGTAATCCGAGCACTTCGGTAGGCCAAGGCGGGTGGATCACAACGTCAGGAGATCAAGACCATGCTGGCTAACACGGTCCGTCTCCACCAAAAATACAAAAAATTAGCCGGGAGTGGTGCGCCTGTAATCCCAACTACTCAGGAGGCTGAGGCAGGAGAATCTCTTGAACCTGGGAGGCGGAGGTTGCAGTGAGCTGAGATCGCGCCACTGCATCCGAGCCTGGGCGACAGAGCAAGACTGTCTCAAGAGAAAAAAAAATTCTGATTTGTCAAGAAGCAACCAAAGGATCAATAGAAAAATCACTAGAGGCTGGGCGCAGTGGCTCAGGCCTGTAATCCCTGCACGTTGGGAGACTGAGACAGGCGGATCACCTGAGGCCAGGAGTTCGAGACCAGCCTGGCCAACATAGTGAAATCGCGTCTCTACTAAAAATACAAAAATTAGGCGGCCGTAGTGGCGCGCGCCAGTAATCCCAGCTACTTGGGAGGCTGAGGCAAGAGAATCGCTTTAACTTGGGAGGTGGAGGTGGCAGTGAGCCGAGGTCGCGCCACTGCACCCCAGCCTGGGCGACAGAGCAAGACTCCGTCTCAAAGAAAAGAAAAATCTACGAGAACAAGAAACACATTGAAACAGGAACTCAAACGATTTCCGTGAAATCCTAGGGAATTAGAAGCAATAAGATCACTCTGAGTGCAGAAATCGAAATCCAAATGGCACCGCTTTGTAGCAAAGGCTTCCAGGGAAATCACACAAGACAGGCTGAGCCTCAAACAGGACAGGTATGAAAAGCAGAATGAAAAGCAGCGCTGGCCGTACTAGAAGCCCCCAGCAATGCATAATGAACGCCCCTGCCCCTACATAAACGCCAATATGTGAACTCCAGAGAACTCCAGAGAACCGGAAGTGTGTTTTGTTGCATCGGCGTCCCCAGCGCTTAGAGGCGTGCTTGGCACACAGTAGGCGCTCAACAAATAGTTGATGAATGCTTGTGCGTCTAAACACAACCAAGGATTTAAGGATGGATAAACTGAAGCCTTTGGAAGAGGCAGAATTGTCCTGCTCTTCCACCTCGCATCTCCCCCTGGAGTTCTGCTCTAGCTGCAACTGTTAAATACTCACTGAGCACCTACTACGTGCCAGGGACACTAGCGGGATACCGTGATCATAAAAGCAGGAGAGTCCCGGCACACAGCAAAAGCCGGAAGTTCCCAGGTCTGAGAACCACCGGCCTCCTGCTCCGCGCTGTCCCGGACCAGACCCCAGCTCCCAGAACTCAGAAGGGGATCTCTGCAGACCCTGGCGTCCACAGCCACCTGTTCCACCGCAGGCCATCCAATCCAGGGATGCGGGGCAACGTCAGAGCCAGAACCTGGACCGCTGCCTGACGCCCGGCGTCCCCTCCTCGCCGGTCTCCATACCCTCCACAGCCCGCGCCCTCCCGCCACGGCCTTTACCCGTCCCGCGTGGCCGGGGACGGCTTGCGGTGCCATATCTTGCCGCTCTCCTTGTTGCCTAGGTCAGTGCTCTGCATGGCGAAGCTCGCCCACGACCGCCGGCGGCCCGCTGGGTAACCGTCCCGGTGCCTTCCCGGCAGGCCCAGCGCTCCCGACCCGGGTAATTTGAGCTCCGGCCGCGGCGGCCTCTGTCCTGCACCAGCCGGCCGTACCAACCCCCTTTCTAATAACAACCAATCGGAAGGCTGATCCCTCCCAAAATCCGCCCAAGCGGCCACTCCCTCTCTGGACAATGGAATCGACCAAAGACCTTCTCTTAGACTCCACCTCTTTCTGAGCTCAGTCTTCCCGCCCCCGGACCCAAAGCCTTCTGGGAATCGTAGTTTTCTGCAGGTGGATCATAGACGCGAGGAATTGGCTTGGGAATTCTGCCCTTTGGGAGTCTCGTGGGGGTTTTAGGCTCCCATCAGAGGCAATAAAAGTCATTTTCTCCTGTGGTCCCTGCATTCCGTTCTAAATTGCTTTTAGGGATTAAGGAATTGTATAGAAATAACTAAGAGAAGCAAGGAGACAAGTGCAGAGAAGCAAGGAGACAAATACATTGAGAACTGATGGGTTCCTTTCATAGAACGTTCGGGCTCAAAAGAAACTTACAGATGAAATAGTCCATTCTTCCTGACCTTTTCACCATCCTCATGGTTTTGTTTTGTTTCTTCAGTTCCGTAATCTGACAGGACCTTCCAGCATTATGTTCAGTCCACCAATCACGGTCCAGAAAAGCAATAATATCAACAACTGGCTGCCTTGACTTTAGCGTTCCTTTGATAAAAATTCTCTTAGTGCCTCCGGAGTGCTCACTAGGTATGGGGCACTTTTCTACTTGCTTTCCGAATATATCAACTCAATTAATCCTCGTAGCAAATTTACAAGTTAGGGAGTACTAATTATCTCCATTTTTAGTGCTCTGTGAGGTTATGCATTAATTTCCTGAGGCTGCCCTCACAAATTACCACAAACTTGGTGACATAAAAAAACAGAAATGTATTCTTGGGAAGTTCTTGAGGCCATACATCGGAAATCAAAGTGTCTGCAGCCTCCTTTCAGGCTCTAAGCAAGATTCCCTTACTTGTGTATTCCAGTTTCTGGGAGTTGCTGGCTTTCTTGGCTTGTGATCGCATCGCTCCATTCTCTGCTTCCATCTTCACACGTCTTTCTCCTCCTGGATGTATCTTTTTCTCTTCTGTCTGTTTCAAATCTCCCTCTGTTTTTCTCTTATAAGGAAACTTGTCATTGGGTCCATATGAATAATACAGGAATACAGGATGATCTCTTCATCTCAAAATCCTTAACTTGATTACATCTGCAAAGACCCTTTTTCCAAATAAGGTAACAGTCACAGATTTTGGGATTAGTATGTGGACATATATTTTGGGGGGCCACCAGTCAACCTATTCCAGGTAAGTGCTAATATTATCCACTTTTACAGACAAGGAAACCTTAAATCTTTCCATTCCTAGTCTCTATGTTATTCTACAACAGAAAAATGACGTTAAAAAAATTATGGTCTTGGTATTTGAAAAGTTCAAACTCCTGATCAGAAAAGAAAATTCTCAAAAAAAAAACTAATGCAGATTTTTAAACTTTATATTGTTATCAAGGGGTGGCTCTGAAAGATCAGACAACTTTTAATGACCTATTGCAGAGGAAGCAACTGCAGCTCTTATTTTTATTTATTGCTTTTGAGATGGTGATAAACTACATGTATGAATGTTTGCATTATTATTTAGGAAACTTAGAATCTTAAACTTAAGATACAGTGCCTAACCTGAAACAGATTATTTGACAACATTTCTATCACACACTGTTAACCAAATAACCTTTTTTTTATCAGAAGCAAAGATGAATCTGCTGAATGATTTTCTTAACTTCTCTAGCTTAACCTGTCTGCAGCTAAGCTAGTTTGGGCTGTCTCAGCCCATGTGACAATCCTATTCAATCTCAGATATGTGATAAAGAGGTTTATATGTTGGATCTTCTGGACTCTCACTTTGTACTTATCTTTTGATTCAGGGGGCACAATTTGACGGTCAGGCTGAAGAGACGTGTACCCACAGCTGCTAACCTTCTACTCATGAGATCTCCCAGTTTTTACAACACTAATTGGTAGTCCTTTGTGATCTAGTTCCTTTCTGAATTATCAGTCACTCAATAACAGGCACATACTATTTATATGTATCTATTTGTATATATACAGATAAATAATGTACAGATAAATATATATACATATATATATTTGGATATCCAAATGTATATATATGGATATACACAAACACATATACACTTACAACCCTAATTGGTAGTCCCTTATGTTCTAGTTCCTTTCTGAATCATTAGTCACGCAGTAACAGGTACATACTATTTATATGTATATATATACACACACATATGTTATATATATAAAATACATATATATATAAAGGTATCTATATGTATAAAATTATATAAGTATACCTATATACCTATTATATATATGGTATACTATATACCTATACTTTATACCTTTATATATAAAGGTATACTACATACCTATTTATATATGAAGGTATACTATATACCTATTTATATATAAATATACCTTTAGTATACAGTATACCTTTGTATAGTATAAAGGTATACTATTTATATGTACTTTTGTATGTATTTATAAAGGTACACAGTACGGACCTTTATATGTTTGTTTGTTTGTTTGTTTGAGATGGAGTCTTGCTCTGTTGCCCAGGCTGGAGTGCAGTAACATGATCTCAGCTCACTGCAACCTCTGCCTCCCGGGTTCAAGTGATTCTCCTGCCTCAGTCTCCCAAGTAGCTGGGATTACACGCTTGCGCCACCACGCCCAGCTAATTTTTGTATTTTTTTTTTTTTTAGTAGAGATGGGCTTTCACCATGTTGGCCAGGCCGGTCTCAAAATCCTGACCTCAAGTGATCCACCCACCTCGGCCTCCCAAAGTGCTGGGATTACAAGTGTGAGCCACTGCACCTAGCCTATATATATTTATATGTGTATATATATAAATGCATACACACACACAAATAATATGTACCTTTATATATATTTATGTAAATATAAATAGTATGTACTATATAAATAGTATGTACATATATAAACAGAATGTACATATATACATATATATATTATATATACGCATATGTACCTGTTGTTGAGTGACTAATGATTCAGAAAGGAACTAGAGCAGAAGGGACTACCAATTAGTGTTCCAAGGATATACATATAAACAGTTTTATTGAGAAATAATTGACATTCAATAAACTTTACATATTTAAAGTGTACAGTTTTATTAGGTTTTAGGTAGCTAACCCCCCAAGAAACCATCACCATAATCAAGAAAATGAAAACATCCATCATCCCTAAAAGTTTCCTCATTTCTCTTTGTAACCTTTCTACTCCCACCCCACTTTGCCCATGAGCAACCACCAATCTGTTTTCCTTTCTTTCTTTAGTTAACATTTTCTAGAAATTTATATAAATGGATTCATAGACTATGTGTATGTATGTATTGTACTTTGGTGTCTTTCCTTTTTTTTTTTTTTTTTGTTGGTCTGGTTTCTTTCATTCATCATAAAGTTGAGATTATTTTGAGATTCAATTGTGTTTTTGTATGTATAGGTAGTTCATTCTTTTTTATGGCATCAATTGATATGGTTTGGGTTTTTGTCCCCACCCAAATCTCATCGCGAATTGTAATCCCCACATGTCAAGGGTGGGACCAGGTGGGAGGTGATTGGATGGACCAGAGGGGCAGCTTCCCCCATGCTGTTCTCATGAAAGTGAGTGAGTTCTCACAAGATCTGATGGTTTTATAAGGGGCTCTATCCCCTTCATGTAACACTCTCTCTTGCCTGCTGCCATGTAAGATGTACCTCTTCCCCTTCCGCCATGATTATAAGTTTCCTGAGGCCTCTCCAGCCCTGTGGAACTGTGAGTCAAATAAACCTCTTTTCTTTATAAATTACCAACTCTTGGGTATGTCTTTAAAGCAGTGTGAAAATGGACTAATACATCAATATGCCACAATTTTTTTTTTGAGACAGGGTCTCATTCTGTTGCCCAGACAGGAGTGCAGTGGCATGACCATGACTCACTGCAGCCTTGACCTCCCAGGCTCAAGGGATCCTCCCACCTCAGCCTCCTGAGTAGCTGGGACTACAGGCATCACGCCTGGCTAATCTTTTGTATTTTTTGTAGAGACAGGGTCTCACTGTGTTGCCCAGGCTGGTCTTAAACTCCTGAGCTCAAGTGATCCACCAACCTCAGCCTCCCAAAGCGCTGGGATTACAGGTGTGTGCCACCATGCCTGGCCCAATATACAACAATTTGTTTATCCATCCACCTGATCCACCTGGTGATGAACATTGGAGTTGTTTCCAGTTTTTGGCTATTTCGAATAACAGTGCTGTGAACATTCTTATGCAAGTCTTAGTATGAACGTGTGCTTTCATTTGTCTTGGACAAACCCTAGAAGTGGAATAGTTGGGTCATATGGTAGGAGTAAGTTTAACTTTTTAAGAAACTGTCAAACATTTACAAAGTAGTTGTGCCATTTTACATTCCCACCAATAGTATGAGAGAGTTCCAGGTGCTCCACATCTGTGATGAGTCTGTAATTTTAGCCATTCCATGTTGTAGTGGTATCTCATGGTGATTTCAATTTCCATTTCTGAAATGACAAATGACGTTCAATATCTTTTCATGGGGTTATTTGCCTTCTGCATACATCCTTGGTGAAGTATTTGTTCATATCTTTTGCCTTGTTTTTAATCGTTTTGTTTTTATTAAACTTATTAAAGAAAACTTATTATTAAATTTTCATAATACTTTATATATTTTGGATACAAACTTTTTATTCTGTATATGTTTCGCAAATATTTTCTCTCAGTCTGTGGCCGTTTTTTCCATTCTCTTAACAGTATCTGTCAAAAAGCAGAAGTTATTAATGTCTATAAAGATCAATCCATCTTTTCTTTTATGGATTGTACTTTTCGTGTCATATCTAAGAAACATTTTCCCAAACCAAGGTCACAAAGATTTCTTCCTTTGTTTTTTTCTTTGTATTTCAAATATATTCTTAGAAGAATGGAAAGTTGTGTGTGTCTAAGGTATTTTAGATTTTGCTTTGCAAAGCCCTTTCTCCTTGTGCTCTCACACACTACACTTTCGCAGCTGAAGGATGTTTTTCTTTTTGCTATGATAATATATAATTTGGACAGAAAAAGAGTACTTCTAATTTGTTTGCTAGAGGGAGCTTAGTGGACGTATAGATTGCCCAACATCTGAACACCCTTTTGGTCTGGGAAAAGTGTCAAGATATTTGGAAGTAAAGAAGTGAAGCTATTCTCTTTCCCAGCTGTGTGGTAACTATATTGATAAGTCTCAAAAAACCTAGGCCAGTCAACAGGTTAGCAGGCAAATTAAAGTAGTGTAGTAACAAAAATAATTATCCCAGCACTTTGTGAGGTCAAGGCAGGCAGATCACTTGAGTCAGGAGTTCGAGACCAGCCTAGCCAAAATGGTGAAACCCCATCTCTACTAAAAATACAAAAATTAGCCAGGTGTGGTGGCAGGCACCTGTAGTCCCAGCTACTTGGGAGGCTGAGGCAGGAGAATCGCTTGAACCTGGGAGGTGGAGGTTACAGTGAGTCAAGATTGCACCACTGCACTCCAGCCTGGGTGAGACAGTGAGACTCCATCTCAAAAAAAAAAGTTAACAAAAAATAATTGAAAATACAATTAAAATATTCTCTATAAGAATAGAATACAATTCAAATAAATACAATTTTATTCACATAAATACAATTCAAATAATCTCTCTAAGAGCATCAAAGAGAAAGCAGTTAATAACCTTTAGCAAACTTCTTAAAATATCCCCTTCCCACCTTATTCAGTGAGGCTAGACTAAGTTATGCCACAGTAACAAACAATTTCAAAATCTCAGTGGCTTAAAACAGCTTTTTTTTTGGCTGGGTTTTCAGTTTATCTTATTCTCTCAGGGATCCAGACAGAGGGAGCAGCTAATATTTCAAAAGTTTTTGGTTGATGTGTTAGTAGGAAAAGAGTTCTAGAGGTTCTCACACCAGCAATTAAATGTTCCAGCCCAGAAACGTCATTATTGTTTTTGCTTCCAACTCATGACCAGAACTGATATAGGAGTTAAGAATAGATTATTTAGGCAGATAGTGAGGGTAGGGAAGTCCTTGGTAAGGTTTTCCTTTTAATGAAAAGCAGCCCTAAAATCATTTTCTTTTCTAACAAGGAGCAGCCTGTAAAATCGAGCTGCAGACACAGACAAGCAAGCTAGAAGCTTGCATGGGTGAATGCCAGCAGTTGTGCCAATAGGAAAAGGCTACCTGGGACTAGGCATGTTCAAAATGGCGTCCCCATAGTCCCTTCTCTTTGCCAAACCACGTATACAGCAAGGAGCAGACAACATGGTGCAGGCCAAGTAGAAAGCTCATTTGCATAATAAGATTAGGGTAGTGTGGCCAGCATTCCCCGGGCATTATGTAAACGTCACACCTGGTCCAACCAATCTGTGGGCCCTATGTAAATCAGACACCACCTCCTCAAGCCTTTCTATAAAATCTGATTCACTCTGCCACAGGCTGGAAGTCCCATTTGGGCTCCCCACTCTATTTCAAGAGAGAGAGCTGTTCTCCTTTCTCCTTCTTTTGCCTAGTAAACCTCTGCTCCTAAATCCACTTCTTGTGTCTGCGTACTTGATTTCCTTTGCGTAAGACGATGAACCTTGGGTATTTACCCCAATGATGCTGCCTCAGAACTATGGCTACAACCTTAACATAGAGCTAGGAAGTGCAATACTGCCAAATCAGTTATATATAGTTGCAATAAAGCTGTGAAAAAAAAAACAACCACCAAACCTCTTTAGCATTTGACCATAAGCATTTATTGCTCATGCATCTGGAGTCAGCAGGTGGCTCTACTGATCTGGGCTGGGCTCACACACATGTCTAGGGGCCAGCTGGTTTTCAGCTTTGTAGGCTGACCTCACCTGGGGCAACTGCAGTAACTCTATTCCAAGTGTCTCTCAACCTCCCACAAGCCAACCAAGCATGTTCTCAAGGCAGTGGCAGTGGTGCAGGTGAGCAAGCAGACATGCAGTTCTTCTAGTCTTGGAGCTGGCACACCACCACTTTCACCTCTTCTTAATGGCCAAAGCCAGTATGTGGCTGAGCCCAAGGGCTGAGTATTATATTGCATTCATGGCAGGAGAGCACTGAAAAGTTTCATGGATCCAGGGAGGAGTGGAGAACGGAGACCAATTATACAATCTACAACACCTACCATGTGTTTGGAAGGGGGAAGAACCTAAAATATTTGGTGAAAAGCATTAAAAACTCCCACACCATCCCTATTTCTCAGTATCTAAAATCTCCACAACCCTCAGGGATTCCTCCTTTTCTCTTCTAAAACTTTTCTCAGTGCCCATAAACACTAGGGTTTCTGACTCTAACTTCTTTGTTAGAAGCTCAGCTTTATCTTTCTGCTTATTTAGCTCTTTTTCTCATTAACAGGAGTCAAACAGAGTCTAGAAGCTGACCCAGAAACTAGAATCTTTCCTAGTGAGAATGTTGAGGGCCAGGTGCGGTGGCTCAAGCCTGTAATCCAAGCACTTTTGGAGGCCGAGGTGAGCAGATCACTTGAGCCCAGGGGTTCGAGACCATCCTGGGCAACAAAGACCCTGTCTCTATTTAAAAAAATAAAATAAAATAAAAAATTTAAAAAAGAAAAGGAAAAATATTAGGAAGATTACACACTTATGGAACTCTCTTCCCTCCATGTCAGATACTCATTAATTGTGTGATTCTTTGATTAATGTTGCCTGCCCCACAGGACTGTTAACTTCATGAAGACAGAGCTCCCCAGAGCCTAGCATAGAGTGTGGCATGGAAAAAGTGGACAAAAGACCAGTGCTGTGACTCACACCTGTAATCCCAGTACTCTGGGAGACAGAACTGGGACAATCCCTTGGAGCTAGGAGTTCAAAACCAACCGGTCAACATAGCAAGGCCCCATCTCTACAAAATAAAAAGAAAAAAAAAGTGGACAAAATATATGTGTTGAGTGGGGGACTTTACTTGTTTTGTGCTCCCTAGCATCTGGCACAGTGTTAGGCACATAGTAAGCCCTTAAGACATGTTTATTGAACAATTGAGCTATTATTTAAACCTAAACTACTTCAGGCTATGTTTATATATATATAATTTATCAAACTATAGTGGGAAAGAAGAAAAAAAAAACGAGGCTGAGTTTCTAATCCTAGCTCAGTCACTACATTGTTGCATGATCTTGGGTAAGTCACAACCTCTCTGAGTCTCATCTTCCTCACCTGCAAACAGCAGGAATGGAAAAATGCTCCCTTAACCCCCTTCCATCTCCCACATCCCATGCTGCTACATATACAACATGGAGGCTCATTTATGCATCCCTTGACATTTTTCTTCTGTGTAATTGCAAAGAAAATATTATTTCATATTTTTAGGTATGCATTCAGAAGGCCACAAGCAGACATGATTTATGTTTACACACAAGTTTTCTTCCTGACACACATAAAAACACGGCTGCATTTTATGAAAATACCCCTTGAAGTTGTCAATGTCAAGTTTGGAACTTCTGAAAGAGGTTTCTTTTTTTGTGGGAAATAGGATTCCCTCATCACTTATTTCCCTGTTTCTTCTGGGATTTCTCATGACACACATGTGACATGTCACTTCATTTTGACTTTTGTCACAAAGAAACCCTGGTACCTATTTTCCACACCTCTATTATTCTTTGTTAGCCAAGTATAGTCAACTTTTGATATCCCAAATTGGAGACGGTAGCTCAACCCAATGATTCTCAAAAAACTGGCTTAGTAACTACTGAAAAACTTAGAGCTTATAAACGACCATATTCAATGTGTCTGCAAAATCCTTTCTATCAAAATTGGAAAAGGGCCTGGATTAGCTCTTCTTCTCTCTATAGGTAGGCCATATCTTGCTCTTGTCACTCATTGATTTAATCATCAGTGGATCATTCACTCAATATTTTGAATGCCAACTAGGCATCAGGCCCTGTACAAGTACCTGGAGTTGCAGAGACAAAATAAGATGAGTTTCATGTTCTTGGAAAGCTCACAGCTTAGGGTGGAATGGGAAGTTCTAGGGAGAAATAGATGTGTGACTATAATACCGTGTGATCAGTGTTATACTGAAGTGCCTCAATTTATGATTAAGTTGTGTCCTGGTAAATTCAATGAATGTAGTTTAAAAATATCATAAGTTGGCCAGGCACGGTGGCTCATGCCTGTAATCCTAGCACTTTGAGAGTCCAAGGTGAGTGGATCATTTGAGGTCAGGAGTTCAACCACCCTGGCCAACATGGTGAAACCTCGCCTCTATTAAAAATGCAAAAATTCGCTGGCATGGTGCTGAGTGCCTGTAATCCCACCTACTTGGGAGGCTGAGGCAGGAGAATCACTTGAACCTGGGAGGTGGAGGCTGCAGTGAGAAGAGATCATGCCACTGCACTCTGGCCTGGGTGACAGAGTGAGACTCTGTCTCAAAAAATATATACCATAAGTAAATACTTTTTTTTTTTTGAGTTGGGGTCTTGCTCTGTCACCCAGGCCAGAGTGCAGTGGCACAATCATGGCTCACTGCAGCCTCAACCACCTGGGCTCAAGTGATTCTCCCACCTCAGCCTCCCAAGTAGCTGGGACCACAGGTGTATGCCACCATGCCTGGCTCATTTTTTATTATTTGTATAGATGAGGTCTCACTATGTGGCTCAGGCTGGTCTTGAACCCCTGTGCTCAAGTGATTCTCCTGCCTTGGCCTCCCAAAGTGCTAGGATTATAGGTGTGAGCCACTGCAGCCCGCCAAAAAATGAATTTAATACCTCTGACCTACTGAATGTCAATCATAGCTTAGCCTAGCCTACCTTAAACATGCTCAGAATACTTACATTAGCCTATACTTGAGCGAAATCATCCAATACAAAGCCTATTATGTAACAAATAATATTTATAATAAATATATAATAATATTCCATGAATAGCTCATGAAATTTATTGAGTAATGTACTGAAAGTGAAAAACAATGCTTATATGGGTTGAAGTATGGTTCCTACTGAATGCCTATTATTTTTGAATATTCATAAAGGCAAAAAGTATAAATTGACCTGTCACAAGTTGGGGCCATCTATAACTGAGGTATTGGTAAATTTCAGAGAAGGGAGTGATTAATTATCTGGGAAAGAGAGAGAGATGTTAAAAGAAGAGGGACAGGCCAGGCGCAGAGGCTCACACCTGTAATCCCAGCACTTTGGGAGGCTGAGGCAGGTGGATCACGAGGTCAGGAGTTCAAGACCAGCCTGGCCAACATGGTGAAACCCTATCTCTACTAAAAACTATAAAAATTAGCCAGACGCATTGGCAGGCACCTGTCATCCCAGCTATTTGGGAGGCTGAGGCAAGAGAATCACTTGAACCCAGGTGGCAGAGGTTGCAGTGAGCCGAGATCATGCCACTGCACTCCAGCCTGGGCGACACAGCGAGACTCCATCTCAAAAAAAAAAAGAAAAGTGACACTTGAGCTAGGCCTGGAAGGATGAGGTGGAAAAGGCTTTCTACACAGAAGAAAGAGTTTTGGTGGTTTCTTGTTATTGCCTGTATTAGTCAGGGTTCTCTAGAGGGACAGAACTAATAGATGTATATATAAAGAGGAGTTTATTATGGAGTATTAACTCACATGATCACAAGGTCCCACAATAGGCCATCTGCAAGCTGAAGAACTTGGAGTCCAATGTTTGAGGGCAGGAAGCATCCAGCACAGGAGAAAGATGTAGGCTGGGAGGCTAAGCCAGTCTTGTCTTTTCACGTTCTGCTGCTGCTTTTTATTCTGGCCTTGCCGGCAGCTGATTGGATTGTGTCCACTCAGATTAAGGGTAAGTCACCCTTTCCCAGCCCACTGACTCAAATGTTAATCTCCTTTGGCAAGTCCCTCACAGACACCCCCAGGATCAATACTTTGCATCCTTCAATCCAATCAAGTTGACACTCAGTATTAACCATCACACTGCCCATCCCACCTAATGCAGTAATTTTGTCCCCATTTGACTAACGAGGAAACTGAGGCTTGGAGTGGTTATATAACTTGCCCATGGTTATACAGCCATTAAGCCAAGGTTGAAATGTAGACCTAGCTGGCTCCATTGTCTCACTCTGTGTTTCCTATGCTTCTCCGCCTTTGTAGATGGGTCTGCTAGTCTGGTAGACTGATGTAGTTCTGTAATTCTTCCAAAAGACACATCGCTCAGACCAGAAAAGAATTTATTGCTAACCTGGGTTAAAAATCTCTGGGAACTTTTATAACAAAATTCTGTTCTAATCTACCGAACGTCAATCATAGCTTAGTCTAGCCTACCTTGTTTAAAAAAAAATAAAATAAAATAAAGTTTCAACCAAGCAAGGATGAAATTTTTTAAAAAAATTTGTTTTAAAAGAAAAGAAAAGGAAGGCAAGGTAAAAGAGTTCCTTTGCATATGAAAGGGAGTGTTGGTACACAAAGAGACTGTCAATGCTGAGAGCATTTTTAAAACATAATAAAGCACAGAGGAAGTGGGGCTGGGGGAGGATTGTAAACATGGATAGTTCTGCCTGCCCAGCACTCTTACTTCCACCTGCAAACCTACTGCCCTCTCCCAAACCCTTCCTGGACAGGTTCCTTAGCCCACCCTCATTGGTCGTATGATTGGTATGGGGTTGGGGCCTGGCTGACTCAGCTGAGCCAATCAGAACCCAGTGCTGGGGTGTGTGTGTGTGTGTGTGTGTGTGTGTGTGTGTGTGTGTGTGTGTGTGTGTGTGTGTGTGTGTGTGTGGTGATGAGTCTGAGTGTGTGTGTGTGTGTGTGTGTGTGTGTGTGTGTGTGTGTGTGTGTGTGTGTGGTGATGAGTCTGAGAGAGGATAGCTAAAGCTCAGGACAAAGCTGGAAAAAGCAGTGGGAAGAGAGCATCCTGGCAGCATTTACGTTCCTTGTGTGTGTGTTTTTTTTTTTTTTTTTTTTTTTTTTGAGACAGAGTCTTGCTCTGTCGTCACCTAGGCTGGAGTGCAGTGGCACAATCTCAGCACACTGCAACCTCTGCCTCTCAGGTTCAAGCGATCCTCCTGCCTCAGCCTCCCGAATAGCTGGGATTACAGGCATGTGGCACCCCACCCGGCAAATTTTTGTATTTTTAGTAGAGACGGGGTTTCACTGTGTTGGCCAGGCTGGTCTCAAACTCCTGACCTCAGGTGATCCACCCGCCTTGGCCTCCCAAAGTGCTGGGATTATAGGCGTGAGCCACTGCTCCCAGCCATATCCCTTGTTCTAATTGCCCCAGAAGTTGATCTGGCCTCCTGACTTTCCTGTACTGGAGCTAAAACATTGCCTCTTATTTGGAGAGTAGATGGAATTGGAAGAAAAAAAGGGCCAGGGAAGGCTTCAGGAGGCTATGATGCACGAGCTCAGTCGGGAAGGATGAGTGGCGCTTACCAAGGCAGAGGAGACTTTAGGGGAGGAAATAGCATCTGTAAAAATCCAGGAGGTTGTGAAGTGACAAGGTAGCTTCCAGAAACTAGACTTCTGTTCAATTAAAGGGCAGGATGCACAAGGAGTCATTGGGCATATACAATGCTTAGCACTTTGAAAGCCCTCAATAATAACAATAACAGTTACTATTATTTCTACATGGAGAATGGCAGAGGAATAAGAGTTATGCTGAAGTTAGAATATAAAAGACCCAGCCAAGCACAGTGGCTGAATCCTGTAATCCCAGCACTTTGGGAGGCCAAAATGGGCAGATCACTTAAGGCCACGAGTTCAAGACCAGCCTGGCCAACATGGCAAAACCCTGTCTCTACTGAAAATACAAAAATCAGTTGGGCATGGTGACACACGCCTGTAGTCCCAGCTCCTCAGGAGGCTGAGGCAGGAGAAACGCTCGAACCCTGGAGGTGGAGGTTGCAGTGGGCCAAGATCATGCCACTGCACTACAATCTGGGCAACAGAATGAGACCCTGTCTTAAAAAAAAAAAGAAAAAGAAAAAGAAAATATCACTAGGACAAGAAACACACTGAAACAATGTGTTTAAAAAAAAAAAATATATATATATATATATATATATATATATATATATATATATATATATATATGTTTTAGGGGCCAGGCATGGTGGTTCACACCTGTAATCCCAGCACTTTGGGAGGCCAAGATGGGCAGATCACTTGAGGCCAGGAGTTCAAGACCAGCCTGACCAACATGGTGAAGCCCCGTCTCTTCTGAAAATACAAAAATCAGTAGGGCGTGGTGATGCACGCCTGTAGTCCCAGCTCCTCAGGAGGCTGAGGAAGGAGAATAGCTTGAACCCTGGAGGTGGAGGTTGCAGTGAACCAAGATGGTGCCACTGCACTACAATCTTGGCAACAGAATGAGACCCTGTCTTAAAAAAAAAAAAAAAAAGAAAGAAAGAAAAAGAAAAAGAAATTACTAGAACAAGAAACACACGGAAACAATGTGTTTAAAAAAAATATATATATAATTTAGGGGCCGGGCGCACTGGCTCACGCCTGTAATCCGAGCAATTTGGGAAGTCAAGGCTGGTGGATCACCTGAGGTCAGAAGTTCAAGACCAGCCTGGTCAACATGGTGAAACCCCGTCTCTACTAAATATACAAAAATTAGCCGGGCATGGTGGCGGGTGCCTGTAATCCCAGCTACTCGGGAGGTTGAGGCAGGAGAATCACTTGAACCCGGGGGCAGAAGTTGCAGTGAAGCAAGATAGCGCCATTGCGCTCCAGCCTGGGCAACAAGAGCAAAACTTCATCTCAAAAAAAAATATATATATATATGTATATATACACACATACATATAAATATACACATACATACATATATATGTATGTGTGTATATATGTATATACACACATACATACATATATATGTATGTATGTGTACATATATATATATATATATATATATACCGAGTCTGCCTTTCTAAGGAGTTTGGATCTTATCCTGAAAGGTTCTAAGGAAACCCTTTTTTTCTAAATACATCCCTTTGACTGCAGTGGGAAGATCACTCAAAGGAGTCTGAGGCTTCAGGCGGAAGTTGAATATTTATTTAAGCAGCTTAGAACACATCTCTGATTTTTTCTGTACTGACTCATTAAAACTGGGAGAGGGGAGGTACACTGTGTCATAGTTCACAGTATGGGAGCTGTTATTCCACGAAAAGTGAAGAAGCCTTGACCAAGTCAGGCAACAGTTAGGTGACAAATTTATGGAACTATTGTGTAGGAAAGTTGGCATTGCAAAAGAAACAGTTCCGTTTCATCAGTAACACAGAAATATGTGTCACGCTGCTAACTGATGCAAACCTAGGCAATGCTTTCCATTGCCTAAATGGCTCAACTATTCGGCCTTGTGAGGGGAGGAAGAAGGCAGAAACCATTGCAGGTGAACTATGAGATAGTGTACCTCCCTCTCTCCCCACTTAAATATGAGTCAGAACAGAAAGAAAATCAGAGATGTGTTCCAAGCTGCTTTAATAAATATTCATGCTTAGGTGTTCTCATAAAACATACATGAAAGCAACCAAGGGTAGTGTTTCATGTATAATCAAAAGGATTTGGCACCTACGGCTGAAATAGTACAATATCAGAGGAGAGAAGGAACTGTGATGTTGGTGTTGACAGGCAGCAAGATCATGCCCACATACAATGAGAAAACTGCTGACATAGATTAGGTTTCTAAAAGGGTTTCTCCACTCTAAAGGAAGGAGGAGCCCAAAGGGTGAAGCTCCCAGTCCCATGACAGAATAAGCCCTGCTTGCAAGTTTCCAGTCTTTAGAGCCCTTCCATGTGGCCAGGAGAGGAGGTGGGGGTGGAATTATCAGCCTTTACGACATCTAAAGCTGTCCTAAGAAGTAAGGACAGTCTAGAGCCACTTGGGCCATGGCCAGAACTACATAATATTCCATCATATAAGATGTGGCATACTTTTATAATCTCCCAGTTGTTGGCAATTGGATTTAAAAAAATATTTGTAGGCTGGGCGGTGGCTCACGCCTTTAATCCCAGCACTTTGGGAGGCCGAGGCAGGCAGATCACCTGAGGTCAGGAGTGTGAGACCAGCCTGGCCAACATGGTGAAACCCTGTCTCCATTAAAAATATAAAACTTAGCTGAGTGTGGTGGCAGGCACCTGTGATCCCAGCTACTCAGGAGGCTGAGGCAGAAGAATCACAATCTCACTGCAGAGGCTTCAGTGAGCCGAGATTGTGCCATTGCCCTCCAACCTGGGCGACAGAGTGAGACTCCCCCTCAAAAAAAATTGCAATCTGCGTGCCAGAAAAATTAATATCTAATTGTGCTATTGCAGGAACTAGCATAAACCAGCTTGGAAAGATTCTATCAGTTAGGCTGTAAAATTATAATCTGCAGGTAGTCACCTATTCCAAAGATCTCCCTGGGCAGAAGGCTGTGGGGGTCAAAAGATGTTGGGAATAATTAGCCTTGATTTACAGGCGCCCAATAACATTTGTGAGCTCAGAGGACAGGCTGTCAATCAAGCATGAGAAAATGCCAGTAAACTATGAGTAAAATGCCTCTAATTGCTGTAAGGGTGGAAGACAAAGTGATTGAACTAAGCATTTATTGTCCAGTAAAGTATTCTAGGGCAGTGCAGTATCCCTCCTCAGGCACCCTCCCTGAGGAGTAAGGATGACCAGCAAGAAATAAGCACCTAACAGACCCCTTCTCAGCCAAACATCACAA
The DNA here is from genome assembly GCF_028885655.2 of Pongo abelii. Lineage (NCBI taxonomy): Eukaryota > Metazoa > Chordata > Mammalia > Primates > Hominidae > Pongo > Pongo abelii. The sequence continues at coordinate 139,377,671 of NC_071992.2, read as the reverse complement.
CTGGCTCTTCAGTTTCTTTCCTTCTCTATGTGGCCTTAGTAGTAAAAACCATTTTTTCCAAGTGTTTTTGTTTTTATTATATTGATGCGTTTGATAAATACTGCAAGCAACTTTCCATGTGAGGAAATAAAAAGATAAAAGGATAAGCACAATGGATCATTTATTTACTCTATAGACTTTGGAAGAGTACTGTCTGTTAGTGAAATCAAGCCCAGAAGTTGGGCCCAGCTGCTTAACCCTGCAGAGAATTTCTTTTCAAGGAAGTAGGTGTGAACATCTGGGGTGTGGAGAGGGAAATGGAACCAACATTGACTAGACATCTGTGCCAGGTATGTGTTAGCTGCTTTTCACTTTATGCTAGTTTGTTCTTTGGTCTTGCTTCCCTTTTTTTTTTTGACGGAGTCTCGCTGTGTCGCCCAGGCTGGAGTGCAGTGGCACGATCTCGGCTCACTGCAACTTCTGCCTCCTGGATTCAAGCAATTCTCCTGCCTCAGCCTCCCGAGTAGCTGAGATTACAGGCGCCCACCACCACACCTGGCTAATTTTTGTATTTTTAGTAGAGACGGGGTTTCACTGTGTTGGCCAGGCTGGTCTCAAACTCCTGATCTCAGGTGATCCACCCGCCTTGGCCCCCCAAAGTGCTGGGATTACAGGCTTGAGCCACTGTGCCTGGCCTCCTTTTTGTTTTTAAATCCCACAGAAGGTCCTACTTGAATTTTGCATTATATTAAAACCTCTAACTCATAGGTACTGTGAACATAGAGTTCCAATTTCATGTTTTCTGTTCTCCCCACTAAATACATTTGCATTTATTAGATCTTGTACCCTGAGTAATGGTTGGGAAAATATGCGTAGTATACTTAAAGGCATGAAACCCAGACGCCTGAGTTCCACTCCATTGCTTACTGTAATAGTACTATAACCTTGGACAAAGTATTTAACTTCTCTGATTCTTGATTTCTTCATCTGTAAAATCAGTGTCATAATAGGACTCACCTCATAGAGTTGCAAAAAGTTTAAACAGCATCAGGCAAATAGAAGTCCTCAATGAGTGCTAGCTATTATTAAAGCCCTGCCAGGCGGGTACCAGTGATGTGCTGTAAATGTTTAATGACCGCCTCTCTGGACAAAAAGAGTTCTGGTATGTAACATTTGGCAATTTCTGTGGTGGAAATACTCCTGTGATGGCCAGTTTCAGGCTATCAAGGTAATATCACTGAATGCAGAGTTGGACAGAGGTAGGCAACAGTACAGTATTGTATAGTATGTTCACTGTATAGACACAATAGACATAAATAACTTCAAGAGCATAGATAATAGTAAAATACAGTATTATAATTAGAAAGGCTGGGAGTGGTGGCTTATGCCTGTAATCCCAGCACTTTGGGAGGCCGAGGCAGGTGGGTCACCTGAGGTCACAAGTTTGAGACCAGCCTGGCCAACATGGTGAAACCCCATCTCTACTAAAAAGACAAAATTAGCCGGGCATGGTGGCATATGCCTGTAATCCCACCTACTTGGGATGCTGAGGCAGGAGAATTGCTTGAACTGGGAGGCGGAGGTTGCAGTGAGCCGATATCGGGCCACTGCACTCCAGCCTGGGGAACAAGAGTGATACTCCATCTCAAAAATAAATAAATAAATAAATAGGAAGTGGTACTTATTATCTTTTGAAATATAATGTGTTTTAATGTAAGTTTATATAATTTAATTTAATTTTGTTTTTAGAGACAGGGTGTCTCTTCATTGTCCAGGCTGGAGAGCAGTGGTGTGATCATAGCTCACTGCAGCCTCAAACTCTTAGGCTCAAGTGTTCCTCCTGCCTCGGCCTCCCAAAATGCTGGAATTACAGGCATGAGCCATTGCACCCAGCCTAATTTAATTAGAAAAATATAATTTTAAATTTTTTGTTTCCATAGGTTTTTGGGGTATAAGTGGTATTGATTATGAGTAAGTTCTTTATTGGTGATTTGTGAGATTTTGGTGCACCCACCACCCGAGCAGTATACACTGCACCCAATTTGTCGTCTTTTATCCCTCATCCCCTTCTCACCCTTCCCCGCAAGTCCCCAAAGTCCTTTGTATCCTTCTTATGCCTTTGCATCCTCATTGCTTAGCTCCTGCTTATGAGTGAGAACATATGAGTAACATATTCCTGAGTTACTTCACTTAGAATAATGGTCTCCAACTCCATCCAAGTTGTTGTGCATGCCATTAATTAATTCCTTTTTTATAGCTGAGTCGTATTCCATTGTATATATATATGCCACAGTTTCTTTATCTACCTACTGATTGATAGGCATTTAGGCTAGTTCTACATTTTTGCAATTGCGAATTGTGCTCTAATTTAATTTTTAATAACAGCTGTGTTTAATAATTGACTCAGAAAATTCAACATTTGGCTCCTGTAGCTGGTGTGAGCTGGCTGCAACAGTGCATTCACCTTTATCAACTTAGACATTTGATAATAATGCTTTAGTTGTTTATCGCTGTGCAACAAACTAGCTCAAAACTTGCTTAAAACAACTGTGATTTCCTTTTTTTTTTTTTTTTTAACGGTTCTGTGACTTGACTGGGCTCAGCTGAACAGTTCTTCTGCCCTGCATGGTACAGCCAAGGCCTCTCATGGTTGCATTCAGCTGAAGCTCAGCTGGGGTAGAACATCCAAGTTGGCTTCTCATCCATCAGGGCCTCTCTCCACATGGCCTGTTATCATTCAGTAGTCTAGCTTCAGCTTCTTCACATGATGTTGGCATCTAAGAAAGAAATGTTCAACTGGGCGTGGTGGCTCACATCTGTAATCCCAGCACTTTGGGAGGCCAAGGTGAGTGGACCATTTGAGGTCGGGAGTTCAAGACCAGCCTGGTGAAACCAGACTCTGCTAAAAATACATGGTAGCATGTGCCTGTAGTCCCAGCTACTTGGAAGGCTGAGGCAGGAGAATCGCTTGAACCTGGGAGACGGAGGTTGCAGTGAGCTGAGATTGTTCCACTGCACTCCTAGCCTGAGTGACAGAGTGAGACTCCATTTCAAATAAAAAACCCCAAACAAACTCAGTGGTTGTCAACCGGGGTGGTTTTGCCATCTCCTCCACACCCTCCACAGAGGACATCTCCTGGCAATATCTGGAGACATTTTTGGTTGTCATAACTGGGGAAGAGGTTCTATTGTCATGGGGTGGCCATGGATGCTGCAAATTATTCTACAATGCACAGGACAGCCCATCACAAGCAAAGAACTATCAACCCAAAATGTCAACAGTGCCCAGGTTGAGAAACTCTGCACGTAACCTGACACATGCACCATTTTGGCTGTTTAGTATGTACACTTTCTCTTTTCAACACATTTTCCCCTGCTGCTTTTCACAGCAAGTACAAGGTATAAAATTCTGTTAGCACTCTCTAAATGTGTGTTCAGCCTATTTGGCTTGGCTTCAAACAAACATGACAGATGTAGCATTTTTGGCTCAAATGCCTTGCCAGTCAAGCATATGCATGTTTGCACATCACGTCTGCAGTGACAGCAATAATATTCTGTGACTAAAAGGGGTTGCACATTCAACTTTTACTGAAACATCTCAAATTATTTTGTTTTTCCTCTGAGTCTTTTGGCTGTCAGGCATTCTTGGTGCCTCTCTCTGCTCTCTTCTTCAGATAAATGGTTCTCTCCTGTTCCTCATGATACCAAGGTTACATTTGCTCTTTTTTTTTTTTTTTTGAGACAGAGTCTCACCGTATCGCCCAGGCTGGAGTGCAGTGGTGCACTCTCAGCTCACTGCAACCTCCGCTTCCCAAGTTCATGGGATTCTCCTGCCTCAGCCTCCAGAGTAGCTGGGACTGGAGGTGCGTGCCACCACTTCCAGCTAATTTTTGTATTTTTAGTAGAGACGGGGTTTCACCATATTGGCCAGGCTGGTCTCAAACTCCTGACCTTGTGATCCGCCTGCCTCAGCTTCCCAATGTAGTGGGATTACAGGCGTAAGCCACCACACCCAGCCACATTTGTGCTCTTTTTATAAAGGGATGCCCATTTATTAGCTCAATTTTTTTTCTTTACTTTTCTTTTCTTTTCTTTTTTTTTTGAGATGTAGTTTCGCTCTTGTAGTCCAGGCTGGAGTGCAATGGCACAATCCCCACTCACTGCAACCTCTGCCTTCCGGGTTCAAGCAATTCTCCTGCCTCAGCTTCCCAAGTAGCTGGGATTACAGGCATGCGCCATCATGCCCGGCTAATTTTTTGTATTTAGTAGAGAAGGGGTTTTACCATGTTAGTCAGGCTGGTCTCAAACTCGTGACCTCAGGTGATCCACCCACCTCGGCCTCCCAACGTGCTGAGATTACAGGCATGAGCCACCACGCCTGGCCAATAAATGTGAATTGAGCTCCTACTGTGCGCAAGAGCTGCTCTGGGTCGGGGGGCTACAGCAGTGAACAAAACCAAGTTGTGCTTGCATGGAGCTTGCATTCTAGCTGGGGAGACAGACAATGAACAAATAAGAAAATAAATAAATGATATGTTGGGTAATGAAAAGTGAGGAAACATTTAAGTAGAATAAAGAGATGAGACTGATGGTGTGGGATGGTATTTTGATTAAAGTGTTCAGGGAAGGTACCACGGAAGGGTGTTGTCTAAGCTGTACAGAAGGAAGACCCAAAAACTCCCCTCCCCTCCCCTTCCCCCACCCCCTTCTCTTCTGTTTTAGAGACGAAGTCTCATCTCACCATGTTGTCCAGGCTGATCTCAAACTCCTAGCCTCAAGCAGTCCTCCTGCCTCAGCCTCCCAAAGTGCTGGGATTGCAGGTGTGAGCCACTATGCCTGGCCCAAGACAGGTTTTCAGTAGTGCACTATACTGTGTGGAGGTTTGGTTTAAAAGAACAGAAATTTATTCTTTCACATATCTGGAGGTCAGAAGTCCTAAGTCAAGACTGGACGTGGTGGCTGGGATCACACCTATAATCCCAGCACTTTGGGAGGCCAAGTCAGGCAGATTACTGGAGGTCAGGAGTTTGAGACCAACTTGGCCAACGTGGCAAAACCCTGTCTCTACCAAAAAAACTCAAAACTTAGCCAGGCGTGGTGAGGCTCACCTGTAATCCTAGCTACTCAGGAGGCTGAGGCAGGAGAATTGCTTAAACCTGGGAGGCAGAGGTTGCAGTGAGCAGAGATCGTGCCACTGCACTCCAGCCTGGGCAACAGAGTGAGACCGTGTCACACACACAAAAAAAATCCTAAGTCAAAGTATTGGCAGGGCTGTTTCCTACTGGAGGCACTGAAGGGGAGTCTGTTCCATGCCCTCCTCCTAGTTTCTAGAGGTTGCTGGCGATCCTTGGCGTTCCTTGGTTTGTAAGATGTGTTACTCTAATTTCTGCCTCTGTCTCCACATGACCTTCTCTCTCTCTCTCTCCCTTTCTCTCTCTCTCTGTGTGTGTCCATATTTTTTCTTTTTTATTAAGACACCAGTCAGGCCGAGTGCAGTGGCTCACGCCTGTAATCCCAGCACTTTGGGAGGCCGAGGCAGGCAGATCACCTGAGGTCAGGAATTCGAGACCAGCCTGGGCAACATGGTGAAATCCTGTCTCTACTAAAAATACAAAAAAAAAAAAAAAAAATTAGCCAGGTGTGGTAGCGGGCACCTGTAATCCCAGCTACTCAGGAGGCTGAGGCAGGAGAATCGCTTGAACCCTGGAGGCGGAGGTTGCAGTGAGCCAAGATTGTGCCATTGCACTCCAGCCTGGGCAACAAGAGTGAGACTCCGTCTCAAAAAAAAAAAAAAAAAGACACCAGTTGACTGGGTGTGGTGGCTCACGCCTGTAATCCTAGCACTTTGGGAGGCCGAGGCAGGTGGATTGCCTGAGCTCAGGAGTTCTAGATCAGCCTGGCCAATATGGTGAAACCCCATCTCTACTGAAATATAAAAAATTATCCGGGCATGGTGGTGGGTACCTGTAATCCCAGCTACTCAGGAGGCTGAGGCAGGAGAATCACTGGAACCTGGGAGGCGGAGGTTGCAGTGAGCCAAGATCATGCCACTGAACTCCAGCCTGGACTCTGTTTCAAAAAAAAAAAAGAAAAGACACCAGTCATTGGATTTGGCCTCACCCTGATTCAGTATGATTCAGCTTAACCTGATTACATCTGCAAAGACTCTATTTCCAAATGTGACATTCACAGGTACTGGGTGTCAGGGCTTCAACATACCTTTTGGAGGAACACAATCCAACTTGCAACAGTGTTGTTTTGAATTATCACAATAACTAGGGGACATGCTGCCATATAGGGCAGGGGCCGGGGGTGCTAGGAAGACATTCCACAATGTGCAAGATGGCCCACACCCATTTGTCAATTCCTAAGATACTGCTGTAAGTAAAAACCCTGTTTGTAATATCTGAACCTAGAACTAACTCTGTTTTACATATAAACATAAAGAATATTTATAGGGATTCAGTATACACTAAATTTTCCTGAAATGCAACCACTCTTCTACTGTTTTCTTTCTTTCTTTGTTTTTAACTGTTCTACTGTCTTCATCAAGAAAGACTGTACTATTTTTTCCTTTCACTTTTTTCTTTTTAGAGATGGGGACTTACTCTGCTGCCCAGGCTGGAGTGCAGTGGCACAATAATAGCTCACTGCAGCCTCCACTTCCTGGCTCAAGTGATTCTCCCACTTCAGCCTCCCGAGTAGCTGGGACTAGAGGTGGGTGCCACCAAACCTGGCTAATTTTTAAATTTTTATGTTTGTAGAGATGGGGTCTTGCTATGTTACCCAGGCTGGTCCCAAACTTCTGGCCTCAAGTTATGCCCCTGCCTTGGCCTCCCAAAGTGCTAGGATTAAAGGCACTGAGCCACCACACCCAGCTTTTTAATTCTTTTTTTTTTTTTTTTTTTTTGAGATGGAGTCTTGCTCTGTCGCCCAGGCTGGAGGGCAGTGGCGCGATTTAATTCTTTTTTACTTGTGTGTGTATTCTTATTTCCTCTTCTTTCTTACATGAAAAGTAACATATTATATACTATTTTACACTTTACTTTTTTCACTTACTAGGGTATCTGACATTTTTTGTACAATATTTTATGCTGTTACAAGTTTATCTTCAAGGTAAACTACTAAAATTGACATTGTCGAGTTAAAGTGTAAATGTATATATTGTTTCTATTGTTATACAATATTTCTTACTGTACTATTTTTTGCCAATCTGATAGGTGAGAAATGGTATCTCAGTATGATTTTAATTTGCATTTCTCATATTATGAGAAAAGTTGAGTATCTTTTAACGTTTTAAGGTAATTTAATTTTTTTGTGAATTATCTGTTTGTGTGTTTTATCTGTTTTTCTATCAGGTTTTTGATCTTTCTCCCCCTCATTTTTTACAAGTTCTTATATGCTTGGTTATTGTAGCCTTTTATCTGCGATATATCTTGGAAATATTTTCTCCACTTTGTCATTTACCTCTACGTGATTTTTTGTCATGCAAACACATTTTATTTTTACATCATTGAATCTGTCTTTTATTTTATCACATTTGAATTTTTATGCACTCTATTATATTCAGAATTTTTCCAAGGGCTGTCCACCGTTGTGGACAGTCATGTAACCAATGCCAATCAATTCAGCTGGTGGTGTTTGAGCCACAAATATAACACATGGATATCTGTCTGCATTTATAGCTCTCAACTCACCATAAATCTATAACTGCAAGCACCAGACGTTTTCATGACGTTTGCTAATATAGTTGTGCCTGATCATTAACATTAAAATCTATATTATAGTAGAAGTTAGTTTCCTTTTTTTCTCATTATATCACAATTAGGGCATTATATTTATTTTATTGGAGTTGTAATTTATAACCTATGGTTTTCATTGTGGCATTGGGACAGCAAATATTTTAAAAGAGAGCATTTGGCCTGATAGGGTTGAGCACCACTCCTCTGGGGGAAGTGTGTTCCAGGCTAAAGGTACAGCAATCACATGAATGCCTTCAACTGTTCAATGCAGGGAAGGTATTGAGGCTGGAGCAGAGTGACAAGGGAAAAGTAGGAGGTCACAGAAATTGCCAAGGTTCACATCATATAGGGCCTAGAAGGTCATGGTAAGGATGTTGCATCATGCTTTCCACTCTAGCTAGAATAAAATGCAATGTGGCTTTGAGCAAGAGAGTGACAGGGTCTCATTTAGGCTCCTGTGGGATTGCAGACTGCAGAGGGGTGCAACGGAAGCAGGGATACCAATTGGAAGTCCACTGCAGAAGTCCAGGCACTGAGGCCGGCTGCGGTGGCTTACTCCTGTAATCCCAGCACTTTTGGAGGCTGAGGCAGGTGGATCACCTGAGGTGGGGAGTTCGAGACCAGCCTGACCAATATGGTGAAACCCTGTCTCTACTAAAAATACAAAAATTAGTCGGGCTGTTGTCAACTATGTGGGCATGCACCTGTAATCCCAGCTACTCAGGAGGCTGAGGCAGGAGAATCATTTGAAGCCCGGAGGCAGAGGTTGCAGTGAGCCAAGATCGCACCACTGGACTCCAGCCTGGGTGACAGAGGGAGATCCTGTTTCAAAAAAAAAAAAAAAAGTCCAGACACTGGTATGATAGTAGGTTGGGCCAGGGGATAGCTCAGTGGAAAAGTTGGGAAGTGGTTTGATTTGGGACATATTTTGAAGGTGGAGAGGTCAGGATTTGCTCATGAAATTTATTTAGTCTTGTGTGAGGAGCCATAAAATCCAGGCTCTACCTGGGCGGAACTTATACTCTAGAGGAGGAGACAGCTACCACACACACAAACAGTTATCAAACTATGTTCTAAGTGCAATGATGGTGATTTGTGCAGGGTATTCTAGGAGTACAGAGGAAGTTGGTGGTGGGTATTTAACCTAGCCTGGGTGGTGGTGATTGGGATAAGGGTAAGGAAAAGTTCTAGGATGAATCATAATTCATTGCAGTCAACAAGCCTTTATTGAGCACCTACTATGTACCGGGCACAGTTCTAGACACTGGGGACACAAAAGTGATCAAAACAAAGTCCCTGTCCTCATGGAGCTCACATTCTAGAGGGCACGATCTGAGACTGTCTTCCTGTTTTGTTTGGTTTTTCTCTAGAGACAGAGTCTTGCTCTGTTGCTGAGGCTGGAGTGCAGTGTTGTGATCATTGCTTGCTGCAGCCTCGACCTCCTGGGCTCAGGTGATCCTCCCACTTCAGCCTCCCAAGTAGCTGGGACTATAGGCACATACCATAATGCTTGGTAATTAAAAAAACTTTCTTTTTTTGTAGAGATGGGTCTTGCTATATTGCGCACGTTGGCTCTTCCTGTTTTTGGTGAAAGCAATTAATATATATATATATAGTATATATGTAACATAACTCATTGGTGTTGGAAAGCTATAGTCAAAGGATTCTGGAATGCCATTCTCTTGGGGCATCTGACTGTTTTCAGAGAGAAAGAAAGAGGAAGGGGAGGGAAGGGCTTTGACTTGAGTGGGAGGAAGGGCCGGCAGGACTGGAATGAGACTTTTATTTTTATTTATTTATTTATTTTGAGATGGAGTCTTGCTCTGTCACCCAGGCTGGAGTGCAGTGGCGTGATCTCGGCTCACTGTAACCTCTGCCTCCCAGGTTCAAGCAATTCTCCTGCCTCAGCCTCCCGAGTAGCTGGGATTATAGGTGCGCAGCACCATGCCCAGCTAATTTTTGTTTTTAGTCGAGTTGGGGTTTCACCATATTGGCCAAGCTGGTCTCAAACTTCTGACCTCAGGTGATCTACCCGCCTTGGCCTCCCAAAGTACTGGGATTACAGGTGTGAGCCACTGTGCTTGGCCCAGAGTCACCTTTCTAAGGTAAAAAGCAAGATGACAATATGAAGTACATGGGCAGATCTGGATTTTTGGGGGCCTAAAGTTTATACAGTTTGGAGGACCTACTTCAAGAAACATAATATAAAATTATGAATACAGGGCTGGGCATGGTGGCTCATGTTTGTAACCCCAGCACTTTGGGAGGCTGGGGTGGGGGGAGGTCACTTGAGGTCAGGAGTTCGAGACCAGCCTGGTCAACATGGTGAAACCCATCTCTACTAAAAATATAAAAATTAGCTGGGCGTGGTGGCAGGTGCCTGTAATCCTAGCTACTTGGGAGACTGAAGCACACGCATCGCTTGAACCCAGGAGGCAGAAGTTGCAGTGAGCCGAGATCGCACCACTGCATGCCAGCCTGGGCAACCTGGGCAACAGAGTGAAAACTCTGTCTCAAAAAAAAAAAAAATTACAAAGTTTTGTGCAGAGCCTTGGAAAGGCCTGTGCAAGTGAGGGGTCCTGTAGCCTGTTTGATTAGGTTCACAATCACACCATCATTAGGTTCACCTCCCACACCTGGGAGGAAGAGTTATTGAGCTGTTAATATCTTTTTATTTTAAATCCTACTCCTGGAAATCAGTTCAACAAAAGGATCAAGAGGCAGTGTGGTCTAGTGGGTAAGAACAGTAAAATACAAGGTCCTTTCAATAACCTACAGTGTCCTCCATGATTCCAGTGACTCTCCTTCGTCTCTTGACCCTCCATCTCCACTCTCACTCCACTCAGCCACATGGGTCTTCGTGTTTAAGGTCTCCATGCCAGCCACATTCCCACCTCAAGGTCTTTGCCATTCCTTCTATCTGAACTGTTCTTCCTCCGGATCTCCACACTGCTTGCTCTTTCACCACCCTGAGACGTGTACTCAATATCTTCTGAGTTTGCATTGAGGCCTTCCCTCGCCAGCCCAAATCTCCTTTTCTTCTTTTTTCTTTTCCTATTCCCATTGCCAGTTTACCTACTGTACATGTTACTTTTTTTTTTTTTTGAGAGGAGTTTCGCTCTTGTTGCCCAGGCTGGAGTGCAATGGCACGATCTCAGCTCACTGCAAACTTCACCTCCCAAGTTCAAGTGATTCTCCTGCCTCAGCCGCCTGAGTAGCTGGGATTACAGGCGCATGCCACCATGCCCAGCTAATTTTTGTATTTTCAGTAGAGACGGGGTTTCCCCATGTTGGCCAGGCTGGTCTCGAACTCCTGACCTCAGGTGATCTGCCCACCTTGGCCTCCCAAAAGTGCTGGGATTACAGGTGTGAGCCACCACGTCCAGCCTTACATCTTACTTTTATCCCTTTCTATTGTCTTTCTGCCTCCTCTAGAATGTAAGTTCCAAGAGGGTGGAGATAATTGTCAGTTTTGTTCACTGTTTAGAACTGTTATTGATATATAACAAGCACTGGACAAAAGCATTGCTGAAAAAATGAATGAAAGAGCACCACCTTTGGGCTGGGCGCGGTGGCTCATGCCTGTAGTCCCAGCGCTTTGGGAGGCCGAGGCGGGTGGATCACTTGAGGCCAGGGGTTTGGAACCAGCCTGGCCAACATAGTGAAACCCTGTCTCTACTAAAAATACAAAAAAGGAGCCAGGCATGGTGGTGGACACCTGTAATTCTGGCTACTCGGCAGGCTGAGGCAGGAGGATTGCTTGAACCCAGGAGGCGGAGTTTGCAGGGAGCCGAGATTGCGCCACTGGCACTCCAGCCTGGGTGACAGAAGCGAGACGGAGACACTGTCTCAAGAAAAAAAAAAAAAAGAAAAAAAAAAGCACCACCTTTGGCTTTAAATAGATCTGGGCTGAAGTTTTATATATGCACCTGCTGGCAAGTGCCAAGTTACTTAACTTCTCTGAGGCTGTTTCTTCATTTGTAAATGGAAATAAAAGTACTTCATAGGGTTGAAGCATTGTTGTAAAGACTAATTAAAACCATGCCCATAAAGGGCATAGCTGAGTGCCAATCAAACTGTAGACACTCAGCAAATGTTAGATATTAGTAAATAAAAAAGTTAGCTATTAGTATAAAAAATGTATATGCATAAAGGTATTCATTATAGAATTATATATAGTATTTAAAAACAGGTATCAGAAATAGGAAAATGGTCAAAAGATTCTGCCATATCACTAGTAGAATATTAGTCATTAAAATGATCATTAAGACTGTAGAAAGAGAAAGCCTTTAAAAAATAATAATTATTTAAATATTATTAATACATTAATAATAAATTTAATAAATGTAATAAATATTCAATATTATTTAAAAAATAATAATATTTTTAAAAGCCAGTCAAATTTAGCAGTGGGGGGTTGTATACCAACTTTAGTGACACTAATGTTAATAAGTTCTGATAAATCACTACCATTGGACCAGCCAGAAAGCCTTTTTTAATGTAAAGTTACAAGAAAAGACCAGACACGCCTGGCCTACTGTTGCTGTGATTTAAACTTCAGTGTTTCTAAAGGCCGAAGTTGAATTCCAGAGCATTCACTCTCCATGAATTCTAGAGCACAACTTAGAAATAAACACTACCAGGCCGGGCGCAGTGGCTCATGCCTGTAATCCCAGCACTTTGTGAGGCCGAGGCGGGCAGATCATGAGGTCAGGAGATTAAGACCATCTTGGCTAACACGGTGAAACCCCGTCTTTAACAAAAATACAAAAAATCAGCCGGGCGTGCTGGCGGACGCCTGTAGTCTCAGCTACTCAGGAGGCTGAGGCAGAAGAATCACTTGAACCCAGGAGGCAGAGCTTGCAGTGAGCGGAGATCATGCCACTGCACTTCAGCCTGGGCGACAGAGCAAGACTCTGTCTCAAAAAAAAAAAAAAAAAAAAAAAAAAAAGAAACAAACACTGCCAGATATTGGGTGTACATTTTTCTTGTTCTTGTCTTTTTCTCATGCACGTGTACTTTTGAGTTTATCAGAGAAACTTTCCTTAGCCCTTCACCTAAGCCAGATAACCCCTGTTTTCTTTCACTGCACCTTGGGTATGAGTAGTGGGTACAAAACAATAGTGGTGGTAGTAAAGGGAAATAAACAGAATAAACCTCAGGCAATATTGTCAAGTATTATCTGTTATTTATATAAATATCTAGCTTTTATATCAAAATTATCTTTTTGTAAGGCTGTATCAATTTATATTCCCACCAGCTGTGTTCTTCATATATTTGCTATCCATTGGTCCCCAGATGTTGCATACTCTCATTACACTGTGGAATATTTAATGCCTTTTTGTTATGAAAAAACTGTTTTTATTAATTAACATCGAGGATATGGTGCTGACAAATATTCTCTAAAATTCTGGAATGTTGGAAACTCTGCTGTCTGACATTCTTTCCATGTGAATGGAACATCCCATTCTTGTCCAGAGCATCTGAGCCATGCAGGTCACTTTGAAACAGGATTTTCAATACAGGTACAAAGCTTTAGATAGAGTTTTCAGATCCAACGTTTCACATTTGTCTTAACTTTGAGATTTCCAAGGAAAGAGCCTGCTTCCTACTCAGGTCTGATGTTAACCTGATGCTACACACAGCTCTGCTTTGCTTCTAGTCTATCAAACACTGCTCCATTTAATTTTTACCAAAAATTCCCCCCATTCCCATAACCCAATAATGACACTTCCGTTTGATGAGAGGCATTGAGGTTCCTCTGGAGTGCAGTCTCCTTTGCTGCAGCAACTTAATAAATCTAACTTTGTTGACCACAGGTTTGTTCCTGGTGCTCTTTATTGGAAGACTTTAGCAATCTTAAACTGTAGGCCCCAAATCCCAAAACAACGGGAAACTCTACTCAGTATCTTTTCTTTTTTTGTTTTTTTTGAGATGGAGTCTGGCTCTTGTCCCCTAGGCTGGAGTGCAATGGTGCGATCTCGGCTCGCTGCAACCTCCACCTCCCGGGTTCAAGCGATTCTCCTGCCTCAGCCTCCCAAGTAGCTGGGACTACAGGCGCCCTCCACCACGCCCGGCTAATTTTTGTATTTTTAGTAGAGACGGGGTTTCATCATGTTGGCCAGGCTGGTCTCGAACTCCTGACCTCGTGATCCGCCCGCCTCGGCCTCCCAAAGTGCTGGGATTACAGGCGTGAGCCACCGCGCCCTGTATCTTTTCTTAAAGATTCCTTCTTATACAAGATGAATTAGACAAGATGGATCATTTTGGCTTTTAGTTCCTCCAACGTTCCAACCTAGTTAGAGCGGCTTTTCTCTGTGCATGGAAAATTCTTCCCGTAGATCTCTTGCCTGGCTGGCCCAGTTCATACCTAAAGTAGCCATCTGTCCTCACACTGCCGCATCCCCACCCCGTCACTCTACCTCATCATCTCATTTCATTTTCCTGTTTTTCTAATCACTCTCTGAGATTATCTTCATTATCTATTTGTTTATAAATTATTCCAATGAGGATGTTAAGATCAGGAGAGAGGGTACCACGACAGCGCTGACAGCCGCAGCTGCTCAGTGTCTAGAACTGTGCCCAACAAACACTTGTGGAATGAGTGAGCAGGCGAGGAACTAGACACTTCGTTTGCCTTCGTCCCTTTTAAATACCCTCCAGCTGGACCCAGCCGCATGAAAACTCTGAGAACTAGGTGAATGGCATTTGGCCTCGCCACTGGCTGGAGCGTTTGCCGTTGCTCCAGGCAACCACTGTTTTCCCACCAGTCTTGTCGTCGCTCTACCTGGCTCCGCCCCCCAGGACGCCGAGCCACGGCCGGGCGGTAAAATCGTCGCTTACCCTTTAAGCGGCGGGACTTCTGGTCACGTCGTCCGCGGTCGCCGGAAGGGGAAGTTTCGCCTCAGAAGGCTGCCTCGCTGGTCCGAATTCGGTGGCGCCACGTCCGCCCGTCTCCGCCTTCTGCATCGCGGCTTCGGCGGCTTCCACCTAGACACCTAACAGTCGCGGAGCCGGCCGCGTCGTGAGGGAGTCGGCACGGGGAGTCGGGCGGTCGTGTGCATCTTGGCTACCTGTGGGTCGAAGATGTCGGACATCGGAGACTGGTTCAGGAGCATCCCGGCGATCACGCGCTATTGGTTCGCCGCCACCGTCGCGGTGCCCTTGGTCGGCAAACTCGGCCTCATCAGCCCGGCCTACCTCTTCCTCTGGCCGGAAGCCTTCCTTTATCGCTTTCAGGTACTTACCAGAGACGGGGGGCGTGGAGACTACAGGCCCCAGGAGGCCCAGCGGCGGCGAAGCGTAGGCTGGCATGTTGCGGGCGCGCGGTGCCTGCTGGGATTTGTAGTGCGTCCGGCGCCGGCGGTTTAGGGCGGGGTCCTTTGGGCCCGGGGAGGCTCTGGAATCTGGAGCGGGGTGCTGGATAGCTGGAGTTGTGGGCTGGCCTGGTGGGGAGGAGTTGACTTTACTAGTATAGTGAGATTGTGCTTCCCGCTCTTCGCACTCAGTGAAGGAAGCAGTGAGATTAGTCGTTGGTAGTTGTCAATCTGTTGGACGCTGGCGATTAGGTCCGCCTGGAGCATTGCCCTCTGACCTCCCTCTGTCACCCACGTGGGTAGCCTGTAGGTGTCAACTTCACCAACTTATAGCTGAGTTCCTTTCACGTTAATGGAGTTTTTTTGTTTTGTTTTTCCTATAGGAGTGATTTAAAGTCAGAGATACAAAGAACGAGTGTATTGTTCTGCATTTCCCTCTAGCCCTAATTTAGTATCCCCCACGTAGTAATAGAATGTACGAAGGAATAGGCAAAGAGTACATTTGTCCAGAAATGGAAGGCCTTGTTATTTTCTTAAGCATGAAGGAAACAGTCCAGAGTAACATATCTGTCAAGAGAGTGCCAGTTTTCTGAAGGTTATCTGTATTCACCAATTTCTGATTTAAAACTTCAATCAGTGGCAGGTCAAATAGCAAGATCTGGCATTAATTTCAGCCCTTTACTTGGCCTATGGATAACATTTTCTTGTCTTTCCCTGTCTTCACTGGGTATTACTTCTTGGTTTCCTTTGCTGGTTCCTTATCTTCCTGACTTTTAAATGTTAGGATGTGCCTTGGGAATCAGTTATAGGACCTTTTCTATAGACTCTCCCTAGCTTTAGGTGGTCTCATTCATTCAGCCTCAGGGCTTTACATACTTTCTATAAACTGGAGATTCTGAAATGTAAATATAAATATCTTCAGTTCAGATCTGTCTCCCTATTTCCAGATTTGTGCATACACCAGTTACTTGAAATCACGACTTGGATGACTGAGTCATCTTCATCTTAACGTGTCCAAAACTGAATCCCCTTTCCCCCTTTGCCTTAGAAGTGAATAGCAACTCCATTATTAGAGGAGCTGAAGTTAATTGTCGGAGTCATCTTTTATTTTTCTTGTTTTTCTCACACCCCACAATCTGTCAGCACATCCTATTGACTCTACTTGAGACATATATCCAGAATACAATCCCTTTTCATTCTCCATTGCAAGCCATTATCACTGCAATCTGGTTCCTTTCCATCTTTTCTCTAGACAGCTAGAGTGATCCTTTTAAAACCTATATCAAGTCCTGTCGTTCCTCTGTCCAGAATCCTACCATGTCTTCTTAATGAGTAAAATCCAAATCCTTTCAGTCGCCTGCAAGGCCCCTGCTGCCTCTCTGACCTCATCTCCTGCTACTCTCCAACTTGTACCTTAGGCTCCACAATGAGATCCTTGCTGTTACTTCAGTGCTTATCTGGATCTCTCCTCAGGGCCTTTGCACATGTTGTTTCTCTGCCTGAGGAAGATAACTGTGGCTCACTTGTTTACCTCCTAACCTTCTTCAGATCTCTGCCCAAATGCCATCTTATTGACAAGGCCTTCTCTGATGGCCGTACATAAAATAGCCCCTCCTTCACTCCACTCCCTTATCCCTTATCCTTCATTTTTCTTTCTTTCTTTCTTTTTTGGAGACGGAGTCTCGCTCTGTTGCCCAGGCTGGAGTGTATATGGCGCAATCTTGGTTCACTGCAACCTCTGCCTCCTGGGTTCAAGCGGTTCTCCTGTCTCAGCCTCCCAAGTAGCTGGAATTACAGGCGCACGCCACCATGCCCAGCTAATTTTTGTATTTCAGTAGAGATGGGGTTTCGCCATGTTGGCCAGACTGGTCTTGAACTCCTGACCTCAGGTGATCCACCCGCCTCAGCCTCCCAAAGTGCTGGGATTAGAGGTGTGAGCCACTGAGCCCGGCCTAATCCTTCATTTTTCTTGCTACATATTACCCTTTGGTATTTATTAGTCTGCTTCCCCTCAGAGAATAAGGCTCCGTGAGAGCCGTTCACCACTGTCCTTGTTACCTAGAATAGTGCCTGGGACATAGTAGGTGCTTATATATTAACTGAGTTGTTGGGAGTAATTGGGCACTTGCTGTGTGCTGGGCACTGGGGTACAATAGTAAATAGGACTGAAAAGGTTTCAAATCCTGTGAAGACATAGAGGCATGTGTTTTAAGGGGTGTAATATTTGATAGGGTGTTCCACCCAGAAAGGCCTCAGAGAAGACATTTGAAGAAATTGGAATACTGAGGAGCCAGCCAGCCAGCTTTGGGTAGATCTGGCCCTGGAGACAACCTTCCAGGAAGGACTAGTAAGTGAAAAGCTCAGAAGTAGGAGCTGGGAACAGGAAGAAGACTGGGTTGCCAGCTGGCACAGGATCAGCTGTAGGGTGAGGATTAGTAGATGACGGCAGGGAGATAGCCAGGGCTGGGTGCAGTAAAGCTAAGATGGAAAGGTGGGTTAAAGCTAGATCATAGTTGAGCCTTGTAGGTCATGTTAAGAGGTTTGAACTTTATTTTGAGGGCGCTATGAAGTCTTTGGAGCCTTGTGAACAAAGGACCGGCAGATTGCCCCGACTACTCTGTGGAGTGGACTTTGTGTGTGTATGGAGGAGGTTGAAGGAGGAAGGGCTAGGTGATGAGATCAGAGAGATGAATCCAGTTAGGAGGCCAGAGAGATGGTGGTTTGGATCAGTGTGGCTGTGAAGATAGAGAAAAGGGCATGAACTTGGCAGAGGGGACAAGATTACAGCTGAACGGATATAAAGAGTGAATGGGTGAAGCAAGCAGGACTGAAAGATACTACTGTTTTCACAGGAGCAGCTGAGTGGATGGCGGAGCCCTTGACTGAGATGGGGAATGGTCAGGGATGCCTAGATTGGGAGTGGGGGCTGGTCTGGATGAAGAGTTAGGTTTTGGCTGTGCTAAGTCTTGAGATGCTCTTCAGGCATCCATGTGGAGAGGCCAAGGGAGCAGTTGGATATAAAATCGTGATTCTGGAGTGCAGCTGGAATTGCATACTGTTCTGTGTTTATTACTTTAGTAAATATTTGTTGGCTGAGAGAATGTTGTGTACTTTGTTCCTGGTGGCTTGTTGGGTAATGTGTGGTCATGGGGAGCAATGGTGGCATATTAATGTGTGAGAAGGACCTGGTCAAAACCGGCTTGTTGTCCCTGTTTGTAAAATCCTCACTTGTGTAGTGATACTAGTGACTACACGAAGTAAATAAGCACATTGTAAAGAAGCAATGTAAATAAGCCTAACAGGCTGCGGGTGTATAATGTTAAAAGTGGTGAACTGATTAAAAAGAGTAATCGTTCTTGTCACATCTTCCACGATTTTGTCATCTTCCCTGTATTATTTCTTCTCAGCTGCCAGCAGGAGGCAGGACAGTGTACTGCCCAGGTGTGAAAAGACCAACAGCTGTACCTTGTCTTTTCTTCCTGTTACTCTGATTCTTGCCTATTTTGGACACATGTAACTTTCAGACCCACATGGAGGAACTCATTTGCAAATGAAGCAGTCAAGGAAAAACTGCATTTGAGAGGCTGCTGTGCACGGACAGTGTGAGGTTTGCTTTAGCAGAGTTCTGCTAGAAAGTTCCTCTTTTCCTTAGAAGCTGAATCTTTCACAGCTTACAAAAATGGGGGAGTGATTGATTTAGAATTGTGTGCTCATGTTGGAAGTGACAAGTTATTTTTCCTTCTCAGCTATAGATTCCTGTGTGTAGCTTGTTGGTTTAGAACTCTGAGGTTTATAACGTTATTTCTTTACTTTGGATAGGTTGAAACAGGTGTGTGTTAAGACTCATTATACTGTTGTCTACGATTTCTCCCTATTCTGAGTCCCTCAGATTTATGTTCATCAATCAAATAGTTCACAGTAATGAAATGTCTTCATATTAATCCTTGATTAACTACACAAGAGGTGGCAATTCCTGCTGCCTTTGTGTTTTCTAAGGTTATGTCTCCTAGGGCCGCCTGCATGGCTATATTTCTTCATTTCTTTGGACAATATAACATCACCCTGTTACAACTTCCCCGAGGTTATGTCATTGAACTCTGACAATCATCCTGAGATAAGTGTTACCCCCATTTTGTAGACAGCTTCAGTTTCAGTTCCTATTTCGTTGAGTCAAAGATAGTTCTAAGCTGTTTTGTTTAACTCCTTTGCATAATATCTACGAAAAAAATAAGTATGTAGCAAAACATTTTTGAAGGTGGTTTCTTCCAAATCAATCATAGCAAATTATTTTTCCTTTTCTATTTGAGTAGAAAGACTGTTAGATTTCAAGTAGTTGAATCATGGTCTCAAGGCCTGGCTCAGTCCCCTGCTAGTTGTGTACCCTTAGGCAAGTTATTTATCCTGTCTAAGCCTCAATTTCTTTAGGATCTGAGGATAATATCATAGCATATTAACTTTGTTCAAAGACTCCATTGATTATACGATGCACCATCAATTTAATGCAACTTTTTTGGGGGACAGGGGAGTAGAAATTACATTAAATGGGTGTATTGATTGTAAGACACTCTAATTTCAGAAACACAGGAACGAGTACCTTCAAACTGAGGAAATACGTTATCTACTTCTTGCCTCTAGTATGTAGAACACATAGAAAAATGTTTGTAATTCCCAGTAAATAGCCTGATAAATAAACTATTCAAAAATAGTTGCCTCCTATGTGGTTGGTATGGGAAAAAAATAGTTGCCAATTTTTGTTTATCAGCCAATACTTTGTGCCTTATTTCCTTCTCTCCTGGACAGTAAGATTCTAATTTTAATTAGTAATTGAAATTGAAATGTAACTGCTGGATGATTATTATGCTTTGTCTTCTTAAAGGCATCCTGACTTGAAGTGGGAAGATGTGAACTCTTGATTTCTCTAATTTGTTTCCAGGAATAAGAAATGGTACCAGCCAATTCTGTGACTCAGCCTTGTGCTTATATTGGCCAAGCTTTTGCTTATATATCACATTTAACCTGATGACAGCAGCCTTAGGAGACTGATTTAAGGGTGTATTGGGGAAGAGAGACATTTCAACATAGCAGGGAGGCGAATGAACTTGGACTATAGGCTGAACATAGAAGTTCTATATCCATCAAGCTTTGGCTATAGAACTCTAGTGGCAAGTGTTTTGGTACGTAGTTTAAGATCTTTCCTTAGTAGTCCTGTCCACGTTGAACAGTTCTGCTGTGGTCTATAATAATGTTGCCCATTAGATTGTGGCTTTTTAAAAAACTTTTTATTGAGTTACAATATACAAGCAGGAAAGTGTATGTATAATAAGTTTATAGCTTGAGTTTTTAAAAATTCAAAACATGTATATAGCCAGCATTCAGATCAAGAAACAGAATCTCTAAAAGCTTTCTCCTACTTCCTTCTGGTCACTGTCCTCTCTAAGGGTAACTATGCTCTTGATTTTTAATACCATGTGTTGTTTTTGCCAGTTTTTATGCTTTCTATAGATGGAATTATGAAGTGTGTTCTCTTTTGTGTCTACCTGCTTTTATCAACATTATGTTTGAGAGTCACCCATATTGTTGCATGTGGTTATAGGTTGCTCATTATGGGACCATACCACAATTTATTTACTCATTCAGCTATTAATGGGCCTTTTGGGCAGTTTCCAGTTTGGCTATTATGAATGGTGCTGCTATGAACATTCTAGTACATGTCTTGGTGAACATATGTACTTCTTGGTGAGGATAAATAGTAATTTCTGTTGCCTGTATATCTAGGAGTAGATTTGATGGCTTCTAATTGCTCTTTTTAAAGATTAAGTGCCTTTCGTTTGTTTAAATGAATGGAAGGGGCCTTTTCTTGCCTACCCGTTATGTCTCCCCACCCAGCAAAAAAGGCCACAGTTTACTAAACCAGCATTTGTCACACAGGTGCTCATCATCTTTCTTGCTTGGTGACTGATATATACTCAAGTCCAAATCAAGTGATCCTTATTATTTCAGACAAATCCTCACTTTTCATACTTTAAAAAAAAAAAACACTCGACTCTGGATGGCAAATTATTTCAGTAGCAGATTGTTTAGAAGATTTTAGCTAAAGGATGGCTGCAACCTACACTCTGAAGTTGTTGGACTAATAACTGAGGAACAATGTCTTATGTCTTCTTTAAGGGTGTATATAGCAGTGAGCACACGGGCTACATGTCCTTGTTAAATGAGGAACTCTAATTAGGGCCCAGCTTTCCTCCTTTCCAAAACTGGGATCATTATGGGCCTGGCCTTGAGGTTGCTGTGGGCTTAAAATGAGATACTCCCCCACGAGTCCTCTCAGTCAGTGTGAGGCAGGCAGTCCTCCATCTGCAGGTCGTGGCTCTTTGTGCTGCAGTTGGCTGCCTCTTAGGCTTTCCAGGGTTGAAAATGGGCCTCTTCACTCCTGGCACTGAATGTAAAGCCAGTTCCTTCTCCTTACTGTTTACATATCAGGTCAAGGAAAAAATGGGATTTAGTTGGATACTTACAATGGGGATTTCCGAAATATGTTACACTGTGTCCTTCTAAAGAGATAAGCTGTCTTCTGGTGTTTTCAGATTATAATTTTAAAGTAATACAAAAATAACATTAAGTCTTTTAGATCAATGAAAGCAAGTATAACTCAAGGGTAGGCTTAATGAACAGGGAAAAGAAGTGAGATATTTTGACAGACACTGATTTCCAAAGAACAGGTGCAAACAGTGACTAAAAATAGTCTTATGTCATCAGCATTAGAGAAAATGTAGTCAGACAAAAACGAGGTTTCTTTTCCAAAACCAGGCCTTGGGTAACTTATAGGAATATGGGGGTAGTTGAAATATGAATTTATAAAAACTGGTTAGCGGGTGTTTCCGAAAAGATTGTGATAATACAATTAACACACCCACACATATTAATTCTTTTTACATAGTATCTTTTTAATTCACTTTCTTAATTCCAACCTTTTACAAATCCTGTAAGATAAGGAAAGCAGAAGTCATAGGATAATGTCATTGGGTAGATGATGAAGCCAATTTGACGTCCATACTTTTCCAAGGGTCCAGGGCTACCTAGAGGGTTTGCTTCTGGTCTTTATTCCCAGTCCTTTTCTTAAGCACAGAGAATTAATTAGTAGGTTTACTCTCAGTCTATTTCAGGATTATACAAGTGTCGTAGTAGTGAACACTTACACTAATTGTAATTGTACCTCATAAACTGACGCCATTTGTGAGAGGGATTGTAAAAATAGGGGCTTAGTATCACAAACTCTGGAGTCAGACTGTCTGGGATAAAATTCTAGCTTCACCACTTACTGGCTGATACTTAACCTTTTCTCATCCTGTTTCCTCATCTATGAAATCCGTCTCCTGAATCAGTGCGTGTAAATAAGCTGAGTAGCACATTAATTTATTGATTTCTTTTAAAAAAAAACAGTAACTATGGAAATTGAGGCTCGGAAGTGGTGACTTATAAGCAAAAACTTAAACCCAGGTCTTCTCAAGTCATCTCCAGTTCCCTTTCCACTAAACTATCCTGTTTCTGTGATAAAGTTGTGAATAAATCAAACCAAATGTTAACCTGTTTTATTTTTCTGGTTTAATACACGTTTCTTGGAAAGTCACTTTTTTGGTATGCACATCGCATTTCACTCTACAAGGAATTAAGCTCTGAGGGTTACATTCCTGTACTTGGAGAATGGAACTGGCCAGTCTGTATGTGGCCAGTCCCTGTGACTGACGTCCTCCATTCCAGCCACACTTGAATTGTTAGCAGTACCCATTCAGTTATTGTGCTCTTGCAATTCTTGGGGCCTTTGTAACAAGTCCACATGTCCCCTCCCTTGTACCAACCCTTTCTTCCTTTGACAGCCTTCCCCACTACTCTGAGGAATTCACGGGCCATGTCTTTTGTGCTTGGTACATGCTAGTGTGCAGTGAGATAGACCCATGTCTCTCACACCAGAAGCCAGCATTTTGCTGCCATTTCCAAAAGTTTAGGAAGGCCATCTACTTCAGTCACTATTTAGCATTGTTCTGGTGGGGGTGCCAGCCAGTGAATTAGACAAGAATGAAATAAGATACAAAAGTTTATTTACAGCTAGGGTTGTATGCTTGGAAAGCCCAAGAAGCTCAATTTTCTTTTTTGTTGAGACAGAGTTTCGCTCTTGTTGCCCAGGCTGGAGTGCAATGGCGTGATCTCGGCTCACTGCAACCTCTGCCTCTTGGATTCAAGCGATTCTCCTGTCTCAGCCTCCCGAGTAGCTGGGATTACAGGCATGTGCCACCACGCCCGGCTAATTTTGTGTTTTTAGTAGAGACGAGGTTTCTCCACGTTGGTCAGGCTGGTCTCCAACTCCCGACCTCAGGTGATCTGCCCGCCTCGGCCTCCCAAAGTGCTTGGATTACAGGCATGAGCCACTGCGACCAGCTGAAGCTCAATTTTCAATATTGTAGGCAGTAAGATACTCAGCTTTTGTGGTTAGGTATAAAAAGATAGAAAGAGATAGCTCTATAGACAACTCTAAAAACTATGAAAAACTTCTTGGCTGGGAATTATATCAGTATCACATGGATATAATAAAAGAATGGTTCTAATTCATTTAGAAAAATAAAATATTGAGACTAACCAAGACAATTGTGACAACTGTCGAAGAAAAAAAGGGGGAGATATTATTTAGCTGTTTAACTTTACCAGCTATTAAAATATATTATAAAAGGAATAGAAATTAGGCTAGGCCCAGTGGCTCACGCCTATAATCCCAGCACTTTGGGAGGCTGAAGTGGGAGCATCATTTGAGGCTGGTAGTTTGAGACCAGCCTGGACAACATAGGGAGAGCCCGTCTCAAAAAAAAAAAAAAAAAGTTAACCAGGTGTGATGGTACACGCCTGTAGTCCTAGCCACTTGGGAGGCTGAGTGGAGAATTGCTTGAACCCAGAAATTTGAGGTTACAGTGAGCTGTGGTCACGACACTGCACTCCAGCCTGAGCAACAGACTGAGACTTTGTCTCAAAAAAAAAAAAAAAAAGAAAAAATAGAAATTAAAATAACTTGATATTGGCATAGGAACCAATTCCAAACAGAATGGTGTTAAAGTAGACCTTAATATAAAAGAGACTAGAGTATAAATGTTCAATGAAAGTAGTTTTTCAAATAATTGGAAAAAATGTGGGTTACTCTGTAAATGGGGTTGGGAAAACTGGGTGACCATTTAGAAAAACAGTTGGATCTCTTCCTCATTCCTTGGATGCACCTTGAAAGTGCTAAAATAAAACCGTGAATGCTTACATTCTTGGAGCGAAAAGACTTTCTAAACATGACACATCATGGATACATTTGCCTACATTTAGTTAAACCTCTGTATGTCAAAATATGGCAAAAGCACCATGAAAGTCTAATGACAGATCAGAAAATGCTTGCAATGATGAGAAAGAGAAATTTCATAATGTATGAGGAAATGCAGCCAGGTGCGATGGCTCATGCCTGTAATCCCAGCACTTTGGGAGGCCAGGGCAGGTGGATCGCTTGAGCTCAGGAGTTTGAGACCAGCCTGGGCAACATCATGAGACCCTGTGTCTACAAAGAAATATAAAAATTAGCCAGGTGTGGTGGTGCATGCCGGTAGTCCCAGCTACTTGGGAGGCTGAGGTGGGAGAATCACCTGAGTCTAGGAGGTGGAGGTTGTAGTGAGCTAAGATCATGCCACTGCACTCCAGCCTGGGCATCAGAGCAAGATCCTATCTCGGGGGGGGAAAAAAAAGAAATCTAAATCCAGAAGAACAAATGAATAAAGGAAATGCTTAGGTTTTTAAAACATGAAAAGGTGCTTGACTTCTCATAATGCAAATAAAAATTAGTTTTCAGATTGGTGAATATATAATACATGAAATGGTGAGAGTATGGAGAGAAGACAGGATTCATCTACTTTTTAGGAGGAAGTATAAATTGAGCAAACATTTTTGTAGGCATTTGGCAGTATCTACCAAAATAAATGCTTATGTCTGTTGCTCTAGCAGATTTATTGACAGGAACTTATTCTGTATATGCACATATAAAGAGGATATACAAGAATATTCATTGTGGCATTGTAACAGTTTAAACAAAAGTTTAGACATTCACATACAAGGAATACTATGAAGCCAATTAAAATATTTTGTAGGGAATGAACTAAGGTATAAAACTGTGCCATATAGAGTAGGATAAAGAAGAATGAGTAATAGTAGCATGTATTTCTTAGAGGAAATAGAAGACACTGATCAGCTGTTGTTGGAACTGGGAGACTGGAGGTTGGGAATGAGGCTTACTTGTTACTTTATTATTTAATTTATTTTAATTAAATTAAATTTAATTTTTTTGAGACGGAGTTTCGCTCTTGTCACCCAGGCTGGAGAGCAATGGTGCGGTCTTGGCTTACTGCAACCTCCGCCTCCTGGGTTCAGGTGATTCTCCTGCTTCAGCCTCCTGAGCAGCTGAGATTACAGGCGCCCGCCACCACACCTGGCTAATTTTTGTAATTTTATTAGAGACGGCGTTTCACCATGTTGGCCTGGCTGGTCTTGAACTTTTGACCTCCGGTGATATGCCCGCCTCGGCTTCCTAAAGTGCTGGGATTACAGGCATGAGCCACCGAACCTGGCCTACTTGTTACTTTAGACCCTTTTTATGTTTTGTTTGTTTTTTCAGGGAAATGTTTTTAAAGAAAAAGTGCCCCTATTGCCTATTTAGTGCATTGGTTTGAATAAAAAATTGTTGTTTTACTTCTGCCTTTGAATGTCGCATTTTTGGACAAGGTTTGTCATTCCAGAATATTCTTTCCCTAAATAGAGGCATTACTGTACTGTTGGAAATTAAGCCTTTGTAATTCATTTTTTGATGTAGGCATAATTGTATGCCTGATCTCAGTAAAGACTAACCATATACTCATATAGTATTGATTTTGTTTCAACTTGTTTAGAAATATTTGTTGCTTATTTTATGATGTCGTTTTATTCCATCGATTTGCAAAGTGATGTGATTGTATTTGGTGTGAACACTTTTCTTCAGTTGTTTTCTTGAGTTGTGTTGGTAGGATCACTTTCATACCTCTCATTGAGGAGGATGCTTTGCAGGGGTTAATTTTGTTTAGTTAAAAGGGAAAGAAATAACCAGGCTTACAGAAACTAACAGCTGTGTTTATTTTGATCTGGACAGATTTGGAGGCCAATCACTGCCACCTTTTATTTCCCTGTGGGTCCAGGAACTGGATTTCTTTATTTGGTCAATTTATATTTCTTATATCATTATTCTACGCGACTTGAAACAGGTATGTTACCCATAGTTGTTTTAAGCATTGTTTATTTCTCATTTACTAATCCATGTGTTTACTTTGGAGGAATTTGGAGGGCAGTTAGCATTACAAAAAGAAGCTGCATAAGGATAGTAAATGCTCGGTGACTGTGCCAGGACTGCACCAGGCACTTAGCTTACTCAATTTTTAATCCTCACAACATCCTGAGGTATAAGTAGCAGTGTTACCATTTTATAGATGCAAAAAGTAGCAGATCAGAGGTTGACATGTCTTGTCCATCTCCTTAGTGGCTGAGCTGTGTGCCTTTCATTTATTTTGATGGTCTCATTTCTTTTGCAGCAGTCCTTGTCCTTCAGTGCAGAATTGGGCTGGAGTATATATGTCTCCTAGATTGGGGTTGAAAAACATTAATTTATGTAATTAAAAGCCTAGATTGATTCTCTAATTGAAAAACTCAACTCTAAAATACAGTATATAGCCAAGATTTAATAATATATGGTAGTTTATCAGGTATGAGTACCAGTGTAATATTTTATTTTATTTATTTATTTATTTTTTTGAGACAGTCTTGCTCCATTGCCCAGGCTGGAGTGCAGTGGTGCCATCTCAGTTCACTGTAGCCTCTGCCTCTCGGGTTCCAGCAATTCTCATGCCTTAGCCTCCTGAGTAGCTGAGATTACAGACACCTGCCACCATACCCGGCTAATTTTTGTATTTTTAGTAGAGACGGGGTTTTACCCTGTTGGCCAGGCTGGTCTCAAACTCCTGACCTCAAGTGATCCGCCTGCCTCGGCCTCCCAAAGTGCTGGGATTACAGGTGTGAGCCAATGCGCCCAGCCAACCTACGTAATATTATGGATAAGTTCGAAAAATCTTTTCATAAAAGTGTCTTACCGAATTGTCATTTATTTCCTACAATACCTTATATGCTGTCTGAGTCACTTACACTAAAGAAACAATACATCAATACACTGTGTTACAATATGGATATAATTTTGTTAAATTTAAATGACTGAAAAGGCTGACTGACTTCAGGGACTTTATAAACTTGCTGGCTGTTACCTCAGGATAGAGAACTCTGAACTACCCTTAAGTGTAAGTCAGTGCTCATATGGTTGAGAATTGCGAATCAGTCTCATCACTGCAGGGAAATAGTAGGATGGGTATTTGATGTCAAGTAACATTTTTCCTTAGATTGGCATTTGCTTTTAGGTTCTTTTTAAAAAGAAAGAAATTGTATTAATACAAAGTGTAAGGTCACAGACTATTATATTACTATTGGGAGGAACCTAGTTTATTTCCTGAGTTTTACCAAAAGATGAATAGGAGATTCAAGGAAGTGAAGTAACTTGGCAGAAGTGAAACTGACAACTAGGCCTCTCACCACCATATCAGGGGTTTGATCTTTAAATCTACGAGAATATGTGATTTTTATTCTCCTTTGTTCCAGTTGGACCCGTAATGATACTGAGTGCTTAGCAGTCTGCCTTTCTGGTATAACTTAATTGAGGATTAATTTGTTAGAGTAATTTTTTTTTTTTTGAGACAAGGTCTTGCTCTGTCACCCAGGCTGGAGTATAGTGGCACAGTCATGGCTCCTTGCAGCCTTGACTGCCTGGGTTCAAGTGATCCTCCCACCTTACCCTCCCTAGTAGCTACAAGTATGGGTGTTAAGCTGCCACACCTGGCTGACTTTTGTATTTTTTGTAGAGATGGGGTTTCACCATGTTGCCCAGCCTGGTCTTGAACTCCTGGGCTCAAGAGATCTGCCCACCTTGACCTCCCAAAATGCTGGGATTACAGGCGTGAGCCACTGTGCCCAGCTGGAGTAATTATTTTATATTGATAGTAAACATTATATCAATAGTAAAATAGATTAAGTGTGGATGATCTGTGATCAGTTATTTAAAATTTTATTCTGGAAAATTTTTCAAACATATGCAAAAGTGGAGGGAAAAGTCAATGAAGCTTTTTTCTTTTTACTGAGACCAAATTCACGTAACGTAAAATTCATCATTTTAACCATTTTAAGGTGTACAATTCAGTGGTCTTTAGTATATTCACAATGTTATGCAGCCATCACCACAATCTAATTCCAGAACATTTTCATCATTCCCTAAAAAAGCCAAAGCAGTCACTCTACCTCCCACTTTCCCTCCTCCCAGTCTCTGGCAACCACTAATCTACTTTCCGTGTATATGGATTTACCTATTCAGGACATTTCATATGTCCTTTGGTGACTGGCTTCTTTCACTTAGCACAATGTTTTTAAGGTTCATCCCTGTCATGGTGTGTGTCAGTACGAACCCCTCCTTAACCATCTAATGGTTATCACCCCTAATAGTTATCTCATAGCCAGTCTTGTTTTATTTATATCTATTGCTGTCCTCCACCCCTGATTATTTGAAGCAAAATGCCAGACATTTCATTTGTAAATATTTCAGAATTTAACTCTGAACTATAAGGACTTAAAACATAATTCTAATGCTGTTGTTAAACCTAAATTGCAATAATTCCATGGCCACTTTTTTTTTTTTTGGGAGATACAGTTTCACTCTGTCACCCAGGTGGGAGTGCAGTAGTGTGATCTCAGCTCACTGCAACCTCTGCCTCCTGGGTTCAAGTGATTCTCGTGCCTCAGGCTCCCGAGTAGCTGGGATTATGGGTGCACACCACCACATCTGGCTAATTTTTGTGTTTTTGGTAGAGATGGCATTTCGCCATGTTGGCCAAGCTGGTCTTGAACTCCTGACCTTAGGTGATCCACCTGCCTCAGCCTCCCAAAGTACTGGGATTACAGGCATGAGCCACTGCGCCTGGCCAATGGCCACTTTTTATTTTTAATTGTCTTCTTGTGCTTTGAATCCCTTTACCCAATCCTATTACCTGGTCAGGTAATACAACAAATTGTAATGTTATTCTCCCTGAATACCAATTTAGGACAAATTTGTGGGATTATTAGGTCACTGGTCTCTTTTATTTGCTTTGATTTTTATAAGTTGCCCCCTCATTCCCTACTTAACAACTACAGAGCATTTTGAAAGGCTTGAACTGAGAGGCATTTTTTAACAGCTTTATTGAGATATAATTCACATACCGTACAATGTACCCGTTTAAAGTATACACAATTCATTGGTTTTTAGTATATTGACAGATTTGTACAGTCATTATCACACCCATTTTTATAATATTTCACCACCCCCAAAAGAAACCCTACCATTAGCAGCCATTCTCCCTTTTCATTTAATCCCTTCCTCCCCCGCACCCTTAGGAAACCACTGATTTTTTTTTTTTTTTTTTTTTTTTTTTGAGACAGAGTCTCACTCTGTCGCCCAGGCTGGAGTGCACTGGCACTGTCTTGGCTCTTTGCAACTTCTGCATCTCGGGTTGAAGCAATTCTCATGCCTCAGCCTCCTGAGTAGCTGGGACTACAGGCATGCACCACCACATCCGGCTAATTTTTGTATTTTTAGTAGACAGGTTTTCACCATGTTGGCCAGGCTGGTCTCAAACTCCTGACCTCAAGTGATTCACCCACCTCAGCCTCCCAAAGTGCTGGTATTACAGGCGTGAGCCACTGTACCTGACCAAAACTGCTGATCTTATTGACTCTTTA
Organism: Pongo abelii; assembly: GCF_028885655.2. Lineage (NCBI taxonomy): Eukaryota > Metazoa > Chordata > Mammalia > Primates > Hominidae > Pongo > Pongo abelii. The sequence continues at coordinate 139,347,727 of NC_071992.2, read as the reverse complement.
GATTTGCCTGTTCTGGGCATTTCTTAAAATCACACAGTATTTTGTTGCCTTTTGTGACTTACGTCTTTTACATACCATAATGTTTTCAAGATTCTTCCATATAGCCTGTATCAGTACTTCATTCCATTTTATTACCATTAAGATTCCATCGTATGGATATACCTCATTTTGTTTATTCAGTCATCAGTTGATAGACATTTGACTTGGTTTCATTTTTTGGCCATTGTGAATAATAGCTGCTATGAACGTGTAGAGAGGAACTTTTGAGATCATTCTATTTAACGCTCTTATTTCATAGATAAGAAAACAGTGATCTGGAGTGGTGGTGACATGTCCCAAAAGTTGCAAAGCTCTTTGAGTTAACGCAGTTAGGACTGGAACCCAGGTTCACTGATCCCCAGTTTTCTGTCAACCACACAGCTTTAAGTTAACATCTTGACAAAATGTTTGCCACCTGAATATTTTCCTGCCTGGCTAAATTGTTAGTTATATAGCAGAGTTGGCTTATTTATGAGGTTTCTGATTTGAACTGGAAGACTGTAATTTGAAACCAGTTAATTTGTAAATTCGCAGTTGCAAGCGTGTCAGATAATATAGTGCTGTAATTTGTATGGTTACAATATTTTAAGTACTCAGTCTAAAGACTCCTTAGGAATCAGACAGCCAAAGCCACATCAAAAGAATCACAGCTATTATTAAAATTCGGAAAGTGTGTTAGAATTTCAGCTGTGATTAATCATTGTGATCCTCTAGCATTAGGCCTGCTTAACACTGTGGCTGAAGTGTGCTTTGAGGTATCAAGGGAGAAATAAAGGAGAGTAGAAGACACTTTTGCTGGAAACCTATTTTCTTTTAGATATATCTTTTTGCCTTACTGACACTTGTTGGTTTTCTTTTTTTAAATTGACTAGCTGTATCATGTAACTGTGAGGGGGTGTGGAACGGGGAGGGAAAGTAACTTTCAAGCTAGAGTGATCTTACAGTCATTTCTGTTTCTTTTTTTTTTTTTTTGCTTCTCTTTAAGTCTTCTAACTGAAGGCATTAGGAATCATGCTTATATGAGAGGCCATTGTTGAATATTCTGCCCAGTAAGGCATATGGCAAGCACTGTGCTAGTAATTTCATGTCACTCTGGTTCTAACAAGCTCTATGACTTTGGTCATGTGACTTTAACTCCGCATCTGTAAGAAGCAGGTCGTAGGTCTTTCCATTCTCCCTTCCAGATGCAGTATGAGGACTGAGTCAGAGGCTATGGAAAGGTTTGGCTGACGCTTTATTCCCTCCTTCCCCCACATTGTTTTCCCTTGGTAGAATGTAAGTCTTTGGAAGACAGAGACTTTCTTTTTCAGTATCTAAGGCCAGTGTGGTACAGGTGGTTGTGTGTGTGTATGTGTGTTTCTGATAATAATGGTAAGTACCTCCCAGCATAGCTATGCTGGGGGAGACACAATAGGAGACAAAACAGGCATGGTTCCTCCTCTGACAGAACTTACGGTCTAGTGGAGGAGGACAGGGATCAAGCATGTAATCCTGAATGCGGCCATCAGGTCACGGCGAGAGCCAAGAAGGAAAGGCTGACAGGCTGGGAGGGAGCTTGGGGGGCCTCACTGGTCTTTGGGATACAGGGCTCAGAAGCTGTGGAATTGACTGTACTTTCTCTGGGTCTATTTTAGCCTGTGGTAGTCAGAGCATGTCACTTACTGGAATTCAGTTAGGAGAGCATAGATTAACCTTACTCAGGTAACTTTGATTCAGGGCTTTATTGGGGACATTGTTTAGATATTTAAAAAAATTCACTTTTCTAGAGAGGAGTGGTTTTTAAAATGTTCTCATTGTGGCTTTTTCTATAACTTTTTGAAGTGTTTCTCTATGTAGATGTTACTTTGTTGTGAAATTCTGAACCATGACATTTGGCTTGTTTTTGTTTCCAGGAGCTTTTGATGGGAGGCCAGCAGACTATTTATTCATGCTCCTCTTTAACTGGATTTGCATCGTGGTATCCTTCAGTCTGTGATTTTGGGCCAGAAATAAACCAGTTTTTTTCCAGGTTTGGGGAGATAGACCATATTCTATAAACATTTCAAATTACAATATTTGCATCTTGGTTGACTATAGTTAATAAGAATAATTAAAGTTTTTTTTAAAAAAACTAGTAAATCATATAGCCCTTGAGTGATGCATTCTCTTACCATTTGTGGGATTTTTTTCCACCTTTGGTTGAGTAGTTTTATGACTGTTCCCTCTTCTTGTTCCCAGTTCTCTGTGTTCTCATGTGTGACAGCTTGTTGACCGAGGCACAAAGAGAGTCCGTGCCATGAGACAGCTTTTGAAATCTGTGGTCCTTATCAGAAAATTAATTTACAACCAGCATCCTTTTCTGACTTCATTGCTGTCCTTCTCTTGGGGTCCTACATAGTAATTCAGTCCCTCTGTGAAGCACCCAGCTCTGGGAAGGGACACAGTACGTTTCTCTGCTTTGTATCAATAGCAGTTGTCAGCACCCCTCCAACTGCAGGACTCTTACAGATGGTGAGAGCAGCAGCAGCTCTCGATGTCTCAGGTCCTGTGCAAAACTGGTGAGCTCAAAATTGCCTTTGGGCTCAGCTTCCATTTAAACTTGGCTGAGGGCCAGAAAATGTGGCACTGTGGATGCCCTTTCTCCTCCTTTGAGGGAAGGAAAAAAATATTTTGGACTTTAACCATGCTATAGAGTCCCGAGAATGTAAGTAGAATGATTATTTCCTTCAAAGGCTACAGGCATCTTCATCCTTTATTTGAAGGAGAGATGTTAAAATGCAATAGCAGAGAAAAAGGATGCCAGATGACCAGACTAAGTCATATGCTGAAGCTGTTGATTTCTACTATGTCCTTGTCATAGTATCGTCTAATGGAATATGCATAATGAAGATTAGATACCTTCGTGTTGTGGAATGTTTTAAGCAATCTGAACTGTAGAAAAGTATTTTCCTTCAGAACACTGGAATTAACTTTAAAAATTTTTTAATTAAAAAAAATATATATAAATTAGTGATGGGGTCTTGCTATGTTGCCCAGGCTGGTCTGGAACTCCTGGCCTCAAGCAGTCCTCCCATCTTGGCCTTCCAAAGTACAGAGATTACAAGCATGAGCCAAATTACACCTGGCCAAGTGAATTTTTAAATGGGAGGAAAATAACCACATCAGTCTTGACTAGGTACAGAATGCTTTTTTATGTCTGATCTTTAACTTTACAAACCAAGATTACTGGCTTAGCAATGGATATGCAGGTAAGTGTCCGTTTAAACTATCTATTTGCCCTTTTATTTGTTTCAAATATACTATTAGTGGCCTTTGTCAGAAGTTGAAATTGCATTAACTATGGGGTTAATTATGTGGTATTTTGAAATTATAGAATTATAGCTGTTTTATTTATTTATTTATGAGATGGAGTCTTGCTGTGTTGCCCAGGCTGGAGTGCAGTGGCTTGATCTTGGCTCACTGCAACCTCCTCCTCCCGGGTTCAAGTGATTCTCCTGCCTCAGCTTCCCATGTAGCTGGGATTACAGATGCACGCCACCACGCCCGGCTAATTTTTGTATTTTTAGTAGAGATGGGGTTTCACCATGTCACCAGGCTGGTCTTGAGCTCCTGACCTCATGATCCGCCTGCCTCGGCCTCCCAAAGTGCTGGGATTACAGGCGTGAGCCACCGTGCCTGGCCTATAGCTGTTTTATTTTGAGGATCTTAAGTCAGCTAAATCTTTGAAGATCTTACATGAGTTATCTAAATCATTGCTTTCCTTGCTCATTTCTGGCCTCTTTTTGGTGTTTGAACGTTGACAATAATGGTTGTCTAGTATTTTCTAGGCATGTATATGGATGTTTTTTAAAAATTGAGATTATATGGTAATGCTTTTTTGCTTACTTTTTGTAAATAACAGAGCTTGACTCTTACATTTCTGAATCCATCTAAAATAATATAGTTTTGTTGTATTTTATTATAGGATTTTGTAGTATTCATTGTATAATAAATAATAGGATCAATTTATAATTCTGATCAGTTGAGTTTCCCTTTACCCAGGTGAGGATTGTTGTGAAGAGGCGGGGGTAAAAAGCATAGTAGATGTACACCTTTTTTAAGTGCCTCTGGAGCCTGGTTTTTACATGTTGACTTCTTTTGCAGTTGCTGATGATTCCTCTGATCATGTCAGTACTTTATGTCTGGGCCCAGCTGAACAGAGACATGATTGTATCATTTTGGTTTGGAACACGATTTAAGGTACTTTGCCTTGGTTAGAAAAGTGTCGTTTTCATTTGTCTGCAGAAATCCCTCTTCAGTCCAGAGATGTACTTTCTGACTCATCCAGAAGAGGTCACTGCAGAGCAGTGTACCATAGGCAAGCGCCTTTCTGCCCTCCTCAATCCCAGCTCTATTTAATTAGCCAACCTGGAGTCCGTTGCTGGCCTTTGTTTCTTCACTCCCTCTGTACCTCGGGCCTCTCAAGGATATGTCCCTGAGTGATCTTATGTGTCTGTGTTAGAGAGAAGGGGAGATAACTCATGTGAAACCCTGCTTTAAAAATCTGTTCTTATCTCTCCCTCGTTCCCTGTTATTTGCTTTATACTGTAGCTGAAACAGATTGTTTTTACCCCCAAACACTTCTCTTTGTACATTCTTTCACAATTCCCCACCTGTAACATCTTGATTCTCTTCTTCGTATAAATCCTACCCGTTCTTAATTTGAGTTGGAACTGAACATGTTTCCTGAATCTCCTGCCTAGAATTAGTCTTACGTTTGGGCTTTTTCAATACTTTGTGCTTCTCTTTAGTACTTAGCACATGTAGCTGTAAAGTTATTTAAGTATAACCCTCTCTTTCCTAGTTGTGAAGTTTCTTGCAACTCCTTTAGCTCTTGGTATGATGTCTTGGATTTGGTAAGGGGCTCAAATGTTGAGTTCATCTGGAGAGCTTTCTTATTTGGGAGAGTATTAGTTTAAGATATCAATGCTTAATGAGATAAAAATTCAGAGGAATTTTGCAAGATATATAAAAAAAGAACCTAAAAAGATGGGGTATGTTTATTTTATTTGTAACAATTTGTTGGCTGGAATCTTAGTGTGATTCTCTTATGGGCCTTGCTTTTAGTAGCATCTGTAGGACACTCATCTGCTTTTTGAAGCTGTTTGTTTATAGCAATTCAGCAGGGCCTGTATTGCATCAGACCTGTGGGCAAAGTACTGTGTCCTTCCAGTTACAAATACACAATTAAGTCTAGTTTTGGATAGGAAGGTTTAAGTATAGTGGGAATAATGCTAGATTGATCTGAGAAATTTTGCAGTGACCTTCCAGAGGATTTATATAAAGCCCTTGTCAGTGTATCCTTACCCACTTTAGTCCCTGTAGTAGCTGTGTCCTCGTCAGGTGTGGCTACTCACATTTGCATATATTCATTCCATCCTAGGCCTGCTATTTACCCTGGGTTATCCTTGGATTCAACTATATCATCGGAGGCTCGTAAGTGATATTAGATTTATTTAATTGGAAACTAATCCTTGGAAAATTTCCATTAGTTTTTATCTTTCTCTAACCTTTATACAACTTTAAAGAATCTCAACATTGACGCATTAGAACCTTATACTTATGGAATAATTTCACTTCGATTGAATTGATTAGATTGCAGGGCTTTAAGCATATTTAACATTGAATGGTTGTGATTTTGTTAACTTATTGTTACACACAGTATGTTCCTATGTGTATAGTATAGGAATAAATATGTATTTCTGGATTCACTATTCTGATTGGGCAAACAGAGACCTAATTTTTGTCTGAGTTGACTCCTCTAAGAGCTATGTATAAAATCACTATGTCTTATATTCTTAAGGCATTTCCAGAATGCCTTGGAAACTGCCGATTGGTCATAGAAATCCAGATTCTTAGATAGGATATAATTTTGCAAGTGGTTTGATAATACAGAACTTTTTTTTTTTTTTTGAGACGAAGTTTCACTTTTGTTGCCCAGGCTGGAGTGCAATGATGCGATCTTGGCTCATTGTAACCTCTGCCTCATGGGTTCAAGCAATTCTCCTGCCTCAGCCACCTGAGTAGTTGGGATTACAGGCGCCCTCCCCCATGCCTGGCTATTTTTTTTTTTTTGGTATTTTTAGTAGAGATGGGGCTTTGCCATGTTTGCCAGGCTGGTCTCAAACTCCTGACCTCAAATGATCTGCCTGCCTTGGCCTCCCAAAGTGCTGGGATTACAGGCATGAGCCACCATGCCTGGATGATAATACAGAACTTTTGGCCAACCAGGGTCGAATATCTAGTCTATTGGTCAGGAATTAGAGCTAGACATAGGAATACCTTTAATTTATCCAGTCAGAATTTTAAAGGGAGGATACCAAGATGCAACTTCTCTAAGAACTCCCATTTCTTCATTTTTTCTGTTTATTTATTTACTTATTTATTTTTTCAAGATGGGGTCTCGCTCTGTCACTGAGGTTAGAGTGCAGTGGCGCGATCTTGGCTCACTGCAACCTCTGCTCCCAGGTTCAAGCAATTCTCATGCCTCAGCCTCCCGAGTAGCTAGGATTACAGGCCTGCACCACCACACCCAGCTAATTTTTGTATTTTTTGTAGAGATGAGGTTTCGCTATGTTGACCAGGCTGATCTTGAACTTCTGACCTCAAATGATCCGCTCTCCTTGGCCTCCCAAAGTGCTGGGATTGCAGGCATGAGCCACTGCACCCAGCCAGAGCTCCGATTTCTTATACTACAAACTACTTTTAATATTTCAATCCATTTTTATACTGCTGGTTCTTCATGTGTCTGACATATTTGCTCTGTGTGATCCTGACTTCTTCTGCATATTGTTGGGGAGAAGTGAATGAATGGAGCAGACTGTTTAGAGCAAAGCATGTTCTGAACTTGGTAAAGCTGCTCTTCCACCCAGGAAGGTGAAGTCTGAAGTAGTTGCAGGTGTTGATTTGCCCCTGATGGGAATCATGTTGCAGGTGAAGACAAAGAGGATATGTAATAGTAACAGTAGATCTATACACTCTTGAGGTGACCTGTATGTAAGCCAAGGGAAAACTAAAGGTCAGCGTTGATTTCAGGGTGCAAGTCGGCTTTCCTAAGTGATGTCTGTGGTGTCTTACACTCAAGGGTACAAGAGGCAAGGGAGAAGCGCTTAATGGCTCCAGGAAAGGGGGAACAGGCATTTATTGTTCCTCTTTTCCTTACTCCCGTGCTTCTCTCTTGGTAGCCTTCATGTTTGCCCACATTTTATAAATACAATATTCATGACCGAAAGCATTCAGAAGCATGCTTTGCAACTTCCCCAACTCTTGAGACAGGAAGTAGCAAAAACAATATTTTGAGGATGGGCTGGTGCTTGAAAGAGATGTCAGAGGGGCTGCTGGCCTTGAAGAGCGGCAGGCCTCATTGGTTCAGCAGGACTGATTTCCCGTCTCCCTCAGAATGCATTTGCCACCCAGACTACAAAAGGGCTCATTGTCAGCTCTCACAGATTCCCAGGGACTAAATGGGTTTCCTTGAAGGCTCTTTTCCTTACGCTATTAGTTAAAACTTGGTGCATCTCTATTGCTTGAATGTCTTTAAACTCATTTGGCTCTCTTTGCAGGGTAATCAATGAGCTTATTGGAAATCTGGTTGGACATCTTTATTTTTTCCTAATGTTCAGATACCCAATGGACTTGGGAGGAAGAAATTTTCTATCCACACCTCAGTTTTTGTAAGTGTTTTTGTCCTGTCTCATCTAACATTTTACTGCCTGTGTTCTTAGTGCATCCTAATGAGAGCTCCATGAGGAGTATGATTTACCCCTATGCCCCATCTGATGGAGAAACCTGAGGCAACAAATGACTTACCCTAGTCACACAGTCACAGGAAGTTAGGGATTAAAGCCTAGGCTCAGTTGCCTTCTTGTTACTCTTTTAGCCAGGGACCACTGACAACTAGATTCCAACATTACAGGAGGCATCTCAGCTCACTGAGCCTGCTGAGGGACCTGATGCAACTCCAGAGTGCGAAACAGTGGGCTGGGGAATGGGCAGAGTCACAGGATAGTGGGGAGTCTTTTCTTGGCCCATCAGTTTTTACCCATGATTTTGCCCAAGGAAGGGTAAGTTAGCGTGTTGGTCAGCAATTTTAAACATTTTTATATTAAATACTATGGAGTAGACATTTTACAGGACTGTTCAGAGTTAAAATGAGAGACTTGAGGTTTGTATAGTCCCAACCCCCTGGGAGTTTGTGCTCTTTATCTGCTTTTAGGGTTTACTGAAGTGGGATGGTAAGGGCAACAGCTTTGATTTTTGAGACAAACTTGGGTTTGAATCCCAGTCCCCTCAGATAGTTTTTATATTGGGAAAGTTACTTAATCAAACCTCCAAGCTTCAGTTTGCAAGCCTGTAAATTGTGGGGGAAGCCCCTGTCTCACAGGACGGCATGAGGTAAGATACACTGTTGGGAAGCACAGTAGTGGGTTCTCGGTAAGTAAAGCTAGCTGCCATATTCCTAAAGGTAGGGGTGGGAGAGCAGGATTTTGACGAGCTGAGAGGAGACGCGCACACACCCAGAAACATGTAATAGTCGTGTGACCGTTCTGTCAGTGAGGCAAAAGGCTGTCAAAGAAGGGGCCAGTTAAATCACCATCTGGGTGTCACAGCCTGCCTGACAATCACACCTGATCTCATATCAGGGATATGCAGTAATAGCTTGCATTTGAAAGCTTTAAAAAAACAAACAAACCAAACCCTTCCACATCTTGCTAATTTTAATGTTTTGCAGTTCTGTCATTCCTCTAAGGGATCAGTGAGGGCAGTAAAACTTGAGCAGGCCTCCTCTTTCTCCCTTCCTTTTATAGGATAGGGGTATGTTTTTCAAAGACTTTTCAAATTGTGAATTGTAATATACAGAGATATACCATATTGGTGGTTGTGGTGTGTGTGTTTTTCTTTAAGAGAATAAAAAGAAACTTGTTTCTCTTCTGAGCCTTGAATTGCCTTCAGGCTAAAAAAACAAATGACCAATCTGGTTTCTAATTATCAAAGGACATAATAACAGCAGGTTTGGCTTTCTGATCTAGGTTTATCAAGTAGGATGGCAGATGCATCAATTAAAAAAAGCTTGATGCTTTTGGGGGGCAGCCAACAGTTACTTTACTTTAAATGGCCATATTCTAACTTAACGGCTTGTAGTTACTTCTCAGTTGTGGGCAACACAGGGTACAAGATTCTAGTGGCAAAATCAGCAGAGCCCTGGAGCCTGCCTTCCACTTGAACTTTCTCTGTTGGTGGAAGTCCTTCTGCTAAATTTTGCATAAAGATCAGATGACAAAATATAGCTCCTTGCAAAAGCAGTAACTGCTTTGAAATTACCATAAATTTTTGTTGATTATGTATAATTGGGTATCTTTTTATACTAATTATTTGCATTTAATTTCACTAGCTACTTAAGCAGTGGAGATGGCTTCCATATTGTCTTAGAGTGAGTAGCAAAGCAAGACAGCCCTAGCATTGCCTTCTGCAAGTGTTCTATTTTATTATGTACTTTGGAGGAATATTATTGTACCAGAAGGCATGGATGTTGAGAAACCAGCACTTGTAAAATACATTTTGATTTAATGGTAAAGCTGTATTTGTTTAAAATGGAGGAGGTGAGTATAGGAAGGTATAACTGCTTTTCTAAATGGAATGCTGATACATTTGTATCACCATTTTCCATTCCATTTAGAGTAGTTATATCTTCTCTGTACACACTAAATTTTGTGTTTAAAAGGGGTTTTTGGCCAGGCGTGGTTGCTCACGTTGGTAATCCCAGCATTTTGGGAGGCCGACAGGGGCGGATCATGAGGTCAGGAGATCAAGACCATCCTGGCCAACATGGTGAAACCCTGGCTCTACTAAAAATACAAAAATTAGCTGGGCATGGTGGCGGGCGCCTGTTGTCCCAGCTACTCGGGAGGCTGTGGCAGGAGAATCGCTTGAACCCGTGAGGTGGAGGTTGCAGTGAGCTGAGATCATGCTACTGCACTCCAGCCTGGCGACACAGTAAGACTCCGTCTCAAAAAAAAAAAAAAAAAAAACGAGTTGTTGTCTGTTTTGGGAAGAGGCATGAAGGTATCGAATATGATGTAAACAGACTCCAGTCACTGACTGCTGTCCCTTCCCAGGCAGGAGGCATGTAGTATAACAAGTAGTGCAGGGCGCAGGCTCTGGAGCCAGGCTGACTAGGTTGGAATCCTGTCACTTTTGAAGCGCTTCACTCAGTGTTGGCTCAATTTTCTTGTTTATAAAACAGGAGTAATAGTAATGCCTACCTCATGGGGTTGTTGTGAAGATCAGATGAATTTATAAGCAGGCAGCACCTAGTGTAAGGTAATGCTCACTGAGTAAATTCACATAGTAACTGCTCTAGTATAAGGTCAGGTATAAAGCCTGTCCTCTTCAGGGTTTCTGCTGTGGACAAGTCACCTGTCATGACTTACTCTTGCTGCCAAGAAGGGTTTAAGTGGAGGTATCAGAACATGCTCTCTGCCTTCAAGCAAAATTTTAAACATTAGGATCTGCTAAGTGGAATAGGTTTAAACACATTCTCAGTTTACTAATAAAAGAGTCAAGGATGGGAAATAGTTGGAAAATACTATTGAGAGTGTAGGCTTGGGTTTAAGTTCTCTTAGCTGTTCCGTGAACTCTTAGTTTATTAATTCTAAGGTGGGAAATCATCTAACTTTCTGGGGCCCCAGCTCTCCCACCATCTGTGAGAAGGGAAGAATGTACCTGGAAGGCAGAGTCTGAATAAATTTTAAAACATACCCATACTTCCAACATAGAAAGCCTTCTTCCCCCGTCTCCTTTGATGGGCTCAGCTGAGAGCCTTTTAGAAATGCTGTGCAAGGCTCAAACACGCAGGCTGTGGATTTGGCCTTTGAAAGTGAATGTATTTTGTATCCTTTGATCCAGTTTGAGCCATATTTAGATATACCAAGATGCTATCAGTCATTCTTTGGTTGCTGGGCTTGTGGGTGTAATATTTTTGTTTCCATACTGTTCTGCATGGATTACTTTTATAAGCAGAGAAAAAAACGTTCAGAGTGTGAATTTAGCTGAAATCTGAATACATTTAAGAAACACGAAAAACGAATGCCGTCTGTGGTCAGGTCATGGAGCTGAGTACAGAAAAGACAAAGTTAAATAAGACATTGTCCCTCGCCGCCTTCAACATGACAAGTGCCATGGGAACAGCAGGAGAGGGAGGTGTTCTCGGAGGTCAGATAACTATGTGGAAGTGACTTTGTTCTCTTCTCTGCCTTTGTGTCCCCGTCTTTCTGCACCAGGTACCGCTGGCTGCCCAGTAGGAGAGGAGGAGTATCAGGATTTGGTGTGCCCCCTGCTAGCATGAGGCGAGCTGCTGATCAGAATGGCGGAGGCGGGAGACACAACTGGGGCCAGGGCTTTCGACTTGGAGACCAGTGAAGGGGCGGCCTCGGGCAGCCGCTCCTCTCAAGCCACATTTCCTCCCAGTGCTGGGTGCGCTTAACAACCGCGTTCTGGCTAACACTGTTGGACCTGACCCACACTGAATGTAGTCTTTCAGTACGAGACAAAGTTTCTTAAATCCTGAAGAAAAATATAAGTGTTCCACAAGTTTCACGATTCTCATTCAAGTCCTTACTGCTGTGAAGAACAAATACCAACTGTGCAAATTGCAAAACTGACTACATTTTTTGGTGTCTTCTCTTCTCCCCTTTCCGTCTGAATAATGGGTTTTAGCGGGTCCTAGTCTGCTGGCATTGAGCTGGGGAGCTGGGGCTGGGTCACCAAACCCTTCTCAAAAGGACCCTTATCTCTTTCTTGCACACATGCCTCCCTCCCGCTTGTCCCAACCCCCACATTTGCAACTAGAAGAGGTTGCCCATAAAATTGCTCTGCCCTTGACAGGTTCTGTTATTTATTGACTTTTGCCAAGGCTTGGTCACAACAATCATATTCATGTAATTTTCCCCCTTTGGTGGCAGAACTGTAGCAATAGGGGGAGAAGACTGAAGCAGCGGATGAAGTGCTTTCTCAGCTTTTGGAATTGCTTCGACCTGACATCCGTTGTAACCGTTTGCCACCTCTTCAGATGTTTTTATAAAAAAGTACCACTGAGTCAGTGAGGGCCACAGATTGGTATTAATGAGATATGAGGGTGGTTGCTGGGTGTTTTTTTCCTGAGTTAAGTGATCAAGACTGTAGTGGAGTTGCATCTAACATGGGTTAGGTTTAAACCATGGGAGATGCAACCCCTTTGCATTTCATATGTAGGGCATACTGGCTTTGTGCAGCCAGAGTAGTTGGGTTGCTTTGTGTTAGGAGGATCCAGATCATGTTGGCTACAGGGAGATGCTCTCTTTGAGAGGCTCCTGGGCATTGATTCCATTTCAATCTCATTCTGGATATGTGTTCATTGAGTAAAGGAGGAGAGATCCTCATACACTATTTAAATGTCATTTTTTTGCCTATCCCCCATTTTTTGGTCATGTTTGAATTAATCGTGAGGAAGGTGCAGCTCCTCTCTGCACATAGATCATGTTTTAAAGCTAATGTAAGCACATCTAAGGGAATAACATGATTTAAGGTTGAAATGGCTTTAGAATCATTTGGGTTTGAGGGTGTGTTATTTTGAGTCATGAATGTATAAGCTCTGTGAATCAGACCAGCTTAAATACCCACAACTTTTTTTTCGTAGGTGGGCTTTTCCTGTCAGAGCTTGGCTCATAACCAAATAAAGTTTTTTTGAAGGCCGTGGCTTTTCACACAGTTATTTTATTTTATGACGTTATCTGAAAGCAGACTGTTAGGAGCAGTATTGAGTGGCCGTCATACTTTGAGGCAACTAAAAAGGCTTCAAACGTTTTGATCAGTTTCTTTTCAGGAAACACTGTGCTCTAACAGTATGACTATTCTTTTCCCCGCTCTTAAGCAATGTGATGTGTGTTATCCTAGGAAATGAGAGTTGGCAAACAACTTCTCATTTTGAATAGAGTTTGTGTGTACCTCTCCATATTTAATTTATATGATAAAATAGGTGGGGAGAGTCTGAACCTTAACCGTCATATGTTTTGTTGTTGATCTGTGGCCACAATAAAGTTTACTTGTAAAATTTTAGAGGCCATTACTCCAATTATGTTGCATGTACACTCATTGTACAGGCGTGGAGACTCATTGTATGTACAAGAATATTCTGACAGTGAGTGACCTGGAGTCTCTGGTGTACCCTCTTACCAGTCAGCTGCCTGTGAGCAGTCTTTTTTTCCTAAAGGTTTACAAGTATTTAGAACTCTTCAGTTCAGGGCAAAATGTTCATGAAGTTATTCCTCTTAAACATGGTTAGGAAGCTGATGACGTTATTGATTTTGTCTGGATTATCTTTCTGGAATAATTTTACCAAAACAAGCTATTTGAGTTTTGACTTGACAAGGCAAAACATGACAGTGGATTCTCTTTACAAATGGAAAAAAAAAATCCTTATTTTGTATAAAGGACTTCCCTTTTTGTAAACTAATCCTTTTTATTGGTAAAAATTGTAAATTAAAATGTGCAACTTGAAGGTTGTCTGTGTTAAGTTTCCATGTCCCTGCTCTGCTGTCTCTTAGATATCACATAATTTGTGTAACCAGTTATCTCTTGAAGAGCATTTAGGAAGTACCCAGTATATTTTGCTGGATTAATTCCTGGATGCAGAATTCCTGGGTTTTCATTTTAATGAAGGAGGATGCTTGCTAACTTTGAGTGAGCAGTCATATCTGATTGTAGCATGCTTTATGGCATTTTTATAGCTTCTACCCATGGATCTGAGCCCTGGAACTTTATAAAATTAGTTTAATCCTGTTTCCTCATAAGGCACACACAGACTAGACAGCAGGTGCCATGACATTCCTGAGCCTTTTTTTTTTTTTTCCTCGAGGGTGAACATCCCAGTCTGTATCTTGGGACTTCGACAGGCCAACTTCACTCATCACAAGGTGAGGTGACAGGAACCAGGTTGTATGTATGTCCCTCTTCTATTACTGGGGAAATACTGAAGCAATAGAAAAAGATCCTGCTTATTTAGAAGGACACATTGCCAGTATCATTGTGTTCTAAGCTACCTTTTGAATGACATGGATCTAATAATAGGCAATGTTGCAGTTGCCAACATCTTCGTTTATTGCCAACTCTGTTTCTGAGGTCCCTGCCCCTCTTACACTTTCAGCAGTAACAACACTGAATAACTAACCTTTGGGAGAAGTTACTCCTTTCTGGACTTTATACTGTTTGTATCTTAGAAGGCTGGGCTGAGCAAACGGGTTTACTGGCAGTTTACTTGTTTGCCTTCCAGAGTGACTGGTGATCAGAATTGGCCAGGAATACCATGTCCTGTGTTTACTTCTTTCTTCACCCTCCCTCCCACCTTCCCTCCCTGTCCCTCCCCTCCCCCTCCCGCCCTCCCTTCCTCTCTCCCTCTCTCCCTCTCTGTCTCTTCTTTCTTTGTTTTTTTGAGACAGGATCTCACTCTGTCACCCAGGTTGGAGTGTAGTGGCATGATCTCGGCTCGCTGCAACCTCTGCCTCCCAGGTTCAAATGATCCTCCCACCTCAGCCTCCTGAGTAGCTGGGACCACAAGTGTGTGCCACCACACTTGGCTAATTTTTTGTATTTTTGGTCGAGATGGAGTTTCACCATGTTGCCCAGGCTGATCTTAAACTCCTGAGCTCAGGCAAGCCACCTGCCTCGGCCTCCCAAAGTGCTGGGATTACAGGCCTGAACCACGGTGCCCAGCCTTTCCCATGATTTATATGTGTGGTTTAAACCTAGGCTCCTTCCCATATGGTCCCCTTATCTCACATCAACTCTGCTTGTTCCAGTAGGAACGCCATGTTCAGGGGCACACCTGGGCACTGGGCATTAATGTGCCAGGTACTTTATGAAAAAGCCTCCAATTTATGGTTTTTAAAATCTGGCTATACATAAGCATTAAACTTGAGATTTAAAAAAAAAATGCAGGTATCTTGGTTCATTCCTATTCTACACACTTTTGAAGTTGATTCTGACGTTCAGTTGGATTTGGGAACTTGTGTTTAAACAAACTTGTGAAATAGTATTATCCCCATTTTCCACATGAGGAAACTGAAGCTTCAAGTGTCTTGATTAAAATCAGGCAGTGGCCAGGTACGGTGGCTCACACCTGTAATCCCTGCTGTTTGGGAGGCCGAGGTGGGTGGACCTTCTGAGGTTGGGAGTTCGAGACCAGCCTGACCAACATGGAGAAACCCCGTCTCTACTAAAAATACAAAAATTAGCTGTGTGTGGTGGCGTATACCTGTAATCCCAGCTACTCGGGAGGCTGAGGCAGGAGAATGACTTGAACCCAGGAGGTGGAGGTTGCAGTGAGCCGAGATTTTGCCATTGCACTCCAGCTTAGGCAACAAGAGCAAAACTCCATATCAAAAAAAAAATAAGCTAGAAGGTGCCAAAGACAGGATATGAACCTCTGTTGCAGCTTTTCAGTGAAGGAAGCCAAAGCAGATGCAAATAGACAATGTCTCTGTCTTCATGATGCGTCCTTTCTACTGAGGCAGTCAGCTTGGCCCATTGTAGGGACTCATATTTGTTTAATAAGCAAACAAGTCATTATAATACAATTCAGCAAACTACCAGAATAAAAGGAAGTAAATTTCTTGGATGAGAGGCTAGGTCTTGAAAGATTGATGGACAGTTCTGGTCAAGATGGAGGAAGCCACTCGTTCTGGGTGGATTTAGAAACAGCAGCAGCAAGAGCAGAAACTTGGGAAGAGAGAACCGTGTGCCCGGACCTGTAGAATACAGGTAGGGAGTGGCAGGGAAAGGGATTGGAAAGATAGATCGGGGCTTGTATCAGGAAAACCGTTTTGTGTGATTGCTTGAACTTCAATCTGCAGGCAGTGGGGAACATTGAAAGGCCTTCGTGTTTGGTCTTTAAAAAGTAGCTGGCAGCCAGGTGTGGTGGCTCACACCTGTAATTCCAGCACTTTGGGAGGCTGAGGCTGGTGGATCACCTGAGGTCAGGAGTTCGAGACCAGCCTGGCCAACATGGCAAAACCCCATCTCTACTAAAAACGCAAAAAATTAGCCGGGCCTGATGGCGGATGCCTGTAATCCCAGCTACTCGGGAGGCTGAGGCAGGAGAATCGCTTGAACCTGGAAGGCGGAGGTTGCAGTGAGCTGAGATCATACCATTGCACTCCAGCCTGGGCAACAAGAGTGAAACTTCCTCTCAAAACAAAAAACAAAAAAGTAGCTGGCTGCCCCGTGGGGAGTAGAGGGAGAAGGCTGGGGAGAGGAGAAATGAGATAAGATGACCACATTTTGTGTTGGTTGCTGTGATGCAGGTTTAAGGGAAGAGTCGGTTTAAACAAAGGCAGTGGGATTGGGGACTGGATTGGAGGGACCTCGCAGACAGAGAGTTGCTGGCACTCAGTGAGGAAAAGGAGGGCTTTCTCGAAGGGGTTTCCATTGGCGATCAGGGCTGGGATCTGTGTTTCACACACAAGCTGGGTAAAATGCTATTTCTGGCTGTTGGTGCTGCAGCCATTGTAGATAATTAGGTGCTGGCATCCTAACCTGGAAACCTGGCCACTATTTGTAAGTATATTTCTGTGGAAAAAACATTGTGAGCTCCAAATCCATCAACTTGAATGAAAATGAACTTTTAAAATATGATGTCTTCCTGAAATGGGAACAGCTTTGCAGAAGGCCCCAGTGAAGAAGAAGCAATTCTCTTGATTCTATCACCAGCATTTAGGGCCCAGTTTAAACGTCATTTCATCAAGGAGAGGGCTATTAGACCTGCAGGCAAGGTGAAATGTCTTCTCACGTAGCCACTGGCACGCTGATCTCTGCCTTTGACGCTTGTTCCACCTGTGATCATTTGCTTAATATCCCTCCCATGGCTTGTAACCATCCTCAGGACGGGGACCGCATCTTATTTATAGCTGTTTCCCAGTGCGTAGCACAGGCCTGCCACGTACAGGTGCTTAAGTGTCTCTTGCACTGAACTGAAATTTGGCCTGTGTAGGAATTTGTCCTGCTTAGGGAGAGAGCTAATAATGGCCAAGTCTCCCAGGAGCATTGAATGTTTTTTTTTGTTGTTCATCTAAGGGAATCATAATCCCTGGAACAGGGTATTAGAACAGGTTAGAGATAATGGGAAGAATGGACTCAAAATTAAAATACTTAAAATAAATGAGCAGCAAAGCAGCTTCTATCTGCAGTGTGTAATCTGCTAATGGGTATGAGTACTGGGGTGATTTGGGCAAAAGGAGACTTGGTACAGAGTGAAGGCAGGCAAGAACACTTGGGAAGATTAATTGAAGGTATAAATTTAGCTTTCTCTCCCCCAAGGAATTCCCCAGTGGCTCGTACAAATTCACGTGTATTTAGAGAGAAGGAGAAACCCCTACCATGTCATCACGGCCAGAGAGACCCACAGGGAGTACAGAATTAAATCTAGGTGCAAGGCGTAAGGATTGCTTAGGAAATGTTTACTGAGCTCAGTGTGTCATTTGAAGCCTTAACCTGACCCAGATGAATCTGATCTCTCTTTTCTGTCAGTGTGTTGGCCTTTTCCTGAGGGCTGGCACTAAGTGTCCTTGGTGGTTAAGGGCAGTCACTGTTAGCTTAAGGGAGCCTTTGGATTTTGATCATTACTGTCTTGATGTAGAAGTAGGCTCTAAGGATTTAACAAGGTGCCTCTGTCTCCACAGCCAGGCCCTCATCTGCTCTAAGCCAGTTTTCTCTTGGAGGTGCCCAGACCCCATACTGGGGAGGAGGGATTGGGACTTTTCATGATCACAGGCATCAGGTAGGGTTTTCTGATTGCAGGTACCCAAAAAGGACCCTCGCTAAGTTAAGCAAAAGATAATTTATTGGAAGGATATAGAATAGCTCACAGATTCTAAGGGCCTGCTGAGAACCCTCACATGGATGGGGGACCAGGGAGCCAGGCAGTAGGCATTGATCTCATCACATATCTTGCTGGGCTAAACCAGCTTCATCTTTGATTCTATTCTTGTATCTCTCCCTTTTAGGATTTGACTCCCAAGACACTGACCCAGCTTGGACCTGGTGCCTCTCCTGTGGCTAGGAATGCAGGGAAAAACATTTGACTGACAGTCCCATTATGGCTACCCTCAACAGGAGAGAGGCAATTTTCCAAAAGCAAATCAAAGTGCTCTTGCCATAAGAAGGAGGAAACGGATGCTGGCTGCCTAAAGAGCCCTACCTGGCCCACTAGAGCATGCAAGCCACATGTTGGGCCTCCTGTGAGGAGCCTCTGGCTTTGCCTCCTTCCAGCCCAGGACAAGATAGTATTTCCTTCTGTCTCCTCAGTCTAGCTCGTCTACTGAGCATTTGCAAGCAATGTGTGCTTTGCTGAAGATTTTGGGGGAGAGGGTGGAGAGCGTTGACACTGAACATCACAGGGAAAGGGACTTCCCATGCTTGAGGGCAGGTGCTGTGTCTGTCCCATTCATCATCACATCCTTAACACCTAGCAGAAAGCTTGGCATGAGTGAGCTTTTTGAGATAAATATTTGTTGAAGAAATGAATACATTTTATAACCTAAATTCATTTTAGCTATCAACTGGCTCCCTCCCTTTCTTCTCCAAATCCTTCCCCCGTGTGGCCTCTCCCTCTAATGTCTTGGTCAGTTTAGCTCTCTGGCCCCAAACCTCTGTACTCAGTCAAACAAAAGCCTTGCAGCAAGTCGGACCTACCCGCCATAGAAAGGCTCATCAGAGTTCTTCACCAGATACAGAGCAAGACTCTAGGTCAGGGAAGCAGGTGGATTTTGTTTTAAAAAAATTAAGAGTTGGGCGCAGTGGCTCACGCCTGTAATCCCAGCACTTTGGGAGGCCAAGGCGGGAGGATCATGGGGTCAGGCGTTCGAGACCAGCCTGGCCAACATAGGGAAACCGCGTCTCTACTAAAAATACAAAAAATTAGCCAGGCGTGGTGGCAGGTGCCTATAATCTTAGCTACTTGGGAGGCTGAGGCAGGAGAATAGTTTGAACCCGGGAGGCAGAGGTTGCAGCGAGCCGAGATCGTGTCACTGCACTCCAGCTCAGGCGACAGTGCGAGACTCCATCTCAAAAAAAAAAAAAAATTAAGATTATTTCCTATATACCTACTACTCAAATTCTGCTATACCCTCTCTAGTGTGTTGAATGATATATAGGCTGAGCATGGTGGCTCATGCCTGTAATCCCATCACTTTGGGAGGCCAAGGAGGGCAGGTCACTTGAGCTCAGGAGTTCAAGACCAGCCTGGGCAGCATGGCAAAACCTCAGCTCTACAAAAAATACAAAAAATTAGCCATGCGTGGTGGTGCACATCTGTGGTCCCAGCTACTCAGGAGGCTGAGGTGGGAGATTGCTTGAGCCCAGGAGGTCAAGGCTGCAGTAAGCTGT